>NW_022111372.1:7627884-7696141 GCF_000313985.2 Echinops telfairi | reverse complement strand
ATGCCGGGGGCTTAAGTGGAGAGAAAATGTTTTGAGAATGATGAGGGCAATGAATGTACAAATGTGCTTTACACAATTGATGTATGTATGGATAAGAGTTGTGATAAGAGTTTTATGAGCCCCTAATAAGACGATTAAGAAAATACCATGGTTTGATCCAAGCACACTTTAGTTCTCAAAGTAAAATCTTTCCTTTGCCATATTCTAAAAATCTCCTGTGTACCAGATTTACCTAGGCAATGCATCTTTTGATCTCTTGAATACTGCTTCCATGAGCATTGATTATTGATCCATGTAATACAAAATCCTTGATAACTACAACCTTTTCTCCATTTATCATGATGTTACCTATTGGTCCAGTTGTAAAGATTTTTGGTTTTCTTTATATTGAGTTGTAATCCATGTTGAAAATTACAATCCTTGATCTTCCTCAGCAAGAGCATCAAGTCCTCCTCACTTTCAGCAAGCAAGCTTGTGTCATTATCATACAGTGGGTTGTTAGTAGCCTTCGTTCAATTCTGAAGCCCCGTTTTTCTTCATATAATCCAGTTTCTCTGATTATTTGCTCAGCGTATAGACTGAATAATTATGGTGACTGGATACAAACCTGACACACATCTTTCTTGATTTTAAACCAGGCAGTATGTGTTAGTCTGGGTTGACTAGAGAAACAGATCCAGAGACACTCTTGCATGTATAGGAAATAGCTTTATATTAAAGAGTGATTGTATATTAAGAAAACATCCCTGCCAAGTCCAGGGCAAGTTCAAAAGTCCATATTAGCCCATAAGTCCTATACCAGTCTATAAATCCCTCTTGAGACTCATGCAACACATGAAATGATGCTGAATGCAAGAAGATCACAGGCCAGTTGGTGGAAAGCCTTATGGATCCAGTGGTAGTGGAAGCATCTCAAATACGGGTGTGGGTTTCCATGTGACTATTCCAGCTCCAGGGCTATGGCTGCCATCAGCATAGCTCGATGTGACTTGTCAACTGAAATGTCAAGCAGAGAAAAAGTGTGTGTCCTTCCTTCAGAGAGGAAGAAAGGAGTTCCTAGAATCCTTAGGAGAACGTCATGCCCACACAGAGAAATCATTGGCTGTGACCTGATTGACAGGCTAGACTACACCCCTTCACTCAAGTTGCCAGAATATGTAACTGGCACACGGTATTCCCTTCTTCTGTTCATGCAACTGCTTCTTGATCCATGTACAAGTTCATCATGAGCACAATGAAGTGTTCAGGAATTTCTAATCTTCCCAAGATTATCCATAGTCCACACAATCAATGCATGTGTATTGACTGTATATGCATGAGAAATGTATATGCATATGGAAATGCCATACTTTTTACACATTTTTCCTATAAATCTTACAAAACTGCTGTGATATAATGCATATGTTAAGATCAACAAACATAAATATATATTTTGAACATACTAAGTTTTAAAATGTTTTAATATAATTTGCTTTTTAAAAATCAGAATTCATTTAACTAACCACAGCACCCTTACTCTGATGATGTTTATTCAGTGTTTGTCAAATGCTTATTTTCATATCATAGGTCACTCGATATAAATCTCTGTTATGGAAAGAGTTTTTCTTTCAGTCAGCCTCTATGCCTAAATTTATATGAATAAAGGTTTCTTTTTGAAAAGCTATCATTCCACTTTGTTTTTAACCAATGGAGTATATGTCGGTGATTGGTATTACAAAACCTTTCATAGAAAATTCCCCCTGAATTGAATTATTTATAAGAATAGAAGAGTTTTTCAAAATAGTTTATCTGTAACTCCATATACATCCAATCATGGTGAGAAGCACAAAATGTACTTCAATAATATGGATGCTACTGATGGAATTGTTCCTGTAGTTTTCAGGCTTTGAGTAATCTCTGATTTGTCTTTTGATGGAATGTGTAGGAGTATGTCTTATTGTTGGTGTATGACAGAATTCTTCTTATAATGCCATAATATTTTACTATCTGTCAGTGTTTCAAAATCCATTTGAAAAATTTATCTCAAGAATTTAAATATTTTCTAACAGTGGATAGAATAAGTGGCTCCTAAAAATGGCTTATTTTATGTAAAGAAATATTCTTTTCCTTTTAGACAAGATTCATGCCTTGGCTCCTTAACTATTAGATTTACTGTCATTCTTACACTGACAACTTTATCATCCATTCTTACTTACAGTGTAGGATCAGTCCTATGCAGCTTTGCATTGTCTAAAAGTCATCAATACATATTGGAATATGAACATCCAAGAGATAATCAATTTTTTGTGACAGCAAATGTAGAAGTGCCACATCTTTCTGTAAGATTGCATAAATTAATATGCTTATCTACATATAATTCCATTACCCTATAATAAAATAGTGTTGAAATCTTACTTATAATCCAAGATTTTATTCAAAGTTGATAGGATTGACTACATTTCTCATTATTTTCCCACGAAAGGCCCAAACCAATGACTAAGCCAAATGCTAACATCTGGCACTGCTAACAATCAAGATTTTGACCCCATAGTACGATTTCTATGAGCCTCTGAGGTAATTATGATGAGAGCAGAACAAGGAATTGTGACACTGTAACTTCAGTGGCTGCACCTTTGCCAGAAATTCATTAGGAAATTGAATTTTAAAACTGTTTTCTGTCAGAGTTCCACTAAAATCTGTAATCTACATGTATTGTTAAAATTGAACTCAATAATATATATGATATAAGGACAGAGACTTTTAAGGGGAAAAAGAAAAAGACATGAACCTTGAGTGGAAAAGAATCAAAAAGACTAATTTACATTCCACAAGTTATTAGGATAGATGGATTGATAATAGAATGATAAGATTTGAAAAGACAAGTTGTTGGAAATAAGAATGCTGTCTGCAATTTTAGTGGTTTATGACATCATACAGATATATGAATAAAAAAATTATACCTGAGTCAATATATTTGAAAAGAAACAGGAATTTTTCTATAAAGTATAAGACAACTTCCTCTGACACACCAAGTTAGCAAGGAATTTCATTCTGTAGGAGCATAAAATGTAACCAATATCAACAACTCCAAAGAAGAGATCCAACGTTGCATTTTGAACAGTCTCCTGTTTGTGTCAGATTCAGAGTCTGGTGGGAGGATTGCAGTGAAATAAGTGACCAGAGATATATCATAGCTCTGTCCAACCACACATGCAAAAATGATTTTTTGTCATGTATGGTATATACATAAGTTGACATGCCACCCATCCCTCAGTCTTCAAGTTTATTCGTGAATATAGACTGCCAGATACATTTGAATATTCAATATATGGTTTCCAAGTTTGCCTTAGTCATTGTATATATGCCAAACAATCTTGGAAAAAGACAACTTAGGAGAGCTGACAAAGAGGTTTTAATGTACTCTGACTTCCTCAAGATCACCTCATATCTAATCTTAATCCATTGTCATAGTTGCAGAATCCCATTCCTCCTAAGGAGGCTGGAAAATATACTGAATTTCACTGCTAAAACATTACAGAGAGTATGGATGTTTTATGATAGGATACAGAATTTTTATGTAATTATTTTTTCATAGAAACTATTAAATATATATGTATACATACTATATATAAAATAAGTAATCAGGTAACATTTATAATGTTATTTATTAAGATTAAAACAATTTTCAATGGAAAACAAATGTTGTAATCATGAAATAATGTTTGTAACATTATATAGATTTGTGTACTCATGTGTTAGAAATTATCTTGATGGATTACCTCCAAACAAAAGGAAATACAATAACCAGATAACAGTAAATAAAATTATTCTTGTTGTTGTTATTCTTGAGTGCTATTGAGTAGGTTCCAGCCCATAGTTACTCTGTTTGCAACAGAATGAAATACTGCCCTGTCCTGTGCTATCTTCACTATCATTCCAATGTTTGAACCTATTGTCGCAGCCGTTGTGTCAATCCATTTAGAAGATCATCTTCCTCTGATTCACTGACCCTCTACTTTGCAATCACAGTGTCCATTTCCAAAGACACGTGATATGAAGTCTCACCATCCTGGCTTCTAAGGGTCATTCAGCTTATACCTCTTTCAAGACAGATTTATATGCTCTTCTGGCAGTCCAGGATACTTTCAATATTCTTTGTCCACTACATTTTTTAAATTCCTCACTAGCACCATGATATGAATGCTTCAATTCTTCTCACTCTTTCTCATTCAATGTCCAACTTTCACATGCATATGAGACCATTGAAAATACCCTGGCTTGGGCCAGGCAACACCTACCTCTCAAAGTAACATCTTTGCTTTTCAATACTGTAAACAAGTCTTGTGCATTTACCTAATGCAACACATCTTTTGATTTCTTGAATGCTGCTCTATGAATGTTGATTGTGGATGGAAGCAAGACAAAATCCTTGAAAACATCAATCAGTTCTGCATTCATGATGATGTTTCCTGTTGGAGTAGTTGGGATGATATTGGTATTCTTTACATTGAGTTGTAATTCAAACTGAATGCTCCAGTCCTTGAACTTCATCAGTAAATGTTCAAGTCCTAATTATTTTCAGCAAGCAAGGTTGTGTCTTCTGCATAGCACAATTCTTAGTAAGCCTCCTCCAATTCTGATGGCACATTCTTCTCCATATAATCTAGCTTCTTTGACTATTTGCTCAGCATTCAGATTGAATAACTATGGTTAGAGGATACAACTTAGATTCATACACTTCTTGATTTAAAACCTTGCAGTGTTTCATTGTTCTGTTGGGACAACGGCCTCTTGGTTCATGTGTAGGTTCCTTATTTTTGCAAAAATATTAAGAATACAGGGAATTATAATGTGTACATTTCAAATTTATGGAGACAATTAATATAAATAAATAAAATCGTGATTAATGTTATGTGCCCATTTGGCTAGGCTAATATTTTGAGTGGTTTGGCAGAAATGTTGTAATCATCTTCCATTTTATGACCTGGTGTGGGTAGCTGATCAGTTGAAAGCACCATTTCCTTGGGAGCGTGACCTGCACTCATGCACTTATGATGTTCTGGCTAAACTTACTTTTGTCCCAGTTCAGCATTTCTCTCATCATCCTCTGGGTGAAATGCATTACTTAATAGGGCCCTTCTAGCCATAGTAGTCTTAGTAACATATTGTAAACCCGAGACCCTCAACAAATGGCAAGCCCTGATCCAGTGGATGCAGCAATGGGCTCTAACATAAGAACAGTGTGGAGGAGGGTGCAAAACTGAGGAGAGTTTCAGTCTATTGTACAGAGACTCCTATGAGTTGGAACTGGCTTGATTGCACCGACAACCTAACACCTGTGGTTAGTGTTCCATATTAGAGTGGATAATGTGTTAAGTGAATGAGATAGGATTAAAGTGGAATGGATGCTGAGTCTCTATCTTAGTGTTCTTGGGAGAAATGTCTGCACATTTGCTCTCCGTCGAAGGCAAAAACCACACCTACATTAAAGTCCGAGATATAATCATCTGTGTGATCTCTCCTTCCACAGGGAGAAGGGGCAGGAACTAAGTCCTGAATAATGAGTGATGAAACCTTTCAAAGAAAAAGAAATAAAATCACCGGTTATCACCTAAAAGTGCTGCTTGCCATTTTGGGATGAGTCTCAATTTGTTCTTTTACCTGGCTAACCAAGTGAGATCTGTTTTCTGTTTTCAATGGTACATCTTAGAAACATTTGCTCTCTTGCTCTGGATGTCCAGCCGAATGTCTTCTGTCTTACTGCTGGTTCTTAGATACACTTTTCGGAGTTTGAATTGTACCCTGTCATCACAATTCATTCTACAGCTTCCCTTGCCGGCTAGCGGGGTAAGATCCTTCCAACACATCCACACTAGAATTTGGGATCTACCCGCTCACAGCCATGTGAAATGGATCTTCTCTAACAAGGGGAAAATGTGGAAATTACTCTGGAATCGGGGAATATGGTAATATCAGAGGAATTTTGAGAAACCTGGGAGAAAATACCTTGGTTGTTATAAATCACAAGAAAGAACCAGCCATAGTTATCATGGCCCAAAATTTCCTTCGCCATATAGCCATGTTTGTTTCTTACAAATCACACATGGCACACAACTAAGAGATATGAATTTGCTAAACTTTTCCCTTAACATTAAGTAATTCCCATTTCTTCGACTCCAGAAAAGTCTGCTTAGGAAAGAAGAAAATCTTGTAACATAATGAGAGGGAAGGGTTAAATTCTGAGCATCATTGTAAAATCTAAATAAAAAAAAAACTGGAGAAAAACTTGGGGTGATAATTTTATGATTTTAGACTTTCAAGATGATAAAGATCATAAAAGTCGGAGACGCAAGCACAATGTCTGGCAAAGAAGAGATACTAAATGCTTGACTATTCAATACTTTTTGAAACTGGAAAGGTCAAAAGATCTGAGTATGCATTCACAACGATTAAATGTATGCATCAAAGACCTGTTCAATGTCAACAGAGGGACTCTGGGAAGCTTAAGTATATTGTTCCATGGCCATCTTGAGATCCAGAACTAGATAAATGATTATCGCAGAAAAATCTGAGGGGTTGGAACTTTTTTGAGGCCCCACACATTTCTTGACAAATTTATATTATCAGAAATATTATTATCTTGAACTGAAACAGACAAAATACCTAATACTTAGAGACTGTAGGACTCCCATTTCTACTGTCACATCCATGATGATAAACTTTGGAATGGCAAAACAAACTATGATTTTCTAAGAAAGATGGCTTTAGGGACAGAACTTATCCCAAGAGGGCAGATCCAAAAGCTAAAGGGTAAAACAAAGCATTCTTAAGAAGAAATTGAGACATACAGAGGAATAATTATATGTCTTCAAATCTCCTTAAAAATCTCTAATATGAGATTGCTTACTTTATTTTCAAACTCCATTAGATCAGTTGCTTCTTTTCATCATCCATTTTCTCTTCCAAAACACTTAATTATGCTCATGTCTATGTCTAGCTATACATAGACCAGCTAACAGTCCTACACACAGAGCAAGCACAGGCTGTCGGCTTAAAATGGGGACAATTGTACATTAAGATTATAACATGTCTCCATTTTTAAAAAAATCAATTTATTGGGGCTCATACAATTCATCACAATACATAGATCAATTGTGTAAAGCACATCTGTACATTTGTTGCCCTCATCATTCCCAAAATTCGCTTGCCTCTTGGGTTCCGAGAATCAGCTCATTTTCCTCCCCCTCCCTTCTTCTCCCCCCCTCCCCCATGGACCCTTGATAATTTATAAATTATTATTATATCTTATATTACACTGCCCGGCGTCTCCCTTAACCTACCCCTCTGTTGCCCATCCCCCAGAGAGGAGGTTATATGTAGCTCCCTGTGGTCAATTCCCCCTTTCTACACCCCCCTTCCCTCCTGGTATCACCACTGTCACCCCTGGTCCTGAATGGTTCATCTGTCCTAGATTCCCTGCGTTTCCAATTCCCATCTGTACTGCTGTGCATCATCTGGTCTAGCCAGGTCTGCAAGGCAGAATTGGGGTCCTGGTAGTTGCGGGGAGGAAGCATTTAAGAACTAGAGGAAGGTTGTGGGTTGCATCATTGCTATACTGAACCCTATGTGACTCATCTCCCCACTACCCCTCTGCAAGGTATGTCCAGTTGTCTAGAGATGGGCATTGAGTCCCCATCACGCGCCACCCTCATTGACGAGGATATGATTTTTCTCCCCGCCTTTGGTGTTTGAAGCGTGGTCCCTTTGGCCCTTCATGATCACACATGTTGGTGTGCTGCTTCCATGTGGGCTTTGTTGCTTCTGGGCTAGATGGCTGCTTGTTTACTTTCAAGCCTTTAAGTACCCAGACGCTATAGGTCTCGATAGCCAGGCACCATCAGCCTTCTTCACCACACTTACTTATGCACACATTCATCTTCAGCGTTTATGTGGGGAACATGGTCACACAATGATGGTTTTTGTTCTTTGGTGTCTGCTGCCTGTTCCCTTCAACACCTCGTGTTCGCACAGACTCGTGTGTTTCTTCTCTGTGGACTTTGTTGTTTCTGAGCTAGATGGCCGCTTGTTTGCCTACAAGCCTTTAAGACCCCAGATGCTATATCTTTTGATAGCCGGGCTCCATCGGCTTTCTTTACCACACTTTCTTATGCACACATCTGTCTTCAGCGATCATGTCGGGAAGGTAAATATCATGAAATGACCGTTTAGCTGAGCAAGGTGCTCTTGTATTAGGGGAGTGCGCATGAGGAGGCCCAATGTCCACCTGCCACCCTACTACCAAACCTATAATTATTTGCACCTAGGTCTGTTCCCCCCTTGATCTTAAATATATTTACATATGTACATGTCTGTATTTAGGCTTGTATGTATGCCCTTTGCCTCCTACTTCTTTCCTCTATTTCTTTACGCTTTCCTCCAGTCCCAATACCATGTTCAGCCTTCATTCTGGTTTCAGTAGTTCCTCGCAGTTGCCTTGCCCTTAGTCACTCCCTACCAGTCCTCCCATCCTTTCCCTATATTTGTCCAATCTCTCTTATCTAGGTGGGTGTGCAGACATAACAATGTGTGAATAAAATTGGGATTGCCTTTGACAGCACAGCGCCAAAGCGGCTCATAAGAACCTGGCGACGACAGCTGCAGCACTGACAAGCCAACAAACGAAGGCACCCATTAGACTCGTCCAGAAACCGCTCCTCAAGGTCAACAAACAGACCTTGATCTACTAACAGGCTTTTTTTCCTCTTTCCGTTTTATTTTTTTTTCTTCTTTTTCTTTTTCAGCCTATCTGTTCGGTTTTTTTCCTTCCTTTTTCCTCTTTTTTAAAACATTTCTCCATTATTATTCAATCTGTGTATTGAGCAAAAATTCAAGACACAGGACAACAAAAAGAATTCTTCATTAAAATTGAAGATGGACCCATGATATGCAGATAACCTATTTGTTTTCTAGAAGAATAAAAAGTACAGGCTTTAATAAGTATTACACCTGAAGATAATACAAATAAAGATCTTCACCACTGGAGAAATAAGCAATATCATGATAAATGGAGAAAAATACTGATCATATTAAAGAATACATTTTAATTAGAAGCAAGAATCAAGAAAACAACTTGTGAATTCATTTGACAAAGCTATTGCAAAAGAGCTCCTTATATTGTTAAGACGCAAACATGTTCTTTGAGACTGAAAGTGCACCTCACTGTTGTTATTTCATTTGTCTCATACAATGCAGAAGCTGTAAAGGTAGACTGAAACGTCAGATCCAACTCAAGACCCCTTAAATTAGCAAAAATAACAGAGTAAAGTTGATCTATGCACTTCTTTCTTATGAAACTGTTAAGTCTGTGGCAAAGTGTTATGCTTCAGTAGAAAAGTGGAACAAATACTTTTCCATTAGTGGTGTTTTATTTTGTTTTTACTTTGAGTGAAGTCAAGATAGTGGTGTGATATCGGCCTTGATAGCATTATTTTTTAATACCATAGAAATCAGTAATTGTGAATAGGCTTTGTTTTAAAGAACCACTTAAAGAAACAAAAAGTGTTAAACAACTACTTGAAAAAAACAGGAAACAGCAAAACTGTAAAGAAACTTAAGGAACCTCATTCTGGTGTGCCAATCCTTGAGCAGCTCTTTCCCAGAGATGACTGCATGGCCAGCCTCAGCTCCAGATGTGATGTCCTTTTTCTAGTTGAAAGTGCTACAGAGGGCAGCCCTGAAGATACAATTCAGGGAGAGCAGCAGCTCTGATTCACCCACATGGGTGCAAACCAAGATGGGAGTGCAACAGACCAGCAATGGGACCAGTCATGAAGTCCTTTAGGAATCCCAATTGTAAGAACAAGGGACCCACACTGAAAGTCTACAGGTGTAATGGGGGGGGGGCAGTGGAGGGGGAGGGGGAGAAAGGCACTCCATCCCTGGCTGTAGGAATAGCGATGGGAGCTTTTAGGATGCACACCTTTCAGACACAAATGCTGAGAACTAAAAGGATGTGATGTTGTTAGGTGAGCAGGGGACTGGATTAGTGGATTGTAGCATGCCCTTCTTGCTATTTAACAGAGAGATTTTCATCCAGCAGATGTCAGGATCCCTGTTAGACTTGGGACTATATGGATGTGTATGTGTGTGTGTGTGTGTGTGTGTGTGTGTTTATCCATATAAGATGGGGAGAATAGGCAACCCCATGGAAACTGTGACAGGACCAACAATTCCTGGATGGCATGGAAGGGGAGGAGGCAGGGGGAGGTTAGTCGTAAGATAATAGTGATGGGGACAGGGGGATAATAAGATTTCTAAAATTGAGGAGAGAAGGGTGTAGTTTTCTTATTGTGTTTGTTCAATTGAATTGTACCTGAGAGGAATATCTAAGAGGTGAACAATGGGTAAACATGGTAGTGGCACAGGAGGAAAGAAAGAAGAAAAAGAGGAAAGAAGAAGAAAGAAACATAATATATATGTGTGTAAATATATATAGCTATTTATATATGTAAATATAGGTGCATTTGTTTATATATGCATATGTATTTGTTTACATGTGTACATATATGCAAATGTCATAAGGAAGCAGTTGAACTTTGAGCCTCTTCTTAAATCTTACTTCAGTACAAGAACAGCTTGTGCTAGTAATGCAGCATTATATGACACCTTCCTGACACGATCACTGAAGA
This sequence comes from Echinops telfairi, assembly GCF_000313985.2. Classification (NCBI taxonomy): domain Eukaryota; kingdom Metazoa; phylum Chordata; class Mammalia; order Afrosoricida; family Tenrecidae; genus Echinops; species Echinops telfairi. The sequence continues at coordinate 7,685,474 of NW_022111372.1, read as the reverse complement.
CAAAATGGGTGCATAAAGAAATGTGGTGAAGAAAACTGATGGTGCCTGGCTAATAAAAGATATAGCTTCTGGGGTCTTAAAGGCTTTAAGTTAAGTAAGTGGCCATCTCACAGGGAAGCAACAAAGCCCACATAGAAGAAGTACACCAGCATGTCTGATCATGAGGTATTAATAGAAAAAGATGTCAGAAGTTCAATAACAAGCAACCAAATTGATGGGCATGGGCGTGGATGTAGTGGAGATCCAAAACCCACCTGTAAATTACTTGAGCAGTCCCTCTCAGAAGGACCACATGAAAAGGATGATACATCCAGTGTGTGGTTAGCAGTGTTGAACCATATATCTATCCGCCATTTCTTTAAGATTTGTTCCCCTTATCATTATGGTATTTATTTGTTTTACCTCATTAATCACCTTAGACTTGCATGTGTTCATTTGTATAATTATGATTGTTAGATACTCAAAGGCAAGATAATTAACCCTTCAAAAACAGTAACAGGAATAATGGTACCCTGAGGGTACGGGAAGAGAGGGGAGGGAGGGCTAAAGGAGGGCTGAAAGCATTGATGATTGTATAATCCCACTCAATGGGATAGGATAACAGAATTGTATGTGAATAGATATATTGGATGATGTACAATAGAGCAAAAACAAACAAACACATTTCCTGGGGGGTAGGGTGGGGAAGTAAGGGGATAAAGGAGAGCTGATATCAAGGAATTTGAGAAGAAAGAAAACGTTTGAACTAACTGTGGTAGCAATTGTACAATACTACTTGATGTGATTGAACTATGGAATGTTGTGTTATCTGTAAGAGCTTCCAATAAAATGATAAAGGGAAAAAACAAAACAAAATGAAACACCACTAATGGATAGGTATTTGTTCTAGTTCTCTATTGAAGTATAACAATACATAGACAACATGTAACTTCATGAAGTTGTGAGATCACTTGGTTCTAAAATACCCTTGAAAGCCATTATATAAAACCGACAGAATTTGATTGCTTTCCACCACTTATATTTTGGGATCTTTGGAATTATATTGCCATGTAGTTGTTTTAGATATTGTCTATGTATTTTCAATTATATTGCCATACATTCACTTTTTGGGGGTGTATAACAAGGGAAATAGAGACTTTATGTTGGCTTAAGACTATATACCACTACCATTGCATTTTTATATTGCCATCTTCCCTGGTGGTATAGTAGTTATGAGTTGGGCTTCTAAATGAAAGGTCAACAGTTCAAAACCACCAGCTACTCCATGGGAGAAAGATCAGACTTTCTACTCATGTAAACAGTTACACTCTCTGAAACCCTGTCTGATAAGGTCACTAGGAGCTGACATCTACTAAATGACAGTGAGTTGTTTTTGTTGTTGCTGTTTTCTTTTAAAAAGAGCCTATGTGGCATAGTGGGTTAGGTGATGAGTGGGCTGCAAACCGCCAGATAACCAATTTCAACTCCTCCAGCGACTCTACAGGAGAGGATGAAACTGTCTGCACCCTTAAAGATTTACAGCCTCAGAAAAACCAAAAGGATAATTCTACCTGTACTGTAGGCTTGCTGAGGCAGTTCCTTAAAGACTGCAATCTTGGAAATGCTATGGGTCAGTTCTATCACATTTTTTCATAGTAACTCACCCACGTAAATAGTTCAGACAAGTACATAACTCACAAAAGGTTTTCACAGTTTGTAATGAACAAGCAAACAAGCATATAATGTGTGTGTTATTTGGGTAAAAATATCGTCCTGTCTTATAGTGTTCTTATGAATTGGAATTGACTGGATGACAACTGATGTTTGTTGTCGATTTATTTTGCATTTATAATTAATTTTGAGTAACTCATCCAAAACAAGTGAAAAGCATTATAACTCTCTATATTGAATTTATTTTCTTCTGCATGCTTTCAGGTTTACATATAAAATCTGCAAAAGAATTAATGCATTTGTCATTCTGAACATTTTCAATTATATGCACTTATTATATATAGGCAATTGGATAACCTCCATGCTAGATATAATATGATCTTAATAGCTTTATAAAGATGCATACAAATCAAATAAAATTAAATTTGTCAAGGAGTGTAAATAGTCGTGGCAGTATGCCTTTTTAATGGTATAATAAAGCACTCTAAGGTAACTAGGGTGTGTAATTTCATGTACAGAGAACTTGGAACACTTATTTATTTCAAATTGTTTTAACAAACTTACAACCATTTGATACTACTTTCTATATAATTTTATATATTTTGATAAATGTCAGGGAATGTCACATTTTCAAACTAATAAGATGTTCTATCCTTTTAAAAGGAACTCTCCTTTTATTCATTTATCCCTGCATTCACAAATGCACACATACCTCAGATGCATAATATAGCACCGAGAAGTTGACAAAGACGTAAGCTCACTGTCGACTTAGTCTTACCAAAGCAAAATATAAAAGTATTCACATTTATTAAAATAATTTATTAAAACACAAAAATGCTTATGGAGACATAAGACATTATTTTTATCTAATTGTCTAAATCATGATAAACTATACTTTTTTCAAAGAGCTTGGTGGCTTAGTGTATTATACACTGGGCTGCTACACTCAAAGTGAGCAGTTCAAATCCACCAATCACACTGCTCTCATAAAGATTTACAGCCTCAGAAACTGAAAGGGGCATTTCTATTCTATCCCATGAGGTCAGTATGAATTAGAGTCAACTCACTGGCAGTGGGTTATACTTTTATCATCATAAGGAAAAGTCTGCCAAAATTTCCTATTCAATGAGATTTTAGTTCTTCTTTATTCTCAACAGCAAATCAAGTTACACTGAACAAAAGTTCGATATCCTATGCTCACATTTATAACCTTTCTCTCATAGCAGATTTTAGGATACAATTACCTTAATTTTAAAATGTTTTCAGAATGAATATAATAATCTGAAATATGTTTTAATTGTACCTCTATATATATAAAGGATGCATTATTAGCTCATCATAACAGATTAGCAATAAGACTCTATTTTTTTAAAATCTGGACCACAAATGTCTATGCTAATAGAGATGAAATACACATTATAAATGCTTGTTTAAATTTCCTTGCTCTAATAGTCAATATTATAATACTTATTTCTAATTATTCCCAGATGATTTTTTCAAATCTTAATTCTGGTAGTGAAACTAACATAAGCATTAATATTTAGTCCACCATTAGTTGCATCTGCAAACTGAAATTTTCATCAAAATCGAATGATGAAAATTTAGTCATTTTCCTGTTTTCTTACATTAAATTATAGATATTTATTCTCAAAGTATTAGTGGTCACTTATTTTTTTAGCAGTAATAGATTTTTTAAAGGAGCCCTAGTTGGAAATGTTTAAATTCTCACACACTATTCATGAAAATAGCAGTCAAAAAACCAAGTGATGTGTTACATTGGGGATATTTTCTGCAAAAGCACTCTTTAAAGTGCTGACCAGCAAGAATGTCCCTTTGAAGATTAAGGCATACTGACTCCAGCGAGGGTGTCTTCAATAGCCTCATATGTATGTGCAATTTGGATATTGGATAAAAATGAATGAAAAGGAATCGATGCATTTGAATTATGATATAGGTGAAGAACATTGAAAATAATGTAGACTATCAGAAGAAGAAACTAATCTGTCTTGGAAGAAATACATGCAGCCAAATGGTCCTTGGAAGCTGAAAGGTGAGATTTCATCTCACATTCTTTGTGCATATTATCAAGGGAGACAAGTCCTTAGAGGGAAAACGTCGTTCGTGGTAATACAGCAGGACAGTATCAAAGTGGAAGACACTTGAGGAGATGAAGTGACACAGTCACTGCCACAATAGGCTACAAAAGAATAACAGCTGTGAAGATGGTGAGGAGGATACATTGACAATTACTGGCAAATGGAACGCTAAAGTTGAGAACAAAGAGTGGTCAGTAGTTGGAAAATACTTTTTAAAATGTTGGTGCTACAAATGAAGCTGGAGATGCATGATAAAAATTTTCAAGACCAAAGAATATTTCATAGTAAATATCATGTTTAAAAGAAAACAAACAATACATGTGAATGTCTCCATCTGGAACATGCAGCAATGAAATTGACTGCATCTGTAGGGGAGGAGCACAATACCAGCAGCAAAAGTGAAGGCAGGGGCTGACTGTGGGACAAACCATGTGTTGCTCATATGTAAGGGTACGTTGAAGCTGAAGAAAATTAAAATAAATCCATGAGGGCCAAACTATAACCATTAGTATATCCCATCTGAATTTCAAAACAAAATAAATGAGTTGAACACTAGTGGCATAAGACCTAAGGTGTGCTGTGGGATGATATTAAGGACATCATGCATGAAGAAAGAAAAAGATGATTAAAAAACAGAAAAGAAAAGATAGACTTGGATGTCAGAAGAGACTCGGAAACTTGTTCCTAATCATAGACTAGGTAAGACAAATGGAAGAAATGATGAAGTGAACCATCAGTAGAAAATTTCAAAAGGCAGCTCAATAAAACAAAATAATATATTATAATGAAATGTGAAGAAATCTGTAGTTAGAAAACCAGAAAAAAGAACACTCTAATGTGTGAGGTTGGGTTCTCTAGAGAAAAAAAAAAACTAATGACCCTCATATACGTATAAGAAAGAGCTTTATATCCAGCAGGCATCTCAGCCCAGTATAACTTAATTTTATGCATCTGATGTTAGCGGGATGTGGTAGTTACATAATCTGTTGCAACTTGAGACTATTAAGAGTGAAGGGGACTCTCTTTCTTGTGAGTCATTCCTGTTGACAAGTCACATGGAGCTATGCTGTTTGTAGCCAAAGTCTTGGATCCTGAGGAGTCACCTGGAGACCCCTGCCAGCACTGAGATGCTTACAACACCACTGGATCCAGAAGACTTTCTACTCACTGGCCTGTGATCTTCCTACATTTGGTGTCGTTGTATGTGTTGCGTGAGTCTGAAGAGGAATTTACAGAATGGTACTGGACATATGGGATAATATCAGATTTATGGACTTGATCTCACTGGGCTGGGATGTTTTCTTAATGTACAATTACTCTTTACATAAAGCTCTTTCCTATACACATATGGTGGTCTATGACTGACACATAGGAGTCTTCCTCAGACAGGGTGAGTATAGTCCCATGGGTCCAAGTCTAGTGCAAACATGGAAGGATGCCAACAGCTTTCAGGCTTGTCCAGCTCACATGAGGGTGCCCCTGGAGGCAGGGACAGGGTCACAGAGGCAGGAAGGTAAAAGGACAGAGAGGGTACACAGAGTCTGTCTTACAAAAATGCCACTCCTCCAAAGAGCTATAATCAGAGTGTGATCTGATTAATAGGTCTGATTCCATCTGTACACCTTCATACAAAGTCAAGTTGACATAAAAGCTAACTGCCATAGGCCACCATTTATTAACTTGATTACTGTACACAACCATTTAACCATATATAATCTCCAAAGACAATACATAAAATCATATTTGATCTTAACAGTATACAATTTAAACATCTACAAAAGAAAGTCCAACAACCTCATTTAACTTTTGTGTTCTTTAAGTGAACAAACCTAAATATACTAGTCTAACAGTGGATATCTTGTGAACACTTGCAATTTATTCTGGTAACTATAATTTTTCAAACCCATTTCTTAAACTGAAAGAACTCAAGGAAAGAACTCATGGAAATATAGAAAGATTCTATGGATAAAATCTTGAGTGCTGTAAGAAGTATCAAAAGAAGATGGAAAGAGTACAGTGTCAATCTACCAAAAAGAAGGGGTCAACATTCCACCATTTCAGAAGGTAGCACATGAACAAGAACCAACGGTGCTGAAGGAAGACATTCAAGGTGCACGGAAATCATTAGCCAAAAACAAGACTCCAGGAATTTATGGAATAACAACTGAAATATTTCAACAAGCTGATTAAGCACAGGAAGCATACACTCATCTATGCCAAGAAATTGGAAAACACTACCCGGTCAACTGACTGGGAGAGATCCATGTTTGCACACATTCCAAGGAAGGGTGACCCCAAAGGATGCTCAATTAAAGAACATATCATTTATATCACATGCAAGTTTGGTTATGATCATCCATTAACAGTTAGAGAAGTACATTGACGGGAAGCTGCCAGAAGTTCAGAAGAGGACATGGGGCAAAGGATATGATTGCTGATGTCAGATGGATCCTCACTGAATGCAAAGAACACTGGGAAGATATTTACTTGTGCTTTATTGACTATGTTAAGGTACTTTACTGACTGGATCAGAATAGACTATGGGTTACCTTGAGAAGAGTGGGGATTCCACAACACTTCATTGTGCTCATGATGAATTTGTACAAGGATCAAGTGGCAGTTGTATGAGCGGGACATGGGAACACTGTGTGATTTAAAATCAGGAAAAGTGCACTTCAGGCTTTATCCTCTCATCACAGTTATTTAATTTTTATGCCAAGTAAACCATCAGAGGATCTGGCTTAGATGGAGAAGAATGTGGCTTTAGGATTGGAGGAAGGTTTGTTAACAACCTGAAATCTGCAGGTGCCTCAGTCTTGCTTGCTGAAATCATGGAAAACCTGCAGAACTTGCTGATGCAGAGCAAGGATTGTAGCCTGCAGTATGGAACACAACTAAATGTAAAGAAGCCCAAAGTCCTCAAAGTTTAAGCCAGAGCATCACTTCTTTCTTTGTCTTTCTTGCTCTTTATGAGTACTGGTGACTAATGAACTGGTAATTAGATCTGAGTTCCATTCTGAGAGGATTAACATATTCATCCTAGTGAGAAAAACCAGTCTCACTGAGTTCCGCCTTTGCTAACTCACACCCGTTATAAAAGTCTTTAAAATTTTTGTTAAGGATATCATTTTTCTTTCTTGTATTTTCATTACATCTAACAATCAGAATTTTTAATGTAACAAAAATTGAAACTTGTTCTAAAATTGATTATGGTTATGATTGAACAACTGTTAATATGATTGAACAATTTAATTGTATAATATGTGAAATGTACACCAATAAAACTATTTTGAATAAAACCTGTCAACAAAAGAATGATCTCTTTGATTTATTATACATATGGATAGCACAAATAAATTGCTAATGCAAAAAAAGTCTAAACAGTGGTTGAAAATTAATTTGACCCTGTCTAATAGGCATTTTAATGCAGAGCAACATGTTTGCATTTTTTATGCATACTTATTTTTATCACGTTGTGTAAATCTGGGCTTATAAAGTATAGCACATCACAGTAATTAGTATGTGCACTGTACCTTGGAACCTAACAAACTAGGCTTATTATCTGTTCCTTGTCAAGGCAAGGTGTAATGTTTGATAAACATGATGTACTTCTGGGAGTTTACAAGAGCTATCTTGAGCAATGTTGTGGATTTTCTCTGTATATTCTACTTATCATCTCTGTCATAGTATTGAATCCAAAGAAGAGCAATTATTTCTGCAGGGACTACAACGTGATGAAAATGCTGTGTTACTTTGAGAGCCGAAATAAAATAACTTCTCCACTCTTCATTTTTCCTTTCCACTGAGCTTGTTTTCTTTTCTTAATTTTCCATTTTCATTTCCTGCATGAGGTCTATGCTCGGCCTTTCCTACCATCTGTTACCCACCTTCTTTCCACTAGAGAAAATTTAACAGAGTTTAAGGCAAATAACTTCATATGCATTTTCCTTTCCATTTATTTTTTTCCCTTCTAATGTCCACATTGGTCTAAAATATCACCATCCAGAGTAGAGCTGTCTCACATAAAACATTTTTATCTTAGAAAAAGGAAAAAACATTTCTGTAGATCCTATTTGTAAACTCTGAATTCAATTTTAATTCAGTCATTCCAATTTCACTGAAGCATACATTACATTTAATTCTTTGTTACATTCTGCTATATACTCTTGAGAAAATCATTTATCTGATCTGGAATAAAATGAACCCCCCAAAATTTAAATGCTAATTTGTTAAAACGTTCTCACATCTTTCCATGCACACAATCTCAATACTAATTGCAGGCCTAGGATGATGACATACAATTTCTAATCTGTAAAGGGTTGTATGTCAGCATTTAGGGACAATAGGCCCAAGTCCAAGATGTGGTAGAGAGAGAGAGAGAGAGAGAGAGAGAGAGAGAGAGAGAGAGAGAGAGAGTGAGAGAGAGAAAAGATATGTGGTGGGGCAAATTCTTCTAATCTTTTTTTTTATTAAATTGTGATAGATTTCTGCTATCAACATCTATGAACTGTATTTGCAGATTTTTCCCCCATTTATCTCTCTCAAAACCTGCTAGTTACCATCCAGTAGGATCTGACTCAAGACAACCAAATGGGTATAGAGGAGAAATGTGTCACAGTTTTCAATGGCTGATTTTTGGAAGTACATGTTCAGGCATTTCCCCCCGAGAAACCTGAGAGTACTCCAAACTTCTAACTTTTCTATTAGTTGCCTACATTTAAACCCTTCTGACACACAGGGACTTCATATATTTTCCCACTTAATATTTATATATTTGAATTTTGTTCAAGGGAATAACTAGGATTTTGAAACACTTATTAGCAAGAAAAATAAGCATCAAGGTGAGAGAGTTACAATGTGTTGAGATTATTGTGTTAGGACATAATGCAAGCATGTTTTGCATTTCTAATTCTCCCAGATACGTACTACTAGAGACCCTTGGATTGTATCTTAAGTAAATAGATATGCATTGCAGTAATATGTTGGATGTAAGTAGTATTTAATTTATAAATTTATAGAATTGGATACAAAGTCTGAAATGTGTGCATACATTTATACCCTGAGATCATTAAGACAGTCAGTGTTAAAATTTTAAGCAATTTTAAATATTAAAAACCATGATTGGCATTTCTATGTAGTTTTATTGTGGTTGTTACTACATTTGACTATACTATAAAATATGTTTATGCTCCTTTCAAAAATCAACCATTTATCTCAACTTTCACAACCACTACCTTGGACAGAATCACCTTTACTTAAAGGCAATTATATAAAATATCTCCCTAATTCTGCCCTGACCGCTGTACATTCTGAAACTTCTAATACTTTAAAGCAAGCTTTTGCTCCACTCACTTTGATGTCCTCATTTTCACTCAGAATAAAATTCAAATGAATTTGCTAGAAGTTCCTATAAAATCAGATTCCCTCTAAATTGTCAAATCACCTCTTACTGATTCCCATCGCCCTACTCTGTTCTAGGAACCCTAGTCTAATTTTGTTTTGTTAAAGTTCCAACATGTTTCTTCCTTAGAAATGAACACTTTTCCCCCTTATAAGGAATGGGTTGACTTATGTATTTTTTATTTAATGTTTCCTTTATATTTGAACACTGTGTTTTAAAATAAACTACCCCAAATCACTCCTAACTCCATCTCCTTTCCCACTTCTTTCCTATATGATATACTTCAGAATTCACATTCGATTTGATCTATGGATCATTGTCTTTCTAGCCATCATATAACATTTCCAGTGTAGCATTGGCTTGCGTTAATGTATCCCAAGCACCTTAACACTGCCTGACACATGGTATAAGTTCAATAAATATTTGTCATTACTTATTTTTAGAATAGAGGAGCCCTCGAGAAGTTCTGGTGGAATAGTGGTTATGAGTTGGGCTGCAATCCACGTGGTTGGCAGTTTGAAACCACCATCTGCTGGTTGGTTGGAAAAGTTGGTGCTTTCTACTTCGGTAAACAGTTACAGTCTCAGAAACAGGGGGGTCACTATGTGTCAGCATCAAGGCAATGGCAGCAAGAGTGTGTGGCACAGTGTGTTATACATTGGGCTGCTAACTTCAAGGTTAGCCACTTTATGGGAGAAAGAAGAGGCTTCCCCTTCCCTTATCACAGTCACAGATGTGGGAAACTCTAAGGGCAGTCCTCTTCACTATGTGTCGGAATTGAGTTGATGGCAATGAGTTTGGATAGAGTATACTGTAGATTATTACTCAATGTGAAGAAAACAAAAGTTCTCAGAGATAGACCAAGAGACAACATTATGATAAGCAAATTTAAGATTGAAGTTGTCAAAGATTTCATGTTACTTGGATCCAAGTCAGCACTAATGGAAGGAGCAGTCAAAATATCAAATACCTTGTTGCATTGAGCAAGCTTGGGGCAACAGTTCTATTTAAATTGTCACCTTGAGTACTAAGATAACACAACCATATTTTAAATCTCCCAACATAATTGTGAAAGGTGGACAATGAATAACCAAGAACAAAGAAAAGTTGATACATGTGAATTACAGTGTTGGCAAAGAATACTGTAAGTACCATGGACGGCCATAAAAACAAACAGATCTGTCTTTGATGAAGTACATCCAGAATGCTCCTTAGAAGTATGTCTCCTGTACTTTGGATTTGTTTTCAGAAGAGACCAGTCCCTGGAGAAGGATATCCAGTTTGGTAAACTGAAAATCAATGAAAAAAGAGGAAGACTCCCAATAAGATTGATCAACACAGTGGTTTCAGTGATATATTCAACAATAGCAATTATGAGATTGGCTTAGGACTGGACAGTGGTTCTTTCTGTGATAGTAGAGTTGTTATGAGTTACAGTCAATAAACAGAGATTTGCTCCAACAATTTTCTTTAGATAGCACTATAATTCACAAATTTAATTTATTCTCTGCATAGTCTACTAATATTTTATCTCCTTGAAATATTAAAGGATCTCCCCAACACCTCACCAACCCCATGCCTTTACCATTATCCACTCTAAAGCAAAAACAAAAATTCAAGAATAAACATAGGACCTAATTTTTACTTTTTGGAAATTAGCCAACACTAGTTTTGGATAAGAATTTGGTGAAACTGGAGGCACCATTTAGAACACATGCAAGAAAAAAGATGAATTATAGGGGAAAAGAGAAGAAACTGACATCCCAGAGTATGAGGGAGCACAGTAAAAAGGCACACAGAACAGACTTCTGTTCTCAGCTGTAGATTCTCATTATTGTTGTTACTTGGCATTCAGTCAGTCCAATCAACTTATAGACTGGTTGGCCTATCAATCAATATTTGTGACAAGGTTTTATTCAATTCCTGTTACCCTCAGAAGGAATCCAAGGTTTGAATATTTAAGTTTAAGCTTAGAATTTAAAGGAAAAAATCTTGATTCCCGCATTCAGAAAATAATGTAGCCATATTTGCACATATATCTATCTATATGGAGAATTCTGGAAATAATAGACCTTTTTTGTCATGAAATTCTGGATATTGCCATACAATCAATAGAAGATAGTATTTGTATATTTTATAATGAAATTATTAATGATGGAAAACTAAAAAGAAAGAACCCACTCAGCATATTTTACATTGAAAGAATTTGGGAAAAAATCCCATGGGAAAAATATTGAATGATGCAGGAAGTAATAAGAGAAGATGGAACAAATACACAGAGTCACTGCACTAAAAAAGAAACTTTTCACCATTTCAGGAGGCAGCATATGAGTAAGAATAAAGAGTGCTGAAGAAAAAAAGATCAAGCTGCATTGAATGCATTAGCCCAAAACAAGGCTCCACAAATTGATGGAATATCAATTGAAATGTCTCAACAAGCTGATGAAGCACTGGCAGCACGTACTGGTCTATGGTAGGACATGTAGAAGACTGTTACTTGGCCAACTGATGGAAAGAGAGCCATATTTGTATCCATTCCAAAGAAAGGTGATCCAACAGAATGCTTAAATTATAGAACAATACCATTCATATCACAAGCAGATAACATTTTGCAAACGGCCATCCAACAATGGCTGCAGCAGGACCTGGACAAGGAGCTACCAGATGTTCAGGCCAGGTTCAGAAGAGGACTTGGGAGAGGGGATGTCATTGTTGATGTCATATGGCTCTTGGCTCAAAGCAGAGAACACCTGAAAGATGCTTACTTGTGTTTTATAGACTATGTATCAAGGCATTCAATCATGTATATCCTTGAGAAGAATGGGAATTCCAGACCATTTCATTATGCTCATTTGTAACTTATACATGGTTAAAAAAGCAGTTGTGTGAATAGAACAAGGGAATAACACATAGCCTAAAATCATAAAAATTACGCATCAGCCTTTTATCGTTTCACCATCCTTATTCAAGTTTATGCTGGGCAAATCATCAGAAAGTTTGGCTTAGGTGAAGAAGAATGTAGCATGACAATTGGAGGAAGTTTTATTAATGACCTGAGGTAAGCAGATGCCCCAGTCTCACTTGCTGAAAGTGAAGAAGACTTGAAGAATTTGCTGATAAAGATCCTCACAACAGGACCAATAGGCAACATCATGATAAAAGGAGAAGAATATGAATTTGTCAAGGATTTTGTCTTGCTTTGATCCACAATCAATGCTCTTTGAAGCTGCAGTCAAGAAATAAAAAGATGTGTTGCATTGGGTAATTATGTTGCAGAAGACCTCTTCAGAATATTGAAAAGCAAGGACATTACTCTAAGAACTAAGGTGTGCATGACCCTAGCCTATGCATGTGAAAATTGGACATTGTAATGAAGAGCGAAGAATTGAAACATTTGAATTGTGGTCCTGGAGATGAATGTTTAAAGTAACATAGACTGCTAAAAGGACAAACAAATCTGTCTTGAAATAAATACAGCCAGAGGGCTCCTTAGAGACAAGGATGCCAAGACTTTGTGAAACATACAGTGGATGTGTTTGCTGTCAGGAGAAACCAGTCCTTGAAGAAGTACATCCTGTTTGGTAAAGTAAAGGGGTAGCTAAAAAGAGGAAGATTGACAGGAGAGGCATTGACATGGTGGCTGCAGCAATGGGCTCAAGCATAGGTACCATTGTGAGGATGGCAGAGGGTGGAGGAAGTGCTTCCTTCTATTATGGTAGGGTTACTATGGGTGAGAACTTACTCAATTGCCTCTACCAATCACATCTGCATATTTTTTAAATCATGTAGGAAAAAAGACTTGGCTCCATAGTTTTGCAAAGCTGGCTCACCAATGAAACTCTATAAGCTACCTTGACAGAAGAAATAATTGCAAGTGAATAAGGTTTAGAAAATTACAACTAATCTAGAAAGCAAAAAATATGCTTTCATTTTTTAGACTAAATCTTGCCTGTTTATTTGTGTTTCCATTGCATTGTCATTTATCTGATCTGCTAGTGTTTTTATACTCAGGTACTTCTTAATAATGGAGTAAATATCAACTCTTGTTTTCATAACAGATGTTATACTAATTAAGTTTTTGAAAACAACTAATTTTAAACTTATGTACAACAGAAGTTTCCATCTGACCAGTTGCTTTTTGGGAAGAAAGATTTGGCATTTTGTTTTCAAAATATTACAGCATTGAAAACCCTTTAAGCATATTCTATTCTCTCCTATGAAGTATATATGAAACTGAATAGACTTAACAGCAACAGGTAAATGGGATCAGCAAAATGAATAATTTTTGTTGCTTGATGATAGTTAATACTATTGTGTATGAAGATGATAGTTAATACTATTGTGTATGAAGAATATAAGCTGTATATTATTATATCAGTAAAGAATTTCATGAAACACACATACAAATAAATCCCAGTATTATAATTAACATAAATGGTTTACTCAATTTAAATATATACAGATTACTGATTATCATGATTTTTTTCCACTTTGGAAGAATAATCATGAGTAATCTGTGTTAGGTAGGGTTCTGTGGGCTTCCAGGTCCCAGATCAAGGAATCAGACAGCAGTGTCTTCCCTAAGGCAAGACAAGCAGAGTCTGCCTGCAGGGAGTAGACAGCAATATTGGTCAGCAACAGCCAGTAGCTTGGGAACTTAGCAAAGCAGGTCCAAGTGATCTCGAAATCAAGTGATGCATGGTGACAGGATCCACCAGCCTCAAACTCAAGAGATGTACATGCCAGCAATGCAGCTCTCAAAGGAGCCTGAAGCTCTAGTGAAACAATCCAAGAGTTGGCTTGGTCTACAGGTAGTTTAGCACACAGGCTGATGTAGAGAAATAGCTAAAGCAGCAGCACACTAGTCCAATCACTAGGGAGTAAATGACATATTGGGTGTCAGTCATCTTTGTTTATTTTGGTTGCCATTCAATCAAGTACGTGACCTGATCAAACTCCACCCAAATGTTCCTATTGTCCTAGTTGGCACAATAAACCTAACTATCACAACATCTAAATGAAAATCAAAATATTAATTGAAACATTAATTGTGCATAAAAATAAATAGCATACTTATGCAACCTATTTTACTTAGAAATTTATTTTTCACTTTTTGTTTATAATTAAGTGAAAGTTTACAGAGCTGATTGTCAATTTTACACTAAAAATTTATATACCTTTTTTCTAATTCATCATTACATCTGCTCAACATACCATCACTAATCTCACATCTTTTTTATTAATTGCTTAATTGGAATGCACTTCCCATATCATACATTTTAATCACTCATATAAAAAAATTATGCATTCATCACCACAATAAATTTCAGTTCATATTCTTCTAATACTTGTTGTTGTTAGCTGCCCATTCCACACAGTTTCCTCTGCCATCTACCTAACTTTATTAATCCATTTACTGTCTTTATAGATTTACCTATCCTGGATTTCATAACAGAAAATCATAAAAACACAAAAAGGAATCGAACCACAACAAAAACCAGCAACAATGACTGAACAAAACAGAGAAAAACCTCAATTAAAAAGAAAGTAGAAAATATTAAAAACATAAAAATTCATGTTTTGTAGTGTGAAACAGTCCAATAATTGTATAATCTTCTCTTCTCAAGAATTTTGATTATATATAATTTGGTAAATAAATGACACCATCTATAGAATTATCCTTCCCACAAGGAGATACTTTACAATGTTTTCTATCATGAACTATTAATCAATGCTCTAAAGAGAACCAAAGACATACACAAATCACAGGTATATGAATACATTTTTGACTCACACTTTACTCTAGCCCCAGTCTAAGAACAATTAGTTCTTATGCCTGGCCTTCACTGAAGACATGGGTGTTAACAAAAAGTTTGGTGAAGAAATCAGGTGGTGCCGGTATCAGTCTAGGGGAACCCTGATGCTGCAGTGGTTAAATGCTGGAGTGCTAACTAAAAGTTTGGCAATTGGAACTCACCACCTGTCTCCAGGAGAAATATGTTGGTATATGCTTCAAAAACGTATGTGGTAGTAATACTGTGGCCTTTGGATGGCTAAATGGGAACTGATTTAATGGCAACAGGCTATGGGTTTGTTAGACCAATCTCTTCTGAAATGTAAGAAAGCAAATTCAGCAAGCAGGCCAAACAGAAATGGAAGGAAGAAGCATGCCATATGACTGCCTAAAAGTTTTCAAATAGAAGCAGAAAGTAAACAATTACTTTTCCTTAGTGTGGTAGTTACATAATCTGGTGTCAATTTGAGGATTCAGAGTGAAGGAGTGGAGTCTAGTCTGTCAATCAGGTCATACCCAATGAGACCTCTGTGTAGGAATGACCTTCTCCTGAGGATTCTCGGAACTCCAGTATTCCTCCTTGGAGAGACACACACACTCTCTCTGTCTCTCTCTTGGCTTACTCCCTTGGAGACTCTCTACTGATAAGCTCACTCCCTGAGAGACATTGCAGTTAGCAAGCCATGTGTAGAGAGGCTGATGGAGCCAAGTGGAGACACCTGCCAGCGCTGAGATGCTTCTACCGGATCCACAAGATCCATGAATTTCTTTCTCTAGTCAACGCAGACTAACATCCAGATAGGATACAGAGAGAAAGCATTCCTTTTCAAGCTGGTGCTCTCCTTCTACATTTCTAGCCCCTTAAACTGTGAAAAAAATAAAATTATGCTTGATAAAGCTACCCATATATGATATTTCTAATACAGCCAAATTGGATAACTAAGAAATCCTCCAAATATTCTATTTTTTCTGCTTTCTTCAGAAGAGGTTGAGTCCCTATATTTTCTTAAACTTAGAGTAGCATGAGTAAAATATTGAGCAAGGCCCTATTGAACCTGTTATAGAAGAAATATTAAGGTTATATTCTGACTAAGAAAATATGACCCCAGAGAATATGAAGTGAACAAAAAATCAAGGGCAACAGAGATAACAACCATGCAATTAAATCTAAATGCACGCTTAAAACACACACACACACACACACACACACACACACACGTGGTATCTTACAGGGTTTCAGTATATATATATGCATAATTAACTAAATTTATAAATTACATATCAAATCACATATATTTTTGACAGGTCTTTCAAAATTCCATGGAACTGGAATTAAAAGATAACAGAATTACATATCTAGATCATCGATTATAATAATCACATAAAAGGATAAAGGCATGAGGGTTAGATTATTTAAAGATAATATTATTTGAGAAATGGAAAATATCTCATTTGTGTGAAAATTTAACATGCCAAGTACTCATGTTCCTAGGGTAACACTCAAATTACTAATAAACTGAAAAAGCAAACCAAAATCACTGTCATTGAGTCAAGGTGACTCCTTGTGACCCTACAGGACAGGGTATAACTGGACCTGTGGGTGTCTGAGACTGTAACTTTTTATAGGAGATAACACGCCAGTGAACTTAATGCCATCGGGTCAGTGCCCAGTCATAGTAACTCTGCAGGACAGGGTAGAACTGTCCCTATGATTTTCTGAGACTGTAACTCACTATGGGAGTAGAAAGCCTCTTTATACAGAGGAGAAGGTGGTTTTGAATCATTGGCCTTGTTCTTAGCAGCCCAAAGTACAAGCACTATACTACCAGAGCTCCCCCCAAAGTCCTCATAGAAAGGAAACTAATAATAAAAACATTTTAGTAAATAAAATGTCAGTGATATATAATATATAAAATTTGAGAAAATATTGAAAATACGATGAACTGCCAAAAGGACAAACAAACCTGTCTTGGAAGAAATATGGCTAGAAATTTCCTTAGAGGTAAGGATGGTGAGACTTCTCTTATATACTTTGTATATACAGGAGGATTCCACCCCACGCCCCCAAAACAAAACAAAACAAAACAGACAAAGCTCGGCTTAGCACAGCTTTTATAGTACAGTACATGTTTCCCCCCACAAGGCAAGCATTGAGCCACTTGCAATGAGTTAGTGACATCACCTGGAAAGGTGCTTGGGTCACAGTGAATTATTTTGTAAAAACAGTTTTTCTCAGATCTCATTTTTGGTGATGGCTGATTTAAGAGAACAGCATAGGGCTGAGAAATTTTGTTTCCTGCAGGGGGGGAATGACACAGAAACTGTTGAGATGTGGAACACAGCTTACAAAGGACAGTGTTAAGGGAAAATTTTCTCATTTCAAAAACGATGAAATGTTGATTGATGACAAACCTCATACTGGAAGTCCATCAACTTCCCAAACTGATGAAAATGTCTACTCATAGTGCATTTGGAGTTCATGCCAGTAGATCAAACTGTTCATCAAGCTTTCTATTTAGAGGTTCTGAAAAGATAGCATAACAGTGTGGAACAAAAAGGCCTGATTTGTGGCAAACGGTGAACTGGTTTTGCCACTGCAATAGTGCACCTGTTTGTACAGCCATTTCAGTGAACCAGAGATTTCAGTGAACCAGTTTCAGAAACCAGCATGCCTCTCTTGTCCCATGTACCTTACTCATCTGACGTTGCTCGGTGCAACTTCTTTTTGTTTCCATGAACAAAGAGGAACATGAAAGAAAAGTGAATTGAGGATATAGAAGAGGTGAAGATAAAAAAAAAAAGAGGGAGGTGCTATCAGCCATTAAAACTGATGAGTTTGTAAAATATTTCCAAGAATTGAATCGCAGATTGGACAAATGTATTAAGTGTAATGGAGAGCACTTTGAAGGTAATAAGATTCTTTTGTAAAAACAAGAAAAAATACATAGCTTTGAAAAAAATTATGTTTTTTTTTGGGGGGGTGTACCCCTGTGTATTGTTAGGAGAGATGAATCCCTGGAGAAGGACTCCATACTTGGTCAAGTGCAGGGGCAGTGAAAAAGAGAAAGGCTCAATGAGATGGATCCACACAGTGGCTGTAACTTTTGGTTCAAGCACAGGAACCAGTGTGAGGATGTTACAGACCCGGGCAGTGTTTCACACTGTTGAACATCTGGGGTCACAATGGGCCTGGAGTCGACTTGATGGAACCTAACAGCACCAACATTTGAGACAAAAACAAACAAACAGAAATAGTAAAAAAGGAAGATAAAAGCATGAACCAAAGTGTCACTGTAGGGTGGGAAAATAAACCTCGACTTTTCCATGGGAATGTCTGCATACTCACAGAGCAAAGATTATGGATGTGGGGAGAGGTGATTGCACAAATAGCAACCCTCACGGGAACAACTCCTCTTCTGTGCCTCTATTTGTTCAGGTACGGAGATATCCACCGAATGCCCCCTTTGTGGGGGCAGTGGTGGTGACTGAAAGGATCAGTTATGGTCCTTTCTTGTATGAAGGTATGTTTAAGTCAGCAACAAAAAAAAACAGTTAAAAAAATTGTAATGCCCCCCCCAAAACAGATACGTTGTTTTTGGGTGCTATCAATTTTAATTTTACTCATAGAGACTCTAGGGCAGTGGTTCTCAACCTTCCTAATGCTGCGAACCTTTAATACAGTTCCTCATGTTGTGGTGATCCCCAACCATAAAATTATTTTTGTTACCACTTCATAACTGTAATTTTGCTACTGTTATGAATCATAAGGTAAATATCTGATATGTAGGATGTATTTTCATTGTTGCATATTCAAAAAAAATTAAAGCATAGTGATGAATCACAAAAACAATATGTAATTATATATTGTGAAATATTTATTTCTAATTACAGATAAATGAAATTTTGTCTTGAAGCATGGTGTACTCGTATGTGGGTGTATCTGCATGTGGGCAGACCCACCTGGAGATAGATAGAGGAGCGTTGTGTTTTCTGATGGTCTTCGGCGGCCCCTGTGAAAGAGTTGTTCAACCCCCAAAGCAGCCACGACCCACAGGTTGAGAACCACTGCTCTAGGTGAAAAAAGCAGAACTTTCCTATAGGCAGCGGTTCTCAACTTGTGGGTCATGACCCCTTTGGGGGTCAAATGACCCTTTCACAGGGGTTACCCAATTCACAACTGTAGTAAAATTACAGTTATAAAGTAGCTATGGAATTAATTTTATGGTTGGGGATCACCACAACATGAGGAACTGTATTAAAGGGCCGTGACATTAGGAAGGTTGAGAACCACTGCTATAGAGTGTTCTGGATGTAATTTTTATGGCATCAGAAAAGTCAGTATTTCTCCTGTAGTGTTGCTTGGAGAACCAGTAAACTTTTAGTTAGTAGCGGAACACATACCTTTGGTTTACCGGAGTGCCTTTTAGCTTGTTGTTAAGTACTATGAACTAATACATTAGAGTTTTGTGATTTGGGAAGATATTTTATTTTGAGTACTCAGGGAAGTGATATTTAACTTGAGATTTGAGTGATCAAGAGGATTGTTTAAGAAAATCTCAAAGTCATTTGAAGCAAAAATATAGATGGTAAAGGTGCAGCAGAAGTGTGTGTGTGTGTGTGTGTGTGTGTGTGTGTGTGTGCTGTTAAAACGTGGCCTCCAGCATCAGAAATACTCATACAAACCCAGCTCTTTACTTCACTCAGTTTTGTTAAAGTTTTCTGCACTATCCTTGAGGAGAACTGGTGGCTCCTCAGTTATTTCATGTGTTTGATTTTTGAAACTGGTTCACCGAATCATTTTTCAATGCACCTTAGTGCAAGCACACATTTTCTTCTTTTCCTTTTTTTGGTGAATAGCGTAAAGCATGAATTATTTGTACCACACCAGGACTCTGTACATTACCTTTTGATCTTTAAAAACCCTTTGCAATTTGTGCTTTTAATGCTACACAAATAAAAGGTGAGTTTAAAAGAAAAGTTAAATTTGACTTTCTATTTGCTTCACAGAACATTAAGTCATGGTGCCCATTTCCATTTGTCTAGCTAAAAATTTTAATTCATCATACTACATGGCCTACTTGTAACAATTATATTCTGATTTCACTTATACAAACAAATAGTTTACTCCAAAATTTCATAATTTTTATAAAATTTTAAAGTTAAAAAAATTCTTAATTTTTATCTTCTTACTTCTAGCCCTTTATTCTGAACAGTTTCTTCTACTATTAAATCATGTGCTATGAGATCCTTCTAGCATCCATATAGTCTCAATGTATGTATCTCCTTGACTAAAATACTATGAACTCTCACACATTCCCACTTTGGTAATCTGTTATTTCATCAAGACTAAAATGATAATAATACTCCCCAACCCAAATGTGTTTTAAATTCCCAATTTTCTATCTAATTAAAAAGTATTAATGATAATACATTTACCCTTTTTCAAATTGTCATCATTTTTCTATTTTCCCTTCCATTTTTTAATGCCATTATTTTCTTCACAATTTCTTTCAATATTAATTTAGCCTTAGAGCATATTGGGCATTTATTAATATTTTCATATTACTATGAAAATGAGTGGCTCCTACTTTCCCATTATTCTACACATTGCACCCTTGCAATTTGACATGGTCATTTTATTTTCTTGTTTACTATCTTATGATAATACTTCCCTTATTAATGCATACTGGTAGCAGCAACAGAAAATATACCCCTGGTGGTGGTACAGGTTAGATTTTGGAATATTTACTCAAGGCTGGCAGTGAAACTCCCCCAATCTCTCTTCAGGACAAAGATGGGGTTATCTGGTCACATAAATATTTAGAATCTCAGAAACCCGGTAGAGTCAAAATTGACTCAAAGACAGTAGGCTTGGGTTTAGGGGGATCTGGTTTAGTAACAAATAGGCAAAGAAACCACTAGAGATTTGAGAAGTCATTTACTTCATTAAGTGCAAAAATCATGGTTTGATATGTTAACCCCGTGTTATTCACAATAAAAAGTTCAAAACTGAAGAAAAATAAACCAAAAAAGCTTAGCACAGGATATGTATGAATATTTAAGCCCCAAACTTTTTTCCCCGAAGTTTCATAGAATACAACTTTTAGGTAGGTTATACTAAAATAATTTGTCATGATGGTTTAATGAATTATTTAAAGTTTGGTTTTTCTCCCAAGTGTTTAGAAATTCTGTTTAAAATAACTTTTTATTAAAAACAAGATAAAATATATATTTTTAATTTGCTGGATGCTATGCTTATTCTGTCTATAAAATAAATTTTAAAATGTACTTGACTGAGCTTTTTCAATTTTAGACTTTCATTCAGAAAAAAAAAAAAAAGTTCAATTTCCAGCCAAGAATCCTCTGTTGTAACTACTACCTGTCAGTGATGGCTTACATTTTATGATGATGTAGAACAGGTTTCAGGAGAATTTCCAGAAAAAGGCGGACAAGGAAGAAATATTAGATAATCTCTACTTCAGAAACTCACTCAGTGAAAACAAAAACCCAAGATGCACTCAATCTTAAGCCCGTAGCCGGATCGGGCAGGACACCATTCTGCGTTGCTTGGACTTACCATGAGTCAATGACAGCTCATAATATCAATAAGCACAATTATGGCGGCAGCAAAATAAAGGTCAGAGGGTGAAAGGAAGAGTTCCTGAACGCATAGTAGTTTCAGTTCAAGCTAAGCTACATTATTTATTTCATTATTGTAATGAAATTAAATAAATTAATATTTATGGATATTAAAAACAGCACCAGAAATCCTTCCCGTCAAGCGTTCTCAGCGAATCACAGGACCTCTAATAACTAGAAATGCTGAAGCCATCTGATTGATCCATCTTTTCATAACAAAACTTCCGAACGTGAGCACCCAACTTCTGGTCAAACAGTTGCTGTTGACTCTGACTCATGTGTGTCAGAGTACAACTGTGTTTCATGGGTTTTTCTTTACTCCATGTGTGTGTGTGTGTGTGTGTGTGTGTGTTTTCTTTACTCTGCATGTGCATTTTCTTTGCTCTGCGTGTGTGTGCATTTTCTTTGCTCTGAGTGTGTGTGTGCATGTGTGTACACCTGTATGTCTCTTTCATTTCTTTTCATCTCCTCATGCCACTTTCTCCCTTGCCTCCCCTCAGCCTCTTATGAGGCTCCCCTTGCCTCTTCACAGCTTGCTACTTTTGCTGTGAAAATAAGCTCTCTCTCTCTCTCTCTTTTAAATTAGTAACTGTCATCTCATGCCATATTTGTCTTTACAAAACTGACTAACTTTGCTTAGTTTACCGTTTTCCAAATTCATCTGTTCTATAAGCTACTAACAATGGCATCATTGTTTTTGCTTTTTCAGGGATGCCTAATATTCCATGGTAAGCACGTACCAGGTTTATGCATTCCCTCGCTGGAAGAATTTTGGATTTAACACCTAAATGGAAACCCCATAACATCAATGAGAGCATGGGAACAAACTTAAGGGACCCAATGCATGACATAAACACACTCTGAAACACAGTGATAAACACAAACCCACACACCCACACACTACACGCACGCATAACAAAACCCCAAATATTCGACTGGGAATGTCTGAAAAAAATATGTTTGTGTGTATCAGAAGACTTCATCAGCAAAGTAAACAGATATTGCACAGGTTGGGGGAATTTTTTGGAAATGATACTGAACTCTGAAAACTACAACACTTTAATAAGAAAAGGTGAAATACTACAATTTTTAAAAAACAGAGGGTATGAACAGGTGGTTCATCAATGAAGGTATCTATCCAAGCAGTCAACAAACCTGAGAAAATGCTCAGGGTGTTCTGGATAACTAGAAATGCATCTTCACTAACAATGAGATGCCACCTTACACAGACGATGATCACTGTGTTTACAAAACACACACATACAGAAATAAACAAATTCTGAAGAGGATGCAGGGAGTCTAGAAAGCTCATATTCTGCTGGTGGGACTGTAAAACTGTTTAGCTAGTGTTTCTTCAAACAAGTGGCAAAAGAAATGCCATGGAACCCAGCAAGTTATTATAATAGCATAAAGATATGCCCACTCATTTTCACAGCAACCCTATTTACAAGAGCAGGAAGGTGGAGACAGACTAAATGCTTATCAGTGGAAAAATACATAAGTAAAATTTGGTGCATGAACACAATGAAATGCCACACATAACACATAATGATGAAACTGTGAAACATCTCATTACGTAGATGGATTTGGAGAAAATTATTACAATTAGCATTAATCAAGCATAAAAGGACAACTATTGTGGGAGATGAGCCAGTCAGGGTGCGATGTAACAACGATGAAAAATACAACTTTCCTCTAGTTCCTAAATGTTTCCTCCCCGCTCCCACAACCATGACTTGAATTCAACCTTGCAAGTCTGGCTAGACCAGAGGATGTACACTGGTACAGATAGGAACTGAAAATACAGGGAATCCAGGGTGGATGAGCCCTACAGGACCAGTGGTGTGAGTGGTGAAACAGGGAGGGTAGAGGGAGAGTAAATTGGAAAGAGGACACCGATTACAATATGTGACCTCCTCTCTGGGGGACGGACAACAGAAAAGTGGGTGAAGGGAGACATCGGACAGGGCAAGATATGACAAAATAACAATTTATAAACTATCAAGGGCTCATGAGGGAGGGGGAAGTGGGGATGGAGGGGAAAAATGAGGACCTAATGCCGGGGGCTTAAGTGAGAGGAAATGTATTGAGAATGATGAGAGCAATGAGAACCACTGCTTTAAAGTAACCTCATTGCTTTCAACAATGTAAAGATGCCTTATGCAGCAGATTTACCCAATACAATGCATTATTTGATCTCTTTTTAAAATTTTTTTATTAGGGCCTCATACAACTCTTATCACAATGCGTACACACATCAATTGTGTAAAGTGCATTTGTACATTCATTGCCCTCATCATTCTGGGCATCAAAAGATAGTGTCTGGTGTCTCAAAGGCTTGAAGATAAACAAGTGGCTACCTAGTTGAGAAGCAACAAAGTCTACATGGAAGAAGCACACCTACCTGTGTGATTATGAGGTGTCAGTGGGATCAGGTATCAGGCAGGCATCAAAGACCCAGAACAAAAAAGCATTTCAGTGTTAATTAAGGGGAATGTGGAGTGGAGACCCAAGCCCCATCTGTAAACAACTGGACATCCTCTTATAGAAGGTTCACAAGGAAGAGAAGAGTCAATTAAGGTGCAGTATAGCACCAGTGAAACATACAACTTTCCTCTAGTTTTTTAATGCCCCCCCCAACTATCAAGACCCCACTTCTACCACACAAATCCAGCTAGATCAGAGCCTGTAAACTAGTACAGATAAGACCTAGAAAAACAGGGAATTTAGGACAGATAAACCCCTCAGGATCGGTAATGAGAGTAGTGATGCCAGGAAGGGAAGGGGAAGGTATGGGGAGAAAGCAGGAACCGATTACAATTATCTACATATAACCCCCTCCCTGTGGATGAACAACAGAAAAGTGGGTGAAGGGAGACATTTGTCAGTGAAAGACATTAAAAAATAGTAATAAGTTATAAATTATCAAGGGTTCATGAGGGAGAGAGTGTGGGGGATGGAGGAGTAAAAATGAGGAGCTAATACCAAGGGCTCAATTAGAAAGAAAATATTTTGAAAATGATGATGGCAACAAATATACAAATGTGCTTGACACAATGGATGGATATTTGGATTGTGATAAGAGCTATCCGAGCACCCAATAAAATGATTTTTAATAAAAAAGAAAAAAAGTTTGATGGGTGTGATCCTTAGATGATTTGGCTACCATTTGAGTGCTTAATATTTCTACATCATGTCTCTATTGCTATTTACAGACAATTAGTTATTTTACTCTTCTTGAACTGGAATAACATACACTTAGATATGTTGACATTAGGCCTATTCTACTCTATTTTATGAGACCATCAGTGTTGGCCGTGGTCGAAATTGCATTAAAGCTTGAAGAGCATATAATATAGGAAAAAATATATAGCAAAACATTCAGTGTTCTAAAAGCACAAAGGGCATAGGGGAAAAGACACGAAATGCATAGATTCCTAGGGCGAGGTTGAGGCACTCTGGCAGGAGTCAGACCAAACCCACAGTTACACGTGGCAGCCAACTAAAAAGCAGGGACAAGAAAAAATAAATAAAAAGAAGACATGGGTAGTGGAGGAACAGTTTGTCTCCTCAGGAAAGGGAGAGAGGAACCAGATCTAAACACCATATGCCAAGCCTTGAGGGCAACATACCAGCGTGAAACAGGAAAGTAACAGAATGGTCTTCAAGGCTTGACCCAATGTCAGCTACATTGACCCCCTCCCCAGAAGATTGAGCTACAGAGCACAGCACTGAAGAAACAGCTCAGAAAGGGTGGCAGGTCTGCCCAGAGCACAGTAGCAGAGGGAGAGGGAGAGGGATTGGAATAGGGAGAGGGAGAAGGAGAGGGAGAGGGAGAGGAAGTGGGGAGGGGGAACAAAAGGGGATGGGGAGGGGAGAGGAGAGGAGAGGGAGACCACACCTGGCCCACTCCTGTGCCAATGCACAGAGAGGATCATAGACCCGGGCCCACCACTGACACACAGCGCTGCAGGGGACAACACTGGAAACACAGTGTAGGAATCATGCTCAGTGTGCTTGACACAATTGATGTATGGATTGTTATAAGATCTGTAAGAGTCGCCAATAAAATGATTTATTTCAAAAATGGATATATGAAAATTGATAAGCATGTTGTTTGCAATTTTATTTTGTCATCTTTCCTTATTATTTTGTGTTTTTCTTCTATTTGGGAAAAAATATGGTACCATTACTATCTTGATCAGGTTATCACTGATTTTACTAAGAACCCAATTTAAACAAGGGGTCCTGGTGGCAGAATGGGTTATGTCTTGGGCTGTTATCCACAAGGTGAGCATTTCAAAATTATCAGGTGCCCTTTGGGAGAAAGTTGAGGCTTTCTGCTCTCATATTGACAAAAACCCGCCAGGAGATTCTACTCCATCCCATATGACGGCTATGAGGTAGAATCAACTAAGTGCCAATGAGTTTGATGTTCTTTTTTTCTTAATTCAAACAGAATAATGGGCTGTATGTTACAACAAAACTTAGATGTTATAACAAAACAAGTTATTTTTAGGTTTCCAATAGCATTTTTTATATGAACAGAACATAGAATTTTCTACATTTTTATTTATACAACTACTAGTACATTTAAGTTATTCTAATGAATTTTCCCATTAAGATATCATTGCAAATACAAAAACAAATTCAGTCTACTCATGACTTATCTTAGAGAGGGAATTTACTTGTCTTTAGTTTCACTGTAAAGGATTGGTGAACTTGAGACCATAAGGAGATTTGTTAGTGGATGGTCCTTTATTTTAGTTGACACTTTCTTTGGACTCAAAAAAGGAAGCCTTCAGGCAGTAATCTTATACTTTGACCTTTGAAAGAAACTCAGTCAAAGCCCAATATAATAAAAAAGGAAAAATCATAGTGGAAAAAGTAATAGCCTTAGGCACAGTTATAGAGTTCCTGGAGAGTACTATAGATGACTTTGTGTCAGCATTTACTGACGCTTGAAAATTGTCATCAATTGAACACCTGATAATAGCAGAATGATTGTTCCTACCAAACAAGTTTTGTTTTGTTTTTTAGACAAACCACTGTTTCTTCTTCTTTAGAAAGACTTTTATAGAGAGGGCACACATTTTGCCTTATGGGGTCAAATAAATCTTTGTTGGTATATTTTAAACAAATATTATTGCATTAGTCTGTAACATAAGGGAAAAATACAATAAAATTTTGGAAGTACAGTAAATAGAATGAGATTTGTTCTTAGGGTGTGATTTAGACCACTGATATATCAAAAGAATAGTGAAAACAGATTTGAAGATTGTAGAAATTTATTTTTAATATATTTAAGTACACACGTATTGATAATTTAGACTTATTTCTTTTTTTCATATTTAGGAGTTTATATCTGTTTTTATAAACGTTTTAGTATATGAGTATTGGTAAGATTATCATGTACAAACAATTTAAAAGTTCATAATAAAACACAAGTACTTTAAGATTCTCATTTTGTAACTAATTATTAACAAAATAAGTTAATTACCTTTTTTTCAATCATAAAATATATAGCTTTGAAAAGAATTTTGAAGCA
The DNA here is from genome assembly GCF_000313985.2 of Echinops telfairi. Lineage (NCBI taxonomy): Eukaryota > Metazoa > Chordata > Mammalia > Afrosoricida > Tenrecidae > Echinops > Echinops telfairi. The sequence continues at coordinate 7,658,346 of NW_022111372.1, read as the reverse complement.
CAAAAAGCCAGACAAAAAATAAAGTCTCATTCCCTGAGATTAATAAGTTACATTATTTTCCCTCAAGTATCATTTTCACTAACAACTATTATCCATATGTATTACTTACTGACAATTTTTTGTGCGAAAACTGCAGTCAGTAAAGTACGTTTCTTTCTTTTTTTTAATAATTGTGTTAATCTGGGTACTTTAGAGAAACAAATCCACAGAAACTCATGTATAAGAGAGTTTTATATAAAGGTTAAGTCGCATCAAGAAAACATCCCAACCAAGTGCTGCCCAAGCCCACAAGTACATTAATCCATATGTCCGACACCAATCTACAAAGTCCTCCTCCATCTCACAGAACACACGCAATGATGCCGACTGCAGGAGGAAAGTCGAGTCAGTGAATGTGTAAGCATCTCAGCGCTGGCAGGAGTCTCCACACGGCTGCTCCAGTACCCAGGGCTGCATTGGGGTAGGTCCATGTGGTTTACTCCTCTGGGATGTCTCACAGGGATGTCTCAAAAGCCTTGCAAACTGAAGCAGGAACAGAGTAAGGCAGCTGCACCCTGGTCAGACCATCAGAAAGCAAGAGACCTGAGAACTAGAAAGGCGAGGCTCACCAGGCCATTTATCCCTCCGCCCTTCAATTAACCCCACATGCGTTTATCTGCCAGGTTGTCATATTAAGCTAACTACCTCAATAAACATTTTATTGGGGGCTCTCACAACTCTTGTTACAATCCAAACATCAATTGTATCCGACATATTAGTACATATATTCCATCGTTCTTTTCTAGACATTTACTTTCTATTGAGCCCTTGAGATCAGCTCCTCATTTTTTCCCTCCGTCCCCTGCTCCCAAACCTCATGGCCCCTTGATAGATTATAGAATGTTAATTATTTTCATATCTCACACTGACCGCTGTCTCCCTTCCCTTCTGGTTTCTGTTCCTCTCTGGTTCTGGTGCCTGTATGTGGTTATGTGATGTTCATTGCAGTCGGTATCCCCTCCCTCTCCACCTCTCCCCCACTTACTCCTACGCTTTTGGTATATCTATTCCTATTCCTGTTCCTGGGTCCCATGTGTTGTGTGTTTTATCTCTTGCCTATACCTATGTACATGCTCCCATCTATTCCCGATTGGGAAGTGGCACTGGGGTAATGATAGCGGGGGTGGGGGGGTGGGTAGTAGGGTGGGGGGTGGTGAGGATGCCTCAAAGGATCCGAGGTATATTGCATGACCCATTAGTGCTCTACTGCCTGATTGACTCAACTCCTCCCTGTGACCCCTCTGTGGGGGGATGTTCTATTGCCCATAGATGGGGCTTGGGTCTCTACTCCAACCCCTCTCCATCTCACCAATGCATTTTTGTTTATTTACTGTTTGTTGTGAGTCTTCTGATGCCCCTTGTCCAGTCTCAATGACACCTCACGATCACACCGGCTCGTGTGCTTCTTCCATGTGGGCTTGTTGATTCACTGTTGGATGCTCGTTTGTTTAACTTCAAGCCTTTAAGACCCCAGACACTATATCTTTTCATAGCCAGGCATCATCCTCTTGTCTTCACCACATTTGATTATGCACCCATTTTGTCTTCAGAGATTGTGTAGGAGATGGGTGATGAGCATCACAGAATGCCAATTTGTTAGAACAAAGTGTTCTTCTATTGAGGGAAGGTATGAGCCGAGGCCCAAGGCCCATCTGCAACTTCAGTGTATTGCCTTATAAATATACGTACATAAGGCAATACCACTATTGTTATGGATTAATGCATTTACATAAGTGCATACCTCTGTTAATCTACTATTCCTTTTCTTCCTAGAGCTTGCCTCTGTTTCCTTTTATCTCCTCCTGCCCCACCATCACTTTCCCCCTTCTTCCTCTCCACTAGCCTGGTGTTGCTCTAATACTCACAGGATCTCTACTTTCTCCTAGATACTGGTTCCACTTCCCTAGTTGTTCCCCTGCCCATGACGCTGTACATTCACCACACCCTTCTCCCCACCTCCTTCTTCTTCCTCTACCTTCCAGGGCCATTGGCCCAATTGCCTTCTCCCAGGGCTTCCTTCCCATGGTCCAACCCATATAATTAGGCAAACTATCCATGTCCTAGTCTGAACAATAAGAAAACCTATGGTTGAAGAAAGAAAAGAGACAACAGAAGAAAAAAAAAGAAAGAAAGAGCAAAAATGAAAAACAAAAACCCTATAGGTCCAGGTCTGTTTGCTGGTCCTCACGAGACCCTCCTCCCTCGTCCTAAGGGAGATCCAGTGCGCTGCCCCTCCTAGCCCAACATCCATTCTTGGGGCTCCTCAGGGGCTCTGTGTCTAGGCTTTACTCTAATTGCTGATCTGTTATGCTCCGTTCCATCACTGTCTCCCCGCAGTGTGTCCCCATTATTGTCCCCTGTCTCTGTATGTTCCAGTTAGGGGACATGTCTTGAGTTGTTTCTTTTAAAGCAGGCACTTGAGCATTTATATAATAGGATATGTTTTACTTCTGAAAGATTTAACTTCCATAAAATAGGTTATTCAAAACTTAGTTCTAGGATATACCTTCCTCCCCTTTTTTAGAATTTGCTTCAAGGTAATTTTCTTTTACAAAACAAGGATATTTATTTATTTATTATGACTTCAGGAAAAGAAAAACTGTGTATAATTTAAAAATGAGATATTATGTGTATGATAAGGGATATATGTATTAGCTTACATACCTATACATAATTGTTGTAATTATATGACCTTTAACATATAATCAACTATACATCATAAATTAATATAAGAAATGTATACTATTTTATACTAAAGGACATTAAAAATTATTTCAGAGTATCTATTGTATAGGTTTATCCAAATGTGATATATATCACCTACTCACTTCAAAATTTATTTCTTAGAATCTTTCTTCTTTTTGTGTGCTGTTTTCTACGAGTTTGGGAAGGTCAAAAACATTCTATTTCTATCTTTAATAATTGCCATCTTTAGGAAACCCAAATGGAGACTTCTTCTTGTTTTTGTGCACTATATTATGGGTGCTGTTACAGCTCAAGAACAAATTCCCATGGTGTAAGGTCCCACTGGGTGTGCAGTCTCAGAAGGGGGCATGGCATCTGGACATTTAACACCAATAACTTGCTCCCAGTCCTCTTGCTGTCTTTAGTCAATTTCTGAGTAGAGGCATTTCAGTTCTACTGATTAATTACCTTTTTCTTTTATTTGAAGCTAGTCCTTGTGTGCTTTTTGATTTTAGTTTTTTTAATATTTATTTAATCAAAACTTATCTCTCTTTAAAAAAAAATCATTTTATTGGGGTTCATACAACTCACAATCCACACATACATCAATTGTGTAAAGCACACTCATACATTCGTTGCCCTCATCATTCTCAAAACACTCGCTTTCTGCTTGGGCTACTGGAATCAGCTCCTCATTTCTCTTTTCTTTGCTCCCCCGCCCCCCATGAACCCTTGATAATTTATAAATTGTTATTTTATCATATCTTACACTGCCCGATGTCTCCCTTCACCCACTTTTCTGTTGTCCATTCCCCAGGGAGGAGGTTATTTCTTTTATAGTGCTGTCTTGTTTGTAAGGAATTTTGCATGATATATCTTATGGTAAGTCAATTCATAATTCAAGAATTTTTAAAAAGAGTATATAGTATCCCTAACAATTAAAGTTCATGGTCATTTCAAATATATATATTCATGTAGATGCTATTCAAAATATTTGCCTTAATTTAAATAGATTGAAGAATAAAGGTGAGCCTTATTTAATCAGATGAGTGTTTTGAATAGCCTTGCTGTTAGAGAGAATTGTAAAATCAATTATGGTAGTTGTAGTCAGGTTGAAATGCAATACCTTATATTTGATATGTTTTTGACACATATTAAAGTTGTTTCAGTGTTAATTATTTTCTACTTTCTCATTGACAGTCGTTTTTCTGTGTTGTCTAGTCATTATTGTTAATTTTGTTTGTTTGTTGCCTGTTAGTGTTTTTTATGACTTTTCTGTATATGAAATCCAGGATTGGTAGATACAGAGAGACATTAACTAGATAGGGACATGGCATAAACTTATAGGAGGAAATGTGAACTAGCAAAAATAATCACAAAAAGAAAATATTATGAAATTCATTGTGGTAATGACTACACAAGTATCTTAATATAATTGAACTATTAAATTTTATGATAGGTGAAGTGTATATTAACAAGAGCAAAAAGCTAGATCTTCCTAGGAATTATTCTTCCTTCAGACTAAAAAGGACATCTTAACAGAACTGCTCTATGTTGAATGCTTCTTTTGACATGACCCAATGATTTTGAAACACAATTTAGCAAGAATATTTAGCTTTTCACTTGACCTGCAGATTTTCTACTAGTTAGCATTCCACAGTTCAGTGAGTCAATTCCTCAATATAAATTTATGACTCTTTATAGGAAGATATGTATTTTATTGGTTCTCTTTCTCTCAAGAATCCTGACTGATATGTATGAAATATAATTATTCAATATATTCTTAAAGCATTTTATTGATATTACTATAATTACTAGATATTATATGTCTTATTAGTGTAGAAGGCCATCATCCTCCTTAATAAAGTAGTGGAGCAGAGACAAAGAGGACTGCCTTTGACAAGATGACGTTACACAGTGGCTGCCCTCATGAGCTCAAAAGTAAGAACAATTGTGAGGCTGACAGAGGACTGGGCAGCACTTCATTCTCTTCTACATAGATTCACTATAGGTGGGAACCAACTCGACAGCACCTGTCAACAACTATACACACACATACACACAGAGATATATACCTGTAGGTTTATATGTTTACCTGTATACATATATACATGCTTAACTATATATATATATGTATATAGATAGATGTGTATATTTATAAAGTTGTATATATACATACAGGAAGGATATAGATTTATATATAGTTGTTTTCCCAATATATATGTTTATATATGTAAAACAACATATGAAAATTTAGATAAATATATAATTATACATATAACAACTATATATAACTATATATAGCAAATATATATTTTAAACAACTATATATAAAACAACAGTATATATAGTTACATATATCTCACCTTTATCTATGTGTGTATAATATATATATTATATTATATATATATCACCTTTGAAATTTTTTAGCTAGAACATTTATCTTGAACCAATTCCTTCTTATTAAATTACCCCACTAACATTTTTATGTCCCTAAATTAGGAAAGTAGGATACTTGGCAGGGTAGTGGTTATGCATTGGGTTGCTAATCTCAAGGTCAGCAGTTCAAAACTGCCAGCTGCTCTATGGGAGAAAGGCAGGGCTTTCTACTCTCTTAAAGAGTTACAATCTCAGAAATTCATCGAGAGAGTTTGACCCTATTCTGTAGGGTCATGATGAGTTGGCGTTCACTCATTGGCAGTGAGTTTATTGATTTGTTTGTTTTGTTTTAGAAATAAAGAGAATAAATGTATTTCATATTATCCAGGGAATGAGAAGAGTGATGTAATAGAGTATATCTTAAGCTAGATTTGAGCCAAGTAGAACATAATTAGGAGACCCAGTGGTGCAGTAGTTATCCAACAGGTTGGCAGCTCCTATCCGCCCGCTCCTCTGCAGGAGGGAGGTAATGTAGTCTACTTCTCTAATGGTTTACAGACGAGGACACTCTATGGAATCTTTGTGAGCTAGAACTGACGTGAAGGCACGGGGTTTATGTTTTTGTTTTTCAATGATAATTAAATACTACTCTAAAGATTTAAACTGAAAAGTGTAGGCTCTAAGAATTTAAGACAGATATTTTGACTAGGGAAGTTGAACATGAACAAATGTTCACATTAGATATGTGAATAAGGAGAACATTTGCATAAAATTACAAGAGAGTTTAACAACACGGAAGAAAATTATGCTATTCCAATAAAAAGATACTTCAAAATAGTAGACTAAAATGGAAGGATTCAAAGCCCCTGCTTTTTTAATGATTCAACTCCTATCATTTGCTGTGTCAAAGAACTTGCCATTGATTGAAAGCAAAATTAAAACCTCAATATCATTGTTTATGTTTACCTACATGATATGCATACCAAATTAATATACAAATAATAGCAAAGTATTCCAGTGATCACATTTAAAAACTAATATATACTCAATATTGTGTAATGCTAAATTTTTAAGTTCATTGTTTCATTTGATTTTCACACACATAAAAGCTGATAATGTGATAGGATTATTGCCTAGATAATTTTAAAAGTTGCAGATCATGAAAGTCAAGTTAAGTAACAAAGATATTCTTAGATATGAGGAAAACCAATTTATTTCCCATCCTTAACTAATTCAAAATCAGTGTTATCCTGTGTGTTAAACTGCTTTCTTATAATTCCCCCAAACTTTAAATAGTTAGCTGATAGAGAAAGCATGCCATTCCAAATCTGAGTGCTTAAAAGAACAAAGATAATTATAAATGATTTATTAATTTATCAGCCTCCTGTGCTTCCTTCATACTTATTATGTTTTCCAAACCATTTTCATGCTTATAAAGCCATTTATGCAAAATCTGTGGAGATAGTAATGATTGCAATTGCCTGCAAACACTTGAAACAGGATGATTTTAACAGCACACATTTTAAAAATCTCAAACTTAAATGTAAAGTAAGACATAATTATTATGGTAAATCAAATTATTGTTCTATACAAAAACCTCACACAAGGAGAATGAGAGAGTATCATACAGAGTTAAACAACCAGTTGAGCAGAGTCCATTCGGACTCACAGCACCCCCCATTTGGGCTAGAGCAGAGTTGCCCTCCGTAGGGTTGTCAGTGGCTGATGCAGATCACCAGAATTTCCTTTCACAGTGCCTGTGTGTAGACCCCAAACTTCAACCTTTCAGTAAGAAGCCAAGCATGTTAGCTATCCATATCACCAAGGGAAGTTTGAAAGACATGCAGTTTGAAATAGCATATCCCTCATAGTTTTTTTTATAAGTAACAGAAAATAAAGCTATAAAGTTCTCGTGGTAGTTAGAGTATGGGGGGAAAATCAAGATAAAAAACTTTGGAAAATAGTCATGCAATAAAGGTTAAAAAGTGACTTTAAAACATTTTTTTCTTTCTCTTCATAATTCAGAATAATTTTATATTATTGAAAATCATCAAATGTTCCACATGCCACCATCATTTGGTATGTGTTTATCATGTATGTACAACTGCTTTCTTTCTCGGCAGCTTCAAAGGTTGTCAGGGATCCATAAGTGTTTTGCATTCTGAGGTTGCAGCGAGGGGCAGATGTGCTTCTCAGAATTGATTCTTATCTTCAATGCTGCTCAGAGAGAGGCATATGGATTCTTACACAGACGTTCCTGACACTTTTAAGATACTGGAAGTTCCCTGTCTTTACTGTATTGTTCACATTTTTTGACCTTGCTATTGATTTTCCTATGAAAAGGTCCACTTCACACAGAGGTATAAGGTTTTTTGGCACACACTTGTACTATCTTCAGGGCATGTCCCTGTGGCGGGAACATTTTATCTCTTCCTCATCTCCTCTAGCATCTAGTAGTTCATTTTCCATGTCTTCAGTGTAATGCCATTTATTCTTTACCTATTTAAATCTATTTCTTACTATTAGACATGGTTAGGGCCAAAGCCCACTCATTTTCTAACAAGCAGCAATAGATAAAAATAAAGGGTTTTCTTTTTTCTTTTTTCAAGCAATCCATTTGTTCAATCTTTTACTTTTTATGTTTTTCCCCAAAATCATTTTATTGGGAACTCTTATAGATATCATACCCTTTTATAGTTTAATCACATTAAGCAATGTTGTAGAATGCTACTATTATCATTTCAAAATAATTTCTTCCTTCTCAAACTCCTGGATATCAGCTCCCCTTTACCTCCCCTCTCCCACCATGCTCCCCAGGAAAACTTATTCTACTTGTTGTCTCTATAGGTTCATGAATCTTGGGTTTCAGATACAAAAATAAATAAAATAAAATAACATATAACAAAAATTCAAGAGGGCTGCCCATAATAAATAAATATGCATATATATAACAAAGATAAACTGCAACATGAAAAACAAAAACAGAAAACATTTAAAACCAGATCAAGCCCAAAGGGGGACCGCGATCAAGTGACACTGTTTTAACCACTCAGGTCATGTTTATTATTCCGATCTCCTAAAGTCATCTTTCCCAAACTCTGGTAACCAGTTTATTTCCTTCCCTCAACTATGGAGAGAGAGAAAGCACTAGAGGCTATTCCCGTGTAGCTCTCATCGATGTTTCTTGGGCTCCCATTGTCCATAGGATTTTGAAAATTAGTATCTCACAAGTTAAGCTCTGATTCCATTCCCTCCTTTGGCTTTGGATTGTATATTTTTATTATCCTTGGGTTTGGGTTATGCTTCTTCCATATGGACTTAGTTGACATCTCACTTTGACATCTCACTCTTGTATGGAAACAAGCCTTTAAGGCCCTAGACACTATTCTGACAGCCAGGACCAACTCATTTCTTCACCAACCTTTGCTATAGCATCCATATCTTCTGTGTTTCCTTCATGGGGCACATATTGAGCAGGGCCATGTTGTAAGAACAGATCCATCCCTGAATCTGTGGGGTTTTTTGTTTTTGTTTTGTTTTTGTGTCTTTGGCTTCCTTTGGAGACCTCCTTGTTTATTTATGGCAGAGCATTTTATCAATCATCTCCCTGGAATGTAATGATCTTATCTTAATAGTTCCATTGCCTAGCCCCTGGTACTAATTTTTAAAACATGGTTGAGATAGGGATATTTGGCCAGTGTAGGCTAACTACATATTGCAATACCTGAATTGTTCACCTGTGCAAAATAAATACTTGGCTAGATGCCATTTACACAAAAAATGGTATTTGGTTGTCAGGAAAAATTCATAACAACCTTCATTCAATGTCAATCAAAGGTCTGCTGGAATAATACATATATATATAATACATATTAATACAGTAAATAAAACATCGATGTACTAGCCCAATGTTTGTCTGCCTACCCACAGTTTAATACTCTTATTCTAGGAGTCTTCAGCTTCTTCAAACACCATTGCTTTTCAATCTTAAGCCCTCAGGTTAAAGGTGTGTTTTAGGGAGGGTCCATTTCACCTAGTGTGTTTCCCACAGCAATCTCTCTAGAATCGTTTTTGGAGCATTGTGTGCACCACAAGTAGCCAGGATCCACTGCCTCACTCAATGGCACTTGGCCTGGGTACTCAGGGTGTGTACAGAGACTCAGATCAATGTAGTTTATTAGGTGCATATCACCAGACATACTTTCCCTTAGAGTCCTTAAAAGTATTGTTAGTCAATTTACCCCCCACTGGAATGTGGATTTTTTTCTATCAATCGTCATGCACTTGTCTTCTCCCAGATAAGTCTGCTCCTCTTCCCCTCTCTTAAATTGACTTTCTCAGCAGTATCCCTCATTTGATAGAGATGTCATCCTATCTGGGAGGGTCCGGAGGCTCCTTTAACTTTGCATGGCAGCCACTAAGTGGTCAACATCCCCTATCCCTCCATTGACAATTTGACCCCAGATTACGTGAAGAGCCCTCTGACAAAATGGCCTTCATCATACACACCAGCCAGGCCCTCTGCCAGGATTTCTGGCTATACCAGACAGGAGACCAGATACTCTGAAGCCTGAGCCTCTGTCTTTCCTTTGGCTTGTCCCTACAACTGTGGACTCCTACAATATTTGTCTTTTGGGCTTGACTAATTTCACACAGCATATTTACCAAATTTCTTCAGGTCATGAGGTGTTTCCTAGGAATGGTGTTTTTTAGGGATGTATAGTATTCCATTGTGTGTACATGTACCACAGGCTTTTATCCAATCTTCTACTGATGAGGATTTAGTCTGTTTCCCACTTCTTGCTATTATCAACTGTACTGCAGTGAACATGGAAGAACATATATTTGTTCGTCATCTGTCTCTTATTTCTTTGGAATCTGTGCCCTGTAATATTGTTAAGGAGTCAGATGTTGTTTCTATGGCCATTTGTTTTAGGAATTGGCACATTGCTTTTCACAGTGGCTGTAATTTACAAGTCCATCAGGAGTGGATAAGTGTTCCAATCTCTCAACACTCTCCCCAGGATATATTGTTCTATGAATTTTTTTAATTGGGCTAGGATTACGGGTTTTAGATGGTATCTCATGATTGTGTTTAATAGCAATACAGATGGCTAGTGAACAAGAGCAGTTCCTTATGTGTTTGTTAACCACTGCAGTACCATTCTTTTCAAATTGTCTACTGAGGTACTTTGCTCTGTTTTTAGAGGGGGTATTTGTTTTTTACTTGTAGTCTTATAGTATTCAGTAGATTTTAGTAATTAGTTTTTTGTCTCATATGTAATCCCTAAATATCTTTCACAATCTATGGGCTCTTGTTTTACACTTTTTATGAAAGTTTTGGGTGTACATAAGTTTTTTTATTTTTTAGTAGGTCTCATTTGTCTATTCTGTCTTCCATGGTATGTGCTCCCATTGTTATATCTTGTGGCCCATATATGTTCTGCACTAGGACCTTTAGATTTGTCCCAATTTTCTTGATGATTCTGACAGCGTTGGGTGTTACATTGAGGTCTCTGATCCACCCTGAGTTCATTTTCGTACATGGGGTGAGGTGTGGGGCTTATTTCATTCTTATGCAGATGGATATCCAGTTATTCTACCACCATTTATTGAAGAAGGCATCGCCTTTCCATTTAAAGTGTTTGGGGCCAATTTTCGAAAATCAGTTGTCTGTAGGTATATGTTTATTTCTGGACTTTCTTGTCAGACTTAATTGGTCTACGTATCTATTATTATACCAGGACCAGGCTGTTTTGACAACTTTGGCTATGTCTTAGGTGTGAGGTCACATAATGCAAGATGACCTACTTTGTTCTTTTTGAGAAGTTTTCTATATTCTCTGGGAATCTTTCCCCCGCCATATAAATTTGGTAATTAGTTTTACAATTTCTTTAAAGAATAATGTTGAGTTTTGTATCAGGCTTGCACTGCATTTGTAGATTGCTTTAGGTATTATTGACAATTTCACAATATTGAATCTTCCTGTCCATGAGCATGAGATATTCTTCTATTTGTGTAAGTCTCTTTTGGATTACTGTAGTAATGTTCTGTAATTCTCTTTGTGCAGGTCTTTTGTTTATTTGATTAGATTTATTCCTAGGTATTTCAACATTTTTGTGACTATTGTAATTCATATTATTTTCTTAATGTCTTTTTGAAATTTTAATCACTAAAATATAGGAATCCTACTGATTTCTACATGTTAATCTTGTATCCTGCTACTTTACTAATCTCCTCAATTGTTTCCAACAATCCTATTGTGGCAACCTTGGGTTCCTTCTCTATCAAATGATATCATCTGCAAGTAGTTAAAGTGTCAGTCCTTTACCCAACTGTACTCCCTTAATTTCTTGCTGCCAGCTCAATATTGAATAAGAATCGGGACATGAGACATCCTTGTTGCGTTTCCTTGTTCAGTGGAAAGGTTTTCAGCTTTTCTCCATTGAGTATGAGATTGGCTATTAATTTTTCACATATAGCCTTTATCGAGTTGAGGAATTTCCTTTCTATTCCTATCTTAGTATGTACTTTTATGAGGAATGGGTGTTGGTAATTATCAAATTACCTTTTCTGTATTAATTTATATGACCATATGGTTCTTACCCTTTATCTGGTTATGTGCTGGATTACATTAATTGTTTTTTGAATGTTGAACTATCCTTGCATCTCTACTATGAATCCCACTTTGCCATGATGTATTTTGTATATTTTATATGTTATTAGATTCTATTTTCCAGGATTTTCTTGAGAATTTTTGCATCTATGTTCATGAGGTATATTGGTCTGTAGTTTTCCCTCTTTGTGGGGTCTTTGCCTGGTCTTGGTATCATGCTGACTTCCTAGAAGGAGCTTGGGATTTTGCGTCCCTTTCTATATTCTGGAAAAATTTATATAGACTTAATGACAGGTTTTCTCTGAGTACTTAGTAGAATTATCCTGTGAAGTTATCTGGTCCCGGAATCACTTCCGTGAAGCGAGTTTCTTGATGACCTTGTTTATTTCTTCTTTTTTTAATGAGTCTTTTCACGTTCCTCATGTCCACTTGCGTTAATTTGGGGAAAAGGTGTGTTTCTAGGTTTTTGTCCATGTCATCTAGATTACGGAATTTGTTCCAATAGGGTCTTTCTTAATACAGTGTTATCATTCTTTTTATTTTATTCAGATCTGTTCCACTTTTGTTGATCCTTTCAAAGAAGAAACTTCTTGCTTTGTTGATTTTTTCCATTCTTTTTCTGTTTTCCAGCTCATTTATTTCTGCTTTCATTTTTATGATTTGTTTTCTTCTGTTGTTGGAGTGTTTGTGCTGTTGACTCTGCTGTAATTATTGAAGGTGTTGTGTCAAATGGTTGAACATGATTTTTCCCGTTTTTTCATGTGTGCATTATTTGCTACAAACAGTTCTGAAAACTGCTTTCACTGTGTCCCATAGGTATTTGTATGTTGTGTTATCATTCTCATTTGCTTCTAGGAACTTCTTAATTCATCTCTTATTTGGGCTAATACTCAATCTTGTTTGAGCAGTGTGTTGTTGAGTCTCCATGTGTTTTCTTCATGTTTTTATCCTTTCCATTATTGATTGCCAATTTTATGGCATCGTGGTCTGAAGATGGTTTGAATAATTCTGACATGATTTACTGTGTTAGGACTTGCTATGACCTAGCATATGGTGCATTTTAGAATATGTCATGTGTGGTGGAGAACAGTGTGCATTTTTTGAAGTTGGTTGGAGAACTATAAATATCTAGAAGGTGGTGTTTGATTGTGTTTTGACTAACCAATTTTAGCACTGCCCTTTACCTATAACATTATATTAAATAATCATTATTATAAGGGGAAAAATAGTGAGTGGTAGATTCTACTTTTCCTTTTTCTTGTTTTTCCATCTCATTTTTATCCAGATAGAAATGATACCCCTGTTGCCTTCAAGAATATGTTTCTATATTCAGAAGAAGAAAATGTTTTGAAATTGATCGTGGTGAAGATTTCACAACTCTTAATATGATTGAACTATTGATTTTATTATATATTAATTACACACGAATGACTATTAATATTTTTAATATTGAGTGGAAATATGTTTCAAAATACTACTTCAAAAACTAAGGTTTACGCGATAAAATCCATGGTTATTTCAATTTCCTCATATGCATGTGAAATCAGGACAATAAATTAAAAAGATCAAATAATGATTTATACATTTGAACTAGAGACTTACTAAGAATGTAAAGAAGCCATGAATAAAATAAAAACAGAAATTAAAAAATTCTGCCATGGATGAAGTACAGACAGACTTCTTCTTAGAAGAGGTGGGGACAAAAAGACAGCCCTCTAGGAGATGAACTAACAAGTGTCTGCACAATGGGTTCAAAAATTAGTCCTGTTTGTGAAGATGAGACAGGCATTGTTTTGATGTAAATAGGTTTCCTAAGAATCAGAATTCTCTCAAAGCACCAAATGATCATAACATGACTCTCTTACTTAAAGAAACAGGCTTATGAAAATAATTTGGATTTGTTTTATGTTTTATCTGTGTAACATTGCTGTTGGTGCTATGAGTTGTCATTGAGATTACTATGGCTTATAATGACTGACCACATGAGTCCAATTAAAACTGCCCTGTGTGGTTTCCTGGAGGCAACTTTCTAGAAGCAAATTGCCAGTCCTTTCTCCTTTGTGTCAAGTTAAGGGTACTTAACAAATAGAAAAGAGGAATTTAAGTTGTTAATTGAATATGTAAGTATGAAATTCAGCATAGAAACTGTTGTTAATCAGTTATTATTTCCTAAAATTATTTATGTTTTCTGTATGGTATATTTCCAATATAATTATTCATTCATTTCATGGAGTTTTCTTTCATTTGAACAAGATTGAGAATTTTTCTTGATTAGACAAAATTACAACTGTTATGAAGTTACAATTTGATTTGCCATATTTAATGATTGTATTGGTAAATAATTCTGCTCATTTTAGAAAATACATTTTAACTCTGATTCTAAACTTATAAGAAATTTCTAAAATCAGAAAATATGTAACTAAATAATTATTTAGTAGATTTCTTTTTGAAATCACCTTGGGTGACCCTTTGGTATTTAAAATTCTGTTGACATAGCTTCCAGCAACACAGTAACACGTAATTTCCCACAGTATGACAAGCTGGGAGAGAAGTGTTGGGCTGAAAGTGGCAGTCATGGATATTCATCAGTAAGTGCTTCATGATCTCTTCTTTTCCCATAAACAGGGTTGTATAATTTGCATATTGCAATTTGCTAATGCTCCTTTAGTTAATCCTGATTCTGTATACTTCTGTATATAGCCTAGCTTCTTGAATTATTGGTTTAGCATACAGATTCAAACCCTGATTCATGTATTTCCTGACTTTAAATCAGGCAGTATTCCATTGTGTTCTTTGAAGGATGGCCTCTTCATCTGTCCATAGTGTCCACAGAAGTAAAAATGAGTACTATGCTCTCCCCAATCTTCAAAATGTTACTAAGTAGCTTTATATAATCCACACGGTTCAATGTATTTGCATGGTCAATGAAACACAAATAAACATCTTTCTGCTACTTTCTGCTTTCAGCAAAGATTCATCTGACAGCAGGGTGACATCTCTCCTGGATCTGGCTTAGATTTCAGTAGTTCCCCACTGATGAACCGCTGGATGATCTTCAGTCAAATTTTACTTATATGAGTTAGTGTTATTGTTCATTCAAGATATTTCATTCTTTAAACCATTTAGAATTGACATGAAGTACTACATAGAACAGTATGCATCATGAAAAGAGTTTCCAAAATTCTACCATTGAGTTGGTTCCAACTCATATTAAACCTATAAAGTGGACTAGAACTTCTCCTGCGGGTTTCATAGACAACGTCTTCACATCAGTAGAAATCTCTGTCTTTTCCCCACATCAGAGCTGGGAATTTCAAACTGCTGCCTCTGTGGTTAGCACACTCCTAAGGAACCACTGCTTGTCCAGGCTCCTTTGAAAGAGGTTAGCATTCATAAAATTTAAAAATTGAGGTTTTCATTTCTCATGTTTTCTATATGTCAATTTAGTTACTGTGTCAGCCTGGGTAGACTAGAGAAACAAATTCATAGACACTCATATGGTTATGAGAGAGGGCTTTCTATCAGAGAGTAGTTGTACATTAAGAAAACAGCCCAGCTCAGTCCAGATCAAGTCCATAAACCTAGGATTAGCCCATATAACTGATACCAATCCATACATTATTCTTCAGACTCATGAAACACATGCAATGATACTGAATGCAGGATGATCACAGGCCACTGGGTGGAAAGTCTTATGGATCCAATGGTGGTGTAAGCATCTCAGTCCTGGCATGGGTCTCCACGTGGCTTCTCCACCTCTGAGGTTTTGGCTGCCATCAGCTGATCCTCATGTGGCTTTTCAACAAGAATGCGTCAAAGGGAGTGAGCCTGTGACCTGCCTCCAGTGAGCTATTTATCTCCTTAGTGTCTCCAAATGAAGTCATCAAGCTACAACCTAATTGGGAAGTGAAACCCCACCCCTTCACTCTTAATCCTCTCAAATTGACAACAGATTATATAACTACTGTAGACCACCCCTTGTCAATTTGACACTTTCACACAACTCTTTAGCCATACGCAATTTTCAAATAAACAGTAATAAAATCATAATTGTACCTAACAGGATAAAACTAAAATGCATACAATTCATTATGTGCCACCCTCATTTAATCATAATATTCTATAATTGAACAAAGCAAAAAACCCTATACTTATATGAATACCCTATACTTATATGAACACATCCACCTTAATTCTATAATCCTACGAATATAGTCCCCCACCTATAAAGTTTGTAAGCCAACTACTTTATGTCTTTATGCTCCCAATTTTGGGTATCCAATTTCAAAACCACCCACTAATATCAACCTGCTGCTCTGAGGAGATGATCATATTCTTTGATGTGAAGAATATCCATTCCAGTTGGAACACTGTGAAATCTGCACCCATAAGCAAAGTCAAATCAGAATAGGCCATCCATAAACTCTGCAGCAATATGCATGAGTTCACAAGCTGAAAAAATCTTCTCTTCATCTGGTCAGGTTCTGGTCAACTCAATGTAGGCTGCCTCACTTAGCCTCAACAGGGTACCCATTGGTCACTTCACCTTTAGACCATGGACAATTATCAACAAGCTTAGCCTCCTTGTGCTAGGTCATGAACTTCAGACCCTTCAACTTTCTCTCATTTTCTCCTCCAGTTCCTATAAACCAGGTCCATGGGTGTCAATCTCTCCTTATTGGTGCATTTCTCTCACTTTTACTTAATAAGTGGATCCAGCTGCTCAGCTAGCAAGCATTTCAGTTTGTCCACAGGCTCCCTTTAACTCTTCAGTCCTAGAACAGAGGGTTTCTTCATGGTTCCAGACTTTTTCCAGCTTCTGACAAAAACCATTAGTTCAAACTTCAAAAATCCAAAGATTTTTGGATTTTCTTCAATCTGTCAATAGCCTCCACACAAGTCTCTTGGAATGCAAATGTCCTCAGTACTCCAAAGCACTGGGTGGGGCTTATCTTTTCAGATCCTTCTTTACAGTTATCTCCTGAACCCATTTAAAGATCAAATTGTAATGTTTCCAGGCAAGTGGGCTTACAAGCTTTCTATTTTCATACTTCCCAATTTCATTTCTTATATCAGCAATCATAAGCAGAAGAAATTCATATAAAAAAGTAGAATCAGAACCTAAACTCAATGCTTAAACAGTCAAGTTTGATCCTTATTTATCTCATCTTAATTATTTGAACTATTATATTGATACAAATATATGGAATTAGGTCTTTGACAGCATTGCCTCAAGCCAGGGCCAGGCCTGCCATTAGCCATTTTGACCTCAGTCAGCCATTTTCCCTAACCAGCGTGTTCTCTGGGAAATTCAAGTGGTGATTTCTACTCCTAAGCTCAAAATATACATTAACAACATTCATTTTCCTTATCTCAAACAGAAATATCCAAAGAAACACCAAACAAAAGAATCAAAACTTTAACATCCCATATTCTTTCCAGAAAGCAACCCAGTAGACCACATGGACATATCTGACCTTGGGCTAGCCAAAGATGAAACACTACCATGAGGGAGAGGTCAAACAAGCATCCACTTTCCATCTTTATGATTTATTTCTCTTGTACCCTCTCCCAATAATTCTCCCCTTCTTTGTGTTGCACGTTGATAGCTACAAAATAGTTAAATAATATATATCCCCTTGAATGAAGTATTTAATGGCAATTTTTGCTCATTCTGTATCACTTCTTGGGGAGACCCATTCAAGCATTCATTCATTTGAATCATAGCTTTTATATTGTTTTCTCTATACTTAGTTTGATCTTTCTAGTAGGATATACCCCACAATGTTCTGCAGATGATAAACACAGGATTTGAAAACATTGGGACCTACAACCTTAACCTCATTTCTATCAGGAAAGTCCTTTGATTGAATCCAATTAATTTGGATAACCCCCAAAATGCAAATGTAGTAAAATTTCAATCTTTTTCTCATTTAACCCGAGGTGATGAGCATTTTCAAAATATAGGCTAAAATTCCCTGGAAATCACTTCAGTAGTAGCAGATAATAAATTAAATGGCTGCAGGTTCAAATGGACAACTGGTAGAATGATAGGAACTAATGAGTGATTATTTGAACTTTGAAAGGGGAATCAAAAAACTTGAGAAACTACTTCTCTAATAATGAGAAACTTTCATTTTGGATTGCATTTTGCATTTAACTTAATTCTCATGGCTTTCTTTTCTATAGTCCTGTTTTCTATTGGAAGTAATTGGTGAACAACAAATTAGACCATATTTGGGATTCAATTGCCAAGTGTTGCTTGGGTTTATATCAAAAAATACTGTTTAATGAGGACACATTATAAAATTAAAACATTAAAAATCATAACTAAAAGAGTGTGTTGCTTATTAACATTTAAATGTGTGTACAGCTAAAAATGACAGTTAATGTTAAAAGTTATATAGTATTTGCATCTCTCTCTAAAGCTATGACTACTATTACAGTAAATAGATACTGTTGTGCCCTATTTCTTGTAAAAAGAAAAATATGTAAAGCTTCAAATATGAATCCAAAATAAAAATCATGATTCTTTTGGTTATAATGTACAAATTACAATTTATTAAGCATTAACTCTTTGCAGATAAAGTAGAATTTTTGATAATAAAATGATGAACATGCATCATGCTTTAAATAACCCTAATTCTTCTGCCTAAAAATGCTCATTTTACTATTTTGGAGTCAAATTCAGAAATTAAAGAGCCACCAAATAAAGATATACTGATGTCTCAATGCCATTCATTTTCTTCCACTTATTAAGAAAAGAGATATTGAAAGTTTGACTCAGCAAGTCAGCACTGGCCAAATCTGGCCAGTATATTTCATCCTAACTGTTTCATTTTACAGTAGAGACATTTTTTTGCCCTTCCATTGCCACTTTGGCAGGTCACTTGTCTCATCAGTCACTTGGGCATAACTGTGCTTGTTAAGCAATCATCGGAGTGAAATCAATACAAAGCATTATGCTCCCTGTACTATTCAATGAAAGTGGCTTAGAGCTAATCAACACAAAACTTAGTGATTTCTTGGCCTTACCTCTAAAGGTTTTTCAGGGCAAAGTAAGTTGCTTAAGAGTCATGTGGTACTAGATTTTTGCTCTCCTTGTCTTTATTTATGGCTCCTGACTTTTCACTATTTGTCATCCACTCGTATTTATTCTTCAGTCCCAAGTGCCTGACATTAAAATAAGTGGTTTGAGATTTACAGTTTTTATTTGCCTTTTACCCTTAAAGGGCAGTGTAATGGAAAAAGAAAACTTAGGAGAATAGATTATATTATCATTCTTATATACAGAGAATAGGAAGTCAATAAACCAGAACAAAACCGAAATATTTTCAAAATGTGAGTGAGAATGAGCATAGGCTTCCAGGTAGTCTGTAGTAACTGGGCTCATAGTGACCCTGTAGGACAGAGTGGGACTGTCTGCATGGCTTTCTGAGACTGTGCGTGTTTATTGAAGGACAGACCTCAACTCTCTGGTGGAGCATCTGGTGGTTTCAAACTGCTGACTAAGCAATTAGCAGCACAACATACAGTCCATTGCGTTACCAGGTCTCTTTATGAGTTTGAATTTACATGATGGTAGTGAGTTTCAGTTTAAACTTGCTGGGAGCATTGTGTGGGAAAGACTCTGCCATGAGGCAAAATATGCTCATTTCCACCGCTTCAATTTTGAGGCGACAGGGCTATCCAGAATGTATAACTTGATATATTGGACTCTTCTGACATCAATTATATCCAGCCTTTGTGATCCAGGCCTCATGCTATAGACAATTGAGATTTTAGACTCTGTCCTTTTGAAGCACACAACATCCTTCATAGGTCAAACCAAAATGACTCCATGAGAAAATTCCACCAAGTGAACTTGATTTTGCCTTAAAGTAAATTTAACAAAGCAATTTGCTCCTTTAAACTTAAGGCTGCATTTCCCTAGAGTGATTAGAAATAGACAACTTCTATCCCCAAGTGATGGAATTGGTGGTCAATAGAGCTTGCTTAGAGGCTGTCGACAAATGGTGGCCCAGTACTACTATGTTTCTACTATTTTAATCCGTCATTTCCTTTGTATGGCATCTATTAATCTGGCAGTCAAGGTTCTTCCCTTGTGAAAGAGTATTATTAAAAGATTTGCCTATCTACAACCTTCATTATTCTTGTAAATAGAGTCCTGTCACTTAAGCTTCTAATCTACACAAGTCAAAAATGTAAGTATTTCAGTCTGAAAATCCAGAGTATACATGGGCAATCTCTCTTAACAGTGTTTTAAATTTTATACCACTGGCTAAATTAATTACACTATCCCCATGGGATGCTTTATAATGTTCTCCATAATAAAATGATAGTAATGTGTCTAAAATAAACCATAGATATCTGAATGGATTTGAAGGTCGAATTTGTTCATAGCCCTAAATTTAGTACAGTTAATTATTAACACATGACTCTACTTGACACTTGTTCTCTTGAAGAGGTCATGAAATATATGGGTACTTTAGAAAAGTGGATAAAGAAATCATATAGTGCTCAGCTATTAGAAAGAATGTCTGGCATCTTAAAACCTTGTCTTAAAACAAAGTCACCAAGTGAGATGTCAAGAATGGTCACAAGGGTGAAGGACATCAGCCTTTGTGATCCAAAGATTATAAATAACAAAATACAAATACAAAGGAGGGAATGGTGTCAGAGCTTAAATTCTGAATGCTATTGATGAAAGAGAAAGCCCACAATGAATTAACGGATCCCAAGCATGGATTAAGCCTCTTGTGAATCCCTTCTGACCACAGACCAGGCATAAGAATAGCTTTGCTTTCAGAAAGAGACCATTGTAAATTTGATTGTGGATGATGTTAAATGCCATCGAGTCAGTTCTAACCCATTACTATCTTATGCACAATGAACAAAACACTACCCAGACCTGTGCCAACATCACAATTGTTCCTAACCTTGAGGCCATTGATACAACCACGGTGCCAATCCATCTATCTGGGGTCCTTCCTCTTTTTAGCTACCCTTCTACCAAGGGTGATGTCCTTCTCCAAGGACCTGTCAACAAGTCCAATGTATATAATATGAAGCCTCACCACTAATGCCTCCAAGGAGCATTCTACCTGTACTTCTTCCAAGACAAATTTGTTTGTCCTTTTGACATTGCATGATAGTTTCACCATTCTTCACCAGCATCACAATTCAAATGCATAAATTCTTCTTTATTCTTCCTCATCTGATGTCTTTCACATGCATATGAGACAATTGAAAATAATATGGATTGGGTATGGCATCTGAGTCCTCAAAGTACCCTCCCAACTTTCCATCCTTCTATAGAGGTCTTGGGCAGCAAATTTGCCCAGTGTAACTTGTCCTTTGATCTTTTCACCTTTGCATTGACTGTGGATACAAGCAAGATTGAAGCCTTTGTGAATTCATTCTTTTCTACATTTATAATGATGTTACCAATTAATTCAGTTGTGAGGATTTTGGTCTTCTTTATATTGAATTATAATCCATACTGAAGGCCAAAATCCTAGATCTTCATTAGTCAGTGTTTTAAGTTCTCCTCATTCTCAGCAAGCAAGGTTGTGCCATATGCATTTTGCATGTTTTAATGTCTTCTGCTAATCCTAATACCTCATTCTTCATCATACAATACAGATTCTCAGATTATTTTCTCAGCATACAAATTTAGAATATACAGCCTTAACTGACACCTTTAAAAAAAAAAGTTAAACCTTGCAGTATTTCCCTGTTCTCCTTACACAACTGCATCTTGTTCTGTGTACAAGTTCCAAATTAGTGCAATGAAGAGTTCTGGAATTCCCATTCTTCTCAAGGCTATCCATAGCTTGATATGACCCACATAGTTCATATCCTTTGCATAGTAAATAAAAAATAAGTAAACAACTTTCTGGAATTTTCTGTGTTGAGCTAAGATCAACCTGAATTAAACAATGATTTAACTTGTTCCACATCCTCTTCTGAATCCAGCCTGAATATTTGGCATCTCCCTCTCAATGTCTTGCTGAAATTGTTGGATGGTCTTCAGCAAATTTTTATTAGCATTTGACATCAATGATATTGTTCTATAATTTTTGGGTCACTTTCTTTGTAATGGGTACACATATTGATCATTTCCAGCCATTTGGCCAAGTGACTGGCTTCCAAATCTCTTGTTATAGTTAAGCAAGTTTCTTCCAGTGCTTCATCCGCTTGCTGGGACATTTCAACAGGTATTCCATATATTTCTGACCTCTTGATTGGACCAATGCTTTTAGTGCAGCTTGAACTTCTTACTTCAATGCTATTGGTTCTTGATCATATGCTACCCCCTGAAATCGTTGAAGGTGGACTAGTTTCTTTTTGGTACAGTGACTCTATGTATTTTTTCAATTTTCTTTTGATGCTTCCTGTATCATTCAATATTTTGACCATAGAATTTGTCAATATTGTAACAAAAGGCTTGATTTTCCCTCTGAATTCTTTTCATGTTGCTTATGCTGAATGTGTTCTTCCTTTTTGATTTTGTCTATACACAATTCATAATAATATTTTATTTTGTCTTTTCAAACTGCCCTTTGAAACGTTCTGTTCAGCTCTTTGACTCTTCCTTTCTTCCATTTACTTTAGCTATTCTGTGACTAAGAGAAAGTTTCAGAGTCTCTTCGAATATTCACTCTGATCTTTTCTTTCTTATCTTCTAATGACCTTTTCGTTTCTTCATTAATGATGTGTAGTAGGAAGATAGGGAGAACAATTCCAGTACGGGAGTTTAAGAAATAAGTCTTTTTCATGTTGACTTGTATCAGCCAAGTTGTCAGAACTACTTCAACTAAAATCATCTCTTTAAATCAGGACTGTGGAATGGCAAAGTGTCTTCAACAATGGACTGAAACAGCGACGGTTATGAGTATGATACAGAACCAAGCAATGTTTTCTTCTGTTGTACTTGGGGTTGCAATGAGTCGAAACAAATGTTATGACATCTAACAGCAGCAATAATAATACAATTGGAGCGGTGGTTTGGAAGGTTGGAGAAGAAAGCCTGTGCATATCAAATGTTGACAATGTCTCTTGCTTTTTTCATTTGCTACAATCTGTTCTGATTCTCCTTGATATAGCTGCATGTCTAGAGTATTCATTACTTCTTGTTCTAAAATCAGTTTTGATTCATTGTTATCTAATATATTACAAAGAAGAACTGCTCAAGTAAACTCTCTTGGTTGTATTCTTGATTGAAACAGATTTCCAACCATCACTCCATGGCACCATTATATGAAGTGGAGGTGCCTATTTTTATGTTAGTAGTAGAGCACAAACCACTTGTGCCACCTGAGGGTGATGTTTTAAAGAATGCCCAGAAAACAGAATCATGATTTGCTGTTATGACCTCTTAGCTTCCATCCTGTTACCAAAAGTATCTACATTCTGCATCTGTTTTTCCCCCATTCCCACAACAGTAATGCTAAACTAATAGAGTAGATTAGCCATTTAATACCAATTTTGCTTATACTTCAAGGCAGGTCTCAACTCAACCTTTTATTTTCTTAACTAAATTTTTACAAATAAATTATAGTGAACTTTTTCTTAATTGAAACTGTCTTAATTGTAATTATATTTTCATACATACAAAATCCTTGGTTGAACTATGCAAGCAAGCGCACACCATTTATCTAAGCCACCAAATGTTAAAATCCATAAATATGTAACTCATTAAACAAATAAAATAAATACACAATTGAAGCACTCTCTTCCTCTTTTCAACATTGAATTTATAACCTCTTTACTCTCTTTTACAGATTGACACTCTCCTTGTGATTGCATGTATGCATTCATTTTAGTTGTTACACCTATTATAACCTATACTCAACTGAATAATCAAGTACATATCTCATTGTGCAGAATAGCTAGCATTCCCATTGCTCATATTCTTAGGAATGATTATGGTGAAATATAAACACCATTTCAAATTTACTAATATTGGTAAATTGCTTTTGAGAGTTGTAACATTTAGGTCATATAACTTTTACAAGCCCAACTTCAACACAGGACAGATTAAACACTGACAGTCTCAGAGGAGTCTGTCAGTAAATTCAACTTAATCTCAAGAAGAAAAGTTTTTTGAATGAAGAAAGAACTGGTAATATAATTTGATAAAGGACATTAATGTAAAGTTTTTAATGTCAAGATTATAAATTTAGATTTTGCCTGCTAGGTTTCTGACATATAATATAAATTTTATGGGAGAGATATTGTTTTTTAAAGTAATCGCAGAACAAAAATGAAAGATGTGGATATGAGGGCTCATTAATACATATATAGTTTCAAAAACCCAAAGAGGGGAATAAAGGAGCCTGGGCAACAGACAATCTGCGTTAATGGCCATGTTTTGCATATAGAGATTTGTGCAGACTTGGAGCTGGTGAGGATGAAAAAGGCTGTCCTGTGGAGGATACCTGGCATTTAAAAAGTACTCACCACATGTGTATGCTGGTAGATGGTTTGATATGAGCTATATTTTCACTGATTTCTGTTAATATATGCTGATAATTCATAGTTTTTCAGTTAAAGAAGCTGGGGCACCGATATTAAAAAATCCGAAGGAGAAAAAAGGGGAAAAATGTGTTCTAGGGCAGCGTCTATATGCTATCAGATGAAAGCTATTCCTTTGACAGTGATGAAGATTTAGGGAAAAGGTTCAAGTTTGGATGTATTGAATTTCATTTCTGAGAAGCTCTGTTTTGGTGGTTATCAGAATATCTATTCAATTTCACATTGAATGAATTCTCCTAAAGGATTTAGATTTGCCTATTCAGTTTTGATCATTCTTATTGGAGCAGAAGTAGAATCATATTTACTCTAAGAAAGATTATCCTCAGTTCACTGTTTCTTATCAAACTATGAAGAACCATCTAACTAGAAAGCTGAGAAGCCAAAAAATAATAATAATCAAGCAATGGCAGGTGAATACAAATCAAATTTAAATGTATACAACTATTCCTTTTAAAAGTTATCTTTATCATACTTCATATTCACTTATACATTGAGTTTTTCTTGTTGTTGTTTTCTATTTAATTTTTTAAAGTTGGTTTTAAAAAATATTCTTCCCATAAACTGTATCCACATTGGCTACTTCTCTCTCCAGGCTGCTAAAATTTTAAGAGCAAAATGTTATAAATGGTATAAAATAGCCAATTTTATTGCTAAGTCACTTAATATAAAATTCCAGTAAAAAAACCCTGAAAACTTGGTAAATATAGTAAAGCTTCTTATCCTGTCTTTATGAGTAATATTTGAAAATGCCCCCACACCCCAAAAAACAAAACTCATTGCCATCAAGTCAATTCTAACTCATGGTGACTATAGAAGAGGGAGAACTGCCCCTGTGGGTCTCTGAGACTGCAACCCTTTATGGGAGTGGAAAGCGCCATCTTTCCCCGACAGAGCTACCTGGTGGTTTCAAACCACAGGTAGCAGCCCAAACAAAAGCACTATGTCCCCCGGGCTGCTATATACCTACCACCAAGCCTTAAATATTTACATAATATTTCTGTCAATCTCATTATTATTGA
This sequence comes from Echinops telfairi, assembly GCF_000313985.2. Taxonomy (NCBI): domain Eukaryota; kingdom Metazoa; phylum Chordata; class Mammalia; order Afrosoricida; family Tenrecidae; genus Echinops; species Echinops telfairi. Next base: position 7,633,068 of record NW_022111372.1, on the reverse strand, counting down.
TTATACAGAAATGGTCACATAAACATTTCCATTTGAAGAAGTAGAATGTATGTCTTTTCATATTTTTATATCTTTATTGAATACACAATGTCCACAAACATCGGTATGTTCTAGCTATTCTGAAACGTGACAGTATAACATTTACTAATTCTTACATTTGACTTCAAGTTTACCACAATTATTCAAATTAATCGACAAATCAATATCAATACCTGACTCAGGTGACCATTGTTGACTCTCTTTCCAGAAATACTCTCCTCTTCAGTCCCTTAGATGTGCTGCCAGATCTGAGAGGCCTCTCTGATGTCTGTAGCTCTGACAAGGTGCTACTTCTTTTGTTTAGACTTTCAGTATTTGAAAATGCGTCAAAGCTTTGCATAAGCCTTTCAGTGGCTTCTTCCTCCTTAGTTGGTTGTCGTGTCCTTCTTCATTGTCTGTTCTTAGTCTGGAAGCTCCCCTGAAACCTGTCCACTTTGAGTGGCTCAGCTGGCAATTGAAATACCTATGACATAACTTCTAGCATCACAGATACACACAAGTTACCACAGTATGACAGGCGGATAAGTGTTGTGTACACACACACATGCAAATTTTATTTTCTCTGTTTCAGTGTGTGTGTGTGCGTGTGTGTGTGTTTGTGTGCGTGTGTGTGTGTGTGTACACACATATATATGTATGTAATGTATGTATGTTTCTCTCTCTTGGTGAGAGAGAGAGATTTACACACTTGTAAAGCAGGCCATGCCAGTCCAATTCCAATTCCATGGGTCAGAGGTTAAGCTAGAGGCTTCTCCTGACTTGTGTAGCTTTTGGGATTGATAATGCCAAGATTAGCAGGTGGCTGCAGAAGCAGATGGATATAAGATCATTTAGTTAGACTTGTGAGTAGAGAGGCAAATGAACTCAAGGTAGGCAGGATATATGGAAGACTGCTGTTGACTCCAGTAGCTGACAGGCAGAAAGGCAGATGGTTGGCTCAAATCCAAAGAACGAGAGGCCAGTGCATAAGATGTGAACCCAGACCCAGCAGAAAGCAAGAAATCTCCCCTATGGTTATATAGGAAGGACATCATAACCCTGATGAAATGTCCTTTCAATTGAATCTGGGATAAGGGTGCTGAATTCCTGGCTGAGTGGCTGCTCAGGGCAGATATCATTATGGAGTTAGTTACATTTTATTACGTCATGTTCCTGCCAATTACTAGGTCTGAACTGCCAAACCACTGAGAATCCTAGACTATAAGAAAGACAATATAATTACTTTATAACACAAAGATACAAAAAAACCCCCCAAACTTACTGATAGTAAAATTAATTCTGACTCACAGTGAACTTGCACATAGTTTCTGACTAGTGCTAAGTTTTTATGAAGGCAGACAGTCTCATTCTTTTCTGGAGGAGCCCTTGATTGGGTTGAACTGCTGACCATATAGTGAGCAATCCAGTGCTTACCCAACAGTGACACCTGAATGCCTGCAGCAGTGAATGGGTCCTTATAACACATTATAAGATGTAAGTGACAGTTAAAACAATGAGAAATTTGCCATATGGTTGCAATATACATTCAAAGAAATCTTAAAATGTGATTTTTATAAATAATTATACATTTTTTATATTCTTAAAAATAAGATCAATATAGCACATCTATTAACTGTGCCACATAATTTTATAAGCTTAAAACTAAGTTGTCAGGGGAAAAGAAACAAAAAAGTTTAGAAATTGTAATTAGGAGATAACAATAACAATTTTTAAACAAAAGCAAACAACAGAAACAAACTCAATGCCATGAGTCTATGCCTACCCATAGTGACTACTGTAAGCCATGGTACAACTGCTTCTATGGGTTTCAGAGACCATAATGTTTTAAGGGAACTAGAAAGCTCTCTTTCTCCCTAAGTTTGGACTTGCTGACTTTTTGATTAGCAGTCAAACTAGTAACCATTACATCAGAGAGATCATGAAAATGTAAGAATCTTATGTATTTGAGCCAGACATTAATATTTAATTCCCCCCAACCTCAGCCCCATCATTTCCCCCTTTGTTTTCAATGCCAGTCTTTCTTAAAGCATCCTCTAGCTCATTCTTTTGCTTGGACCTTATTGTCGATTGATTCCTGCTATAATGGAAATGCTGTGCTTTCAAAGTTCACCATCCAAGCACTATTTGCATTCTAATAGTGTTTCAGAAGACTGAAATGCGTATGAACAAAGAAATAAATCTCAAATAACTGAGTTCAGAGACCATAACAGATTTCAGGTTATAAATTTTGGATTGTTGGCCTTCCTAGTATCCATAAAATAGCACCATAGGGATGGTTCTTGGGTTTTGCCTCTCATTAAAGTCACTCCTAATAATAAGGTGAAGTATGGATCATAAGTTAACAAAATCTGGTTGCTGGCAGCTAGGAGGTATTTCCAGGAACATGCGTAAGACAAGTTACTCAATCTAGTAAAGAAACTATTATTATCCAAACCTCCTTAGTAATAAATTGCAAAGTAATTTTCCCATCTTAACACCACGATAAAAATTAAATGCTAAAAAATATTAAAATGTCATTTACATAATAAATGACACAAAATGTCCTAAAAATAATGTTAAAAAAGGAAACATTTTTGATAATATTTTCATACTTTTCTTTAAGTATTAGCAAAATACAGATTAAATTTGCATTCTTTTTTCTTCAGTCTCCCAAGCTACTTGTTCTTAGCTTAGCAGAGACCATTTCCGTTAATAATTTTGAATAAACGAATTCTGAGTAGTGCAAATCATTGATTTTCTTCTATTAACCTAAAGTTGAGGGATCAAACTCATACAGCAATATCTCTTAAGAAAAGTCTGGCAATATCCTTACATAAAGGTCACAGCCAAAAAAAGCCGATGGAGCCTACTGTGTAATATTTGAGGTCACCATGAACCTGACTTGACTTGATTGCAATAGGTCAATCTTCTTTCTTATACTTAAATATAGTAAATGCCTAGAAGTAGACCCAAGTACAATCAAATTTAAATTAAATAGTAGTAGGGAAATTATTCTACTCCTGGTTTAGACAGACAAAAACTCATTAAAGTCTACTATCCATAGCGACCATGGAAAACAGAGAACTGCCCTCTATGCTGTCTAAGGCTGTAAATCATTAAGGGAACAGAGGTGAATGTTGTGGCCTGTGCACTGCAAGTGCTTCTCCACTACTTTATACCATTCATTAATTTGGACTGAATTAGGAGCACACACTTGAAAAACAGAATTTTCATGCTACATTAAAAATGCTAGAATAAAAATAAGTATTGCATGTGACATCTACGCTGGGGGACGGACAACAGAAAAGTGGGTGAAGGAAGATGTCGGACAGGGCAAGATATGACAAAATAATAATTTATAAATTATCAAGGGCTCATGAGGGAGGGGAAGCCGGGAGGGAGGGGAAAAATGAGGAGCTGATGCCAGGGGCTTAAGTGGAGAGCAAATGTTTTGAGAATGATGAAGGCAATGAATGTACAAATGTGCTTTACACAATTGATGTATGTATGGATTGTGATAAGAGTTGTATGAGCCCCTAATAAAATGATTAAAAAAGTAAGTATTGCCACTAGGTTTTAAATCCATATATGCACAAACTATATTCAAAATGTCCCTATTATCAGCGGATACCTAAAGACAAATCATCTCCACAATACACTTGTTTTAGTCTTATTAGAGTGCATTCAAATATAAAGATATGTGTTGTAACTTAGAAGAAAATGACTTTGAGGTCAGAGATTGTGTTAATCTGGGTTGACTGGAGAAACAAATTCATAGACACTTAAATGTGTATAAGAAAGAGCTTTATATATAGGAGCAATTGTGTATTAAGAAAGCATCCCAGCACAAGTTTTTAAGTTCTACATTAGCCCATATGTCAAATACCAGTCTATAAATTCCTCTTCAAACTCACGCAACACATGCAATGGAAGACCACAGGCCAGTAGGTGGAAAATCTTGTGGATCCAGTGGCGGTGGAGGCATCTCAGTGCTGGTGTGAGTCTACACATGGCTTCTCCATCTCCAGGCCTCTGGTTCCATCAGCATAGCTCCAAGTGTCTTGTCAATAGGAAGATGAAGCAGAGAGAGAAGTAATGGCCAGTCTCTGGGAAGGAAGATAGGAGTTACCAGAATGCTCAGGAGAAGGCCATGCCCACACAAAGGCCTCATTGGCTGTAATGTGATTAACAGGCTAGACTCAAACCCCTGACAAGTTGACAGAAGATTATGCAACTGCCACAGGGTTATTATCCAAATTTTAGTAAAACTTAAATGAATATCTTTCAAAATCACTGAAACTTTGCAACAAGCTTACAAAAAGGCTGTCCCACATAAAAGAATATTTTTAGGTAGATCAAGTGTTTTAAGAAAAGCTGGGAAGACTTCCAAGTTAAATTCAATGCACAGAGGTCAGCGCAAGGAAAATATTTTTTTTTTTATTTCTATGGAGTCATCTTGATAGATATTTCAGAAGAATATAGGACAAACACAGGAAATTATTATAAAGTTAAAAGGGAACAAAAATAAACAGATTCTGAATTGGTGAGAGAAATATAAGAAAAGTTGATCCAAGGGATTTTTAAATGAGAAACAAGGACTATCCTTCACCACTTTGCTGTCAGTTTGTTGTACTGAGGTGGCTTGTGTATTGCTATAATGGTGAAAGCTATGTCACTGGTGAACAGGTATCACAAGGTGAACTGTTTCAGTGGAGTTTCCAGTCTACAAAAAAGTAATAGGCTGTCCAGGGATTAGACATCAAAACCTTATGAATAGCAATGGAATGTTTTCAGATATGGCGCCAGAAGATGAGACCCTCACGTTTAAAAACAGTAAAAATGTAAATAACTGGAGATGAGTTGCCAAAATGATGTCTATGGAGTAAAACTTTCAGGTCACTCATTTATTGATGGGGCAAGACTCAAAATGAGAAGAAACAGCTGCAGACATATTCATTAATAATTAGGATATGCAATGTATGAAGTCTGAGTTTAGGAAAATTGGAAGTCATTAAAAATGAAACTGAACACATAAAGATCAGGAAAGATGGGCATCAATTTGCATACTCAGTCATTCTTTTTTTTTTTAAATCAATTTATTGGGGCTCATACAATTCATCACAATACATAGATCAATTGTGTAAAGCACATCTATACATTTGTTGC
>NW_022111372.1:7615840-7621429 GCF_000313985.2 Echinops telfairi | reverse complement strand
TGCATCGGGATAGGTCCATGTAGCTTCTCCTTGGGGATGTCTTATAGGAAGTCAATCTTGCAAGCTGAAGCAGGGAACTGCTAAGGCAGCTGCACCTGGTGCAACCATCACAAAACAAGAGACCTGAGAACTAGAAAGGCGAGGCACACCACCCATTTATCCCTCCGCCTTTCAATTAGCCCCACATGTGATTATCAGCCAGGTTGGCACAATTAAGTATCTCAAAGACAAGCCAGGCTTTCAAAAGATATAGCATCTGGGGTTGTGAAGGCTTGAAGATAAACAAGCGGCCAACTAGCTCAGAAGCAACAAAGCTCACATGGAAGAAGCACAACAGCATGTCTGACCATGAGCTGTTGAAGGGATCAGGTATCAAGTGTCAAAGAACAAATAATATCATTGTAAAGGTGAGTGAGTGCAGAGTGGGGACTCAAAGCCCACTGGTAGGCAACTGGACACCCCCTCGCTGAAGGGTTGTGGGGAGGAGATGAGCCAATCAGGATGCAGGCTATCAACGATGAAACATATAACTTTCCTCTAGTTCTTAAATGCTTCCTTCCCCCCAGTATCATGATCCCAATTCTATCTTACAAATCTGGCTAAACCAGAGGATGTACATTGGTACAGATAGCAAATGGAAACACAGGGAATCCAGGATAGATGACTCCTTCAGGATCAGTGGTGAGAGGGGCGAGGCCTGGTGGGTGAAGGGAATGTGGGGTGGAAAGGGGGAACCGATTACAAGAATCAAAGTATTGCCTCCTCCCTGGGGGAGGCAAGGTAGAGAAGAGGGCGGGGGGAGACATCAGACAGTGTAACTTATGACAAAACTATAATAAGTTATAAATTATGAGGGAGGGGTTGTGAGAAGGGAGGGGAGAAATGAGCAACTGTTATTAAGGGCTAAAGTGGAAGGCAAATGTTTTGAGAATGATGAGGGCAACAAATGTAACTATGTGCTTGACACAGTGGATGAATGTATGGATTGTGCTAAGAATTGTACAAGCCCAAAATTAAATAATTTTTACAAAAACAGCTGGAAAAAAAATGTAGAAGCTTGGAAATGCAAAAGGAAGCTCTACAATAGAATATCAATGCCAGTGATTGAGTTTCCCTTACTTTAAAGGAGTTCTTTTGCTGATTTGGATTTATATAATCTAAATCAATCCTGGTGACCAGTGATTAAATGCCTAGCTCCTAGCCAAATGTGGGCAGTTTGATCCCACCAGCTGTTCTAGAGGAAGAGACATGGTAGTTTGCTTCCATAAGTGTGTATAGCCTTAACAGCCCTATGAAGCAGTTATCCTTTGTCCTAAAGGGTTGCTGTGAATTAGATTTAACTGTATATTAATGACTTTAGTATTCATATAACCTAAGAAATATTACATGGTAGCAATTTACAACAATGTCATGTACTATTTTATAACTAAAAGGATGATAAAGATGACTAAATATGCTATGCAGTCTGCTGTGGGTGAAGGTTGGTGATGGGGGAGTGGGGACGCAACCTTGCCACTGCATGGGGTGACACCAACTCTAGTGATGTATCTGTTCAGGGATGCTTTTAAAATCCATGGGGAAATCAATTCTATCTTTTTAAACAATTGTAAATAATTGTATCAGCATATAAACCATATATCACATATTTGAATAGCTCAATGATATCAAGTAGAATAGCACAGTAATTGCCAGAACCAATTTTAAATTATGTTCTTTCTAATTTCTTGTACTCATTGCTATTAGTTCCCCATTTGCCCCTGCCCTACCCTCAAACATCATTTACATAGACACTATATCTATAAATTTAACTTTCCTGGATTTCACATACCAAACACACAAAACATACCAAATGAAAAACAAAACAAAAAATCACCTAACAACAATAGCAAAATAAAATAGAGAGAAATCTCAAGTAAAAAAAAAGTAGAGAAAAAAAAATAGTATAAAGAAGAAAGTAGAAAATATTTAAAACAAGAACAGCTTTAAAATGGGTCAAAATGGAGATCAAACCTTAAGGTGTTAAATCTTAACCTGATTACATCTGCAACAATCCACTCTGAACCCCCTCTGCATGTTAGTAAGGCTGTTCACATTCCTGGACTGTGGCCAGGCAGGGTTCATTGGAGTTTAATCCACATGTATTTCCTACTCACTTTTTTGTTTGTTTCTTTAAACTGAAACAATCTTTAAATATGTCAAAGGAGATATCAAATATTATATTTTAACCTAACTATATCTACCATAATTGTTTATACAATGATCCCTGTCTGATAGCAAAGCTATTCACAACCCTGCATGGAGGTCAGGGGGTATTATCCTAGGCATAATCTAAGGGAAGCCCCTGCAAATTGATTTTGGGCTTCCACTGTCACCAACAGCCTTCTAGAAACTGGACGTTCATGATTTAAGTTCTGATCCTATTCCTTACATAGATTAGAATTATATTATTTACAATGCTTGGATCATATAGGTTGGCATTCTTCTACTATATGAACTTAGTTGATGTCTCCTTTAGTCGATGGATGCTTTTTTAAAGACAAGCCTTTAAAACCCCATAGGCTTTTCTTTCTAATAGCTGGGCACCATCAGATTTATTCACCACATTTTCCTATAGCACCCATGTCTTCAGAGATCTCCTTTTCAGGGCAGGTGTTAAGCAGGGCCATGCCATAAGAACACATTATTCTTAGAGTGGGGCTAGGATCATGCTCTAATCCATTCATATAGGTGTGATTTATATATGTTGCTGGTTTACCTTAGAAACATCATTGGAATTTTATGTTAAAGAATATCACCACTCATCTCCCTGGAGCATAAGGTAATTCTGTGGATAGTGTCATTAATTTAGTCAATAGTGTAGATTTTAACTCAGTTGAGAAGTGGAAATTATACAAATATAGGTTGGTCTGAACTGCAATACATGAATTATGAACTTGTACAGATCTAACTCTTAAGTGACTGGACACGGTTTACACAAATAATAGTGGTTAGTGATAAGGCACACTTGCAGTAATATTCATTGATGGTGGCAGAAACACACCTACCATATTAATATGTATCATAATAATGTCAATAAGGTTATTAAAATAATAAGTATATAGATGTCCCAGCCCACTATTCTTTGGGCACACTTAGGAGAGATTGGAACCAAATTCCAGTGTACACCAGTTCAATAAAATCAGGAGAGCAGTCATCTGTTTCTTCTCCTATTATGGAGATTCAGTCTTAAATCCAAGGGCTAGCTACAGAGGAGTTGTGGTATAGTGTTCATGTGTCGAGGATTCCCATAGAGTCCTTCTGGTGTGGTCTATGACGATTGTTGTGATCTTCAAAAGGACAGAGTCTGATTCAGTAATCGATAGCCATGCTGTTAGCTCCTGGTAAACCTGTTTACTTTAAGTGGCCCTGCTGGCATTTGAAATACAAGTAAATACCTTATAGAATCACAGCATCACACAAGCCAGCACAATATAACAAACTGATAGACAAATGGTGCATGTGAAAATTAGACACTGAATAAAGAAGACTGAAGAAGAATCAATGCATTTGAATTATGGTGCTGACAACGAATTGAAAAGTACACTGGACTGCTAAAAATGCAAACTTGTCTGTGTCAGATGTCTAGAATGATCCTTATAGGCAAGGATGGTGAGAGTTTGTCTCACTGACATTTGACATGTTGCCAGGAAAGATCAGCCCCTGGACTGTTTGTATCATAACAAACTACGATAGTTCTGAGAAGAATTGGAATTTGTGAACCACTTCATTGTGCTCATATGGAACCTGAACAATCATCAAGAATCAGCCACTGGAGATCCCCTTGCAGAGGGGTCTCAGGAAGGAGATGAGCCAGTCAGGGTGCGATGTAACAACGATGAGAAATACAACTTTCCTCTAGTTTGTAAATGTTTCCTCCCCGCTCCCACTACCATGACTTGAATTCAACCTTGCAAGTCTGGCTAGACCAGAGGATGTACACTGGTACAGATAGGAACTGAAAATACAGGGAATCCAGGGCAGATGAGCCCTACAGGACCAGTGGTGTGAGTGGCGAAACAGGGAGGATAAAGGGAGAATGGGTAGGAAAGAGGGAACCGATTACAAGGAACTATATGTGACCTCCTCCCTGGGGGACAGACAACTGAAAAGTGGGTGAAGGGAGACGTGGGACAGGGCAAGATATGACAAAATACCAATTTATAAACTATCAAGGGTTCATGAGGGAGGGGGAAACAGGGAGGGAGGGGGAAAATGAGGACCTAATGTCAGGGGTTTAAGTGGAGAAAAAATGTTTTGAGAATGATGATGTACAAATGCACTTTACACAATTGATGTGTGTATGGATTGCGATAACAGTTGTATGAGCCCCTACTAAAATGTTAAAAAAAAAAAAAAAAGAATCAGTTGTTTGAATAGAACAAGCTAATACTGTATGGTTTAAAATCAGAAATCATGTGTAGCAGGGTTATATCCTCGAACCACATTTATTCAAATATTATGCTGAACAAATATTCAGAGAAGTTGGAGTATGGGATGAATGTGGCATCAAGATCAAAGAAAGTCTTATTAACAGTCCTTAACATGGAATTAACATAAGTTTCTTTCTGAAATGAGAAGTTTTTGAAGCATTTGCTGATGAAGAACAAGTATTGCAGTCTTAAGTATGGATTACAACTCAATGTAAAAAAGACAAAAATCCTAACAACTAAACCAATAAGTAACATCATGAAAGCAGAACAGAGTGAAGTAATAAATGATTTCATCTGGCTTGGATAAATAATCAATGCTCCTGGAAGCAACAGTTAAGAGATAAAATAATGCTTTCCATCAACTGATGATTGGATTAAAAAGCTGTGATATATACATACAATGGAGTACTACGAATCACTAAAAAGCAGTGATGGACGTATGAAGCATATCACTGCATGGGACAAGCTGGAGGAAATCATGCTAAGTGAAGTAAGTCAGGCACAAAACGACAAGTACAACATGAGTCCGATGAGGTGAGGGGGTCTGGTCCCAGCACCAAATACTATGTGAATGCCTGCCCCTCCCCCCGAGAAGAATTTATTTCAAAGTTCGGCACTGAATCCACAGCTCCAGGAGAGGGATGTATCTGATCTGAGTACACAGGAGCAGATGACGGGGGAGGAGTAGACACTGGAGCACATCCTGGCCCACCAGGCCTTGAGGACGATGATCCCAATTAGAACAGCCAGCCACAGAGAAGACCACATGGCCAGCCCCACTATGAGACATGATGCCCTTCACTGACCCATGACCCTGCAGGGGAGAACACAGAGATACAATGTGGGAATTGCACCCAATCAAAACCCACCACACTGAGGCAAAGCACTCGGGGAGTGCAGCGGAATAGGAAGGGAATGGAGCAGCAAGGTCCCCAGTGAATGCTAAAGGTAGACTTTGGGGCCAGAGATTGGTGCCCCAACAGACTGAACTGGAAAACACTCCTAAAGGCCAACGATCCTTGAACTAACTACAATATTTTCTTTCTTTCTTTTTTTTTTTTTATCTTTTATTTATTTTTATTTTTTTTTTATACTTTATTTTTTTATTTATTTTTTTTAA
>NW_022111372.1:7584782-7612342 GCF_000313985.2 Echinops telfairi | reverse complement strand
AAATGCGCTTTACACAATTGATGTATGTATGGATTTTGATGAGTTGTATGAGCCCCTAATAAAATGATTTAAAAAAAGAGAGATCAAATAATGCATTGTTTTGGGTAAATCTGCTGCATAAGACATCTTTAAATTGTTGAAAGCAATGAGGTTACTTTAAAGCAGTGGTTCTCAACCTTCCTAATGCTGCGACCCTTTAATACAGTTCCTCATGGTGGTGACCCCAACCATAAATTTGTTTTCATTGCTACTCCATAACTCTAATTTTGCTAGTGTTATGAATTGGGCGACCCCTGTGAAAGGGTCGTTCAACCCCCCTAAGGAGTCGCAACCCACAGGTTGACTACCGCTACTTTAAGGACTAAGGTGCACCTGATTCAAGCTGTAATATTTTAAACTCATATGCACTTGGAAGTTGAATATTGATTAAGGAAGACTAAAGAAGAGCCCATGCATTTGGATTACGGTTCTGGTGAAAAATATCGAAAGTACCATGGGCTGCCAAAATAGCAAATTTGCCTTGGAAGAATTACATCTAGAATGCTCCTTGGTACAAGGGCAAAGAGACCTAACCTTATGTACTATGGAAATATTATTTGGAACGACCAGTTGCTACAAATGGACATCATGCTTGGCAGCAAAATCGAGGTATGTCCTTAACAAGATGGAAGTACATCTTGGCATCACCCATGGCTTGAAAAGTAAGAGCAATTATGCAGATGGTACAAGACCAGGCAATGTGTAGTTATGTTGTACATCAGGTTGTGACCCACTCTGAATTGTAACCCACTCAAAGTCACCTCCCAACAATGTCATCAACCTCACTGAATATCTGTGAAGCTCATATAAGACGTGTGTAAGATGTTTGCTATAGTTTACTTCTCTATGTAGAAAATTTCTGCAAAATACTGTTGAGAAACATCATCACTATACCTGATTAGAATTATTTTGATTGTCCATTTACAGTCTATTTTACACAAATATTTCATGTGTAATAGGTTTTTTAACCCCACGTTTGGTTTTCTGTACATGCTATGGATACATGTGGACATTATTTATATGGGTTTACTCTATGTATGAGGGGGTACACCTGAAAATAACAGAATGGTGTTTTTTCAAAGCTATGTATTTATTTATTTATTTTACAAAGCATTATCACCTTCAAAGTACTCTATATTACACTTAATACACTTGTCAAATCTGTAATTCCATTCTTGGAAATATTCTTTCAAACCCATTTGTGTGGATGGATGATCGCATCTCCCTCCATTTTATTTCTTCACCTCTTCTATGTCATAAAATCGCTGTCCTTTCATGTCCCTCGGCATTCTCAAAAACAAAAAGAAGTTACACAGAAGGAGTTCAGGTGAGTGAGATGCGTGCGTCAATAGAAGCACTGTGGGGTGTTGTTTTTGGTTTTTTTTGCCAAAACCTTGCACACTGAGATGGCTGTATGAGCAGGTGCATTGTTGTTGTGGCAAAACCTGCCCCTCATCTGCCACAAATCAGGAAATTTTTGTTGGACACTGTTACACAATCTATTCAGAACCGCTAATTAAAAAGCTTGGTTAACAGTCTGACTTGGTGGAACAGACATCAAATGCACTATGAATCAATATTTTCATCCATTCTAAAAGTTGACAGACACCCAGGATGAAGTTTGTCATCAAGTGATAGTTTACCTTTTTTGAAAAGAGAAAACCACTTATAAACTTGAGTTTTTCCCACAGTGCTGTTATTATAAGCTGTGTTCAAACTCACAACAATTTCTGTGACATTTTTCCAGAGCAGGAAACAATATTTCACAGCTGTATACTGTTCTCTTAAATCAGCCATCACAAGAAATCAGGTTCAAGTGAAACTGTTTTCACGAAAAATTTCAGTGATGAACGAGAAACTTCCTAGTGGATGCCACTGGGTGCACTGAGAGCCAGTTGCTCAATATTCACCTAGCAGAAAAATGCATACTACAAAACCTCCCATGGAACCGGCACAATTCTTTTGGGGGAAGAATACCCCCTCATCTATCCAATGGAGACAAAATCCTTGATAACTTCAACCTTTTCTCCATTTGTCGTGATGTTACCTAATAATCCAATTGTGAGAATGTGGGTCGTCTTTACATAGAATAATGAAGTTTGAAGGTTGAAAACATTAAAAGTTGAAAAGGTTGAACTTGTCAAGGATTTTGTCTTGCTTGGATTCACAATCAATGTTCCCTGTGAACAAGACCTCTGTACAGTGTTGAAAAGCAACGGTGTTATTCTGAGCACTAACAGACTCTTGTCTCAAGCTCTGGTCTTTTTAATTACTTCATATGCATGTGCAAGTTGGGCATTGAATAAGGAAGACTGAAGAATTTCTCCTTTTGAATTGTGGTGCTGGCAAACAACGTTGAAAGTGCCATCAACTGTTAAAGGACAAAGTGATCTGTCTTAAAAGAAGTACAGCCAGAGTGTTCCTTAGAGGCACGAATGGAGAGATTTTATGTCACATGCTTTGGACATATTGCCAGGAGAGACCAGTTCCTGGAGAAAGAAAATACTTACAGGTAGAAACTATAGTATTTGTATCTCTCTTAATTTTGTCTCTTCTCTCAATGAAGGTAATAACTTAGTTCAGTATCACACAACATATTTAATCTCCTTTTGCAAATAACTCTCGTTCTCATATTATATACATTATTCTTTCTGATGCTTCAGATAAAGGAAATTGTTATGTTTCGAAATACGATTCTTTGGACTATGACCATTTTTGAAATGGAGATTTTGTTGCAGTAGCGTAGTTCTTCACCCTAATCATTTCTGAATTGTTTTATAAAAGCTAAGAACATGCACCAAAAGACAGACATAGAAATCCAGACACCACGGGAAGTTACATCTCCAATCAACAATGTAATGCCAAAGATTGGCAACAGAAGCAAGAGACAAAGGGAGATATGGAACAATTTCTTTTCCTCATATACCTCAGAAGAACTTAATATGATTAATTCTTTGATTTATATATTAAATTCAACTTAGTGTTATATTTATCTAGTTTTTGTTGTTGGATAAAGGACTCATAAAAACCCCATCTACAACAGAAAAACGTGACTTGGTCTTTCACAATCCTCACAGTTGACGAATGTTTGAGCTTATTTCTGCAACCACTGTGTCAATTCCTCTCACTGACGTCTTCCTCTTTTTCACTGACCCGCTACTGTACGGAGCATGATGGTATTTTCCAGGGACTGTTCTCTGCTGATAACAAGGCTGTGTGCACAGACTTTACTTTCTGGTTAGTATTTTGAGGCGATATCAAGACAATGAATTACAGATGAATCTATCACTGTTTACTTTCACTACATAATTCTCAGTCAACTGAATTTACTCTCTAAAAACTCATTAAATTTAATCCAGAACTTGATATGATTTTTCCAGCTTTAATCTACTAAATAAATATATTTTAATAATTACCATGAATATTATGTCATTCATATCATTTTCAGTGTTGGATGATTTAGTAATGTCTTATGGAAAGGATATGGGCTGTATTTAATTTTCTGTATTTTTAAACCAAAATATCACATATATTATTTATTTACACTATATTCTCTTTCATTACCTATTAAAAAACAGTTGCTATTAAGTCAGTTATGACCCAAAGCAACCCCATGTGTTAGAGTAAATCTATGTTTCATTGCGTTTTCAGTAGTTGTTAATTTAGAATTAGATGACCAGGTTTTGCTTTGAGGTGACTCTGAATGGACTCAAACCCCTTACCTTTCCAATAGTATTCAAGTCATTTACCCTATGGATCCAGGGCCTGGTAACATAGTAAATATGTGTCTGCAGTAAATAGGATCCCACTCTTTTCTCTACAACCTGATGTAAAAATGTTTAAAAAAAACCAAAATTGATTTGACTCAACATGTATGGAACAAATTAGTGTCCCTTTCAATAATTCATACACATTTTGTGACATTGATTGAAATCCATATAGTACTCTTCTCACTTTCTCTCTGTTGTTAAAGTTAAAATTTAAGGAAGTATGACAGAAATATTAACATGAACATTATCATTAGTGGCAGTTCACAAGCATTTTTAATCATCAAAATGTTAATGCTACAAATGAAAGAGAAGCATATTGGCAAATCAGGGGAAATAATAGCCAGATCTACAGAGTTTTTTTTTACAAATCTAACAGAAATCAACCAATACAAAGTATTTGGATTAAGTACTTTTCTATAATCCAAAATCTACGTGTCACATATTCAAAGGAACAAATACATTATTTTAAAATATCAGTAGAAGTCTTTATTCTGAGCAATTATCTGCATTGAACATGAATTGATCACAGGAGTGACTGTTTTATAATACAGCATTTCTGTAATACATCCCACATCTGTTTATATAAGGAAATGAAAGGACAAGCACAAGTCTAATAATATTTTTTAAACATTGACAAAATATATTAAATTATTTTCCATGGGACATAATTCACAGAATTTTTAAAGTTTACTTAATAGAATAGAATCAACTTATAGTATAATATGAAAATGATATATAAAACAAACATACCTTCTACTATCTGCTCTACTCCCAACTGGTATTTGATTTCTTAAGGTCTTATTAATTTTAGGATCATATTTTACTTATATGTATTGGCCAAATATATTCTCAAAGAAAAATAATGTTTTGCACCACAAATAGAAGGATGATATTTTGAAAGATTTCCTAACTTATACAAATCACATGTTAATTGTATCCTATTTCAAATATAAAGAGTCAATGCATGCCTATATCTTAAGCTGTAAAATTTGTTTATTTTGTTTAATATATGGGCTCAGAACCCTTTACATTCATATCTCTAAATCAGTTTTTTTTTGCTTCAAAATTTAAAGAAGTGAAGAATTTTAGAATATATGAAATTCACCACATCAAATTCTAATAGAAAATAAGTTGTGTAAGCATTTATGATATCTGTAGGAGCTCCCAATAAAATAATAAAAAATAAAATGGAGAAACAAAATTTTGACTCATCAGTATTAACTCAATCCTGACTCATGGTAAACCTATAGGACAGGATAAAACTACACATGTCTATTTCAGAGACTACAAATCTCTAAGGGAATAGAGAGCCTCCTTTTTGACCTGTAGAGCAGCTGGTGGCTTCTATTGCTGACCTTTTTGCTTAGCAGCCTAACATAGTAGCCATTGTGCCAGAAGGGCTCCTTCTGGCGGGAGGGCTAGAAAATGGGAATTTCACCATGATTCTGACAGTAGCATTTCATGAACACATTAATGTACAATAAATTAAGTTAAAAGATTATGATAATGGCTAGTAGTCAATGGTTACAATTAGTGAAGAAATAAATAATTCTTAAGTTCTCCAATAATATTTAAATAAAAATGAATACAAAAAAGCCAGATTTTTTGCTATCTTAAGAACTGGTGCAATCATAGAATATTTATATGGAAAGGACATCTCCAAGCACAAAATAAACTTACCGGATTTTCTGTGTCTTGCAAACATAATAAATTTTAATTTAAAATGTGATAGCTGTGAAATTTTGACAATTGCTAAATTTACTGAAAACTATACATTGATCTTGTAAAATGAATCATTATGCACAAAGTATACATATAACAAAGAAGTTGTTAAAAAGTAAATACATTTTATCAAGTATATAATAATTTTGAAAAGTTGAATTGAAATAATCTCGATCTGTTTTTCATCCTAAAATTCTTGACATCTTGGAACTGATATTTCTTGATTGTGGGTGGCTAACCGTTACAGTTTTTAGAACTCTCAGTAGCACCTTTGTGTCAAACACATGCAATAATAAATACTGATTATAACAAAATTATTTTCATAAATTCTTAAATCTTTGGGAGAAGACATCTCATTCAATTGGAAAATAATGTAGAAATTACAGTAGATAGATTATCTTATAGTAATTAAACAGAATAATTTTTCTCTAAAATTATTTATTTACTTTTAAATATATAGTTTCATCATTTTTAAAAGAAGGTCTATTGAGAATTAAAAGAAAAATGAAAAAGATTGAAATCTAGTATCTAAATATAGTAGGAAAAACATGGCAAAGACTCTTGAAAGGAGCATGAACTAACTGAAGGGCAAATAAGTCTTGGTTATGGATACAAACACAGAGGTGCTTAGATGTGAGGATGGGAAGAGTTCATCTCAAGTACTTTGGGTATGTTATTTATATATGCATATGTAATTTGTATCAAGGAAGTGGCTCACACAATTGTAGAAGAGCTAAGTTCAAACTCAGTACAAAGAAGGGGGAAGCTTTCCCACCGTGTCTGGCTAAATAAGCTATTAATATATTTAAGGAAGTCTCACTATTCTTGTGTCCAAGGAGCATTCTGGCTGTACTTCTTCGAAGACAGATCTGTTTGCACCTTAGTCCTTGTGGCTGCTAAATATTTTGTCAATTAGACACTCCTGGCTAAGGATGTAGTCAGGTCTATCAATCAGGTCACAGCCTGATGCTATCTCCTTGGGACATGGCCTTCCTCTAAGAAGGATCCTCAGATTTTCTCTCTTTACTACTAGCTCTGACAGTTGCTGAAGCCTTGCATGGGTCCGCCAGCCTTATATCCACTGGTTTCTGCATCCAACAACCTGTGATCTTTGCATTCTACATCATTGCAGGTGGCTGCAGGAGTCTGAAGAGGGACTTTTGGAGTAGTATCAGACTTATGGACTTGAGTTGGACTGGGCTGGGATGCTTTCTTGATATATAATTACCTGTTAATATGAAGTTTTTTTCTTAAACACATTTGAGCGTTACTGGATTTGTTTCTCTACTCAACCTGACCTAACACAATCCTCAAATGCGTACCTTTTATTGTCAACACTTTACAGAGGTCTTGTGCAGTAGAGTTACCCCTGCATCTCATGATTTCATCATCTAAGCAAGATGAAATTCTTAACAATATCAATCTTTTCTTCATTTGTCATGATGCTCACTATTGGTCTATTCATAAGATTTTGATTGTCTTCACATTGGCTTATAATCCATACTAAAGGCTGCAATCCTAGATCTTCATCAGTAGACACTTCATGACCACTTAACTTGAAGCAAGCAAAGTGGTGTCACTTGCAAATATCACCTTGTTATTAAGACTTCTCCCTATCTTGATCCCACAAAATCTTCACATAATCCAACCTTTTTGATTATTTTCTTAACATAGAAATTAAATGAGTGAGATGATTCAACCCTGACATACACATTTCGTTATTTTGTTTTGTTTTTCTTTTTATTGAAGGACTTTATTATATGAAAGTATGTAAAGCAATATTACTATAAAATAATATAAATTTTATTAAATCAAAATAATTAAATCTGTAGCTATTTTTTATACATCCTCAATATCTATTTAGAGCCATAAACTTCTTGTTTGATTTAACAGTTTTATTGGAATATAATTTACAAGCAATAAAAATCAATAATTCAATTATCTTAAGAAGAGTTTAACAATCATCAGCACAATCAATTTTAGAGTATTTCCTTTTTTCTTATACTCATTGTTATTAGCTTTCCATTCCCCCCAACTTCTCCTGCCACACCATCAAGGAGACATTAGTCAATTTACTGTCTCTTTAAACTTACCTTCCTGAATTTCATATATAGAAAAATATTTTGAAAAAAACAACTAACAACATTAACAAAGTAAAGCAAACAAACAAAAAATTCAAACAAAAAGAACGAAAAAACATCTCTGATAGGTGCTCAGAGGGGATTCACTAGGGACACAATCCATATTTATCTCTGCCTCCTTTTTTTTAACTGAAACAAATTTAGAATGAGTCAAAAGGGAGAACAAAGGATAAAATTTTATATTTTATCTAACTCTTACATCATCAATTTTACAATGCTGTCTGATAACATGGCTATTTATATCCCTCATCTATGATCATAGAAGAGTCATGGGGGGGCTTAATCCATTTGTGGACCTTGCAAATGGATTTTGGACTTCCACTGTGGTCAATTACCTCCTGCAAACAAGCTGTTCACAATTTAAGCTCTGTTGTCATCCTCTTCTCTGGATTTTGATTTATTATTTACAATCCTTAGATGACACAGGCTGGTGTGGTTCTTTCATGTGGACTTAGTTGATGTCTCATTTAAATGACTACTTGTTTGAAGAGAAGTTTTAAGGCCCCAGACTCCATTACTTTATTCATTCTGATAGTTGGCAACCTTATAGTTTCTTCACCACACTTTGCTATAACACCTATATCTTAAATGATCTCTCCATGAGGGTGAATATTAACAAGAGCCACTAGTATACAACTTTTTTTAACTTTAAGTGTTACTTATGTTGTTCATATAACTGCCTCATTATCCATGTGCAGGTTCCACATGAGCACATTGAAGTGTCCTGGAATTCCTTTCTTCTCAAGGCTGTCTGCAATTTGACATAGTACACACATTGTTGGGTGATTATCAGAAAAAACTGTATTTGCATTAACTTGAATGGCATTTACCTATCATTTGAACATTCTGTTGTTTCACTTCTTTTCAATAGTTTTAAATACACATCTCATTCAGTCAGTTGGGAAAGTAAGTCTTCCAAATTTCTTGGCATAGATAGGTGAGTGCTTCCAGTGATTCACAAGCTTGGTGGAAATTTTAATTTATGAATTCTTCAAATTCTGGAATCTTGTTTTTTTCTAATATATTTTGTGCAGTTTGGACTTATTCCTTCAGTACCATTTGTTCTTGTGTATATGCAACCTCTTGATTAAGAAGCATGATCTGATACCATTAATATAATTTAAGTGTATCATTTTGGGTATAGTATTAAATATGTAATGTAAAAATCTTAAATCAGTATGATGATTTTGGTGAAGATTATGTTTTTATTTGAAATCCTACTCTCTGCAAGTCCTTTTCTAGGTATATTGTATACGTTATTGTTATTAGTTTCAGTCACTTGTGTTTCAACTCAGCAAAACTATGTGCAACAAAAGGAACCACCACCCTGTCCTGTCATCTTCAAATGGTTCTTATATTTGAGCCCCTATTTTAACTTTTGTCAAACCATATCGTCCGGGACTTTCCTCTTTTTCACTGTCCTTTTCCAAGGACTAGCTTCTCCTGCTAACATATCAAAAATATGTGAGACCAATTCTCATTGTCTTTGCCTCTAAATAAAGTTCTGGCTATACTTCTACAACAGATCTGTTTATTCTTTTGCCAATAATGCCTTGCTTTTATAAGTTTACCTCAAAAATGATTATATGTCCCTTGTAACAAAAGAAAACCCACATCTATAAGGCAACATTTTAGAAAAGGAATATTTAATTTATTCGTATTTTTTCTATTTATTTCCAAGCCTTTTAAAAAAATCATTTTATAGGGGGTTGGGGCTCTTACTGCTCTTATAACATCCCGTACATCAATTGTATCAAGCATACTAGTACTTATGTTGCTACCATCATTTCCAAAATATTTTCTACGTGAGCCCATGGTATAATCTCTTCTTTTTTCCCTCCCTTCACACCCACCCACCTACATGAATCCTTGATCAATTATATATTGCCATGACACCAGAATTCATAATTCACGGGTCGATGTGTACTTTGAGAAAACTTAAGAGTTCCTGTGTCCACTTATGGTTGGTATGATAATCCTTGTTATGTGTAAGCATGACTGGGCCAGGAGTCTCAGTAGTTGAGCATTTGTTTGATGTTGTTGTTATTGCTGCTGCTGTTAGGTGCCATTCAGTCAATTCCAAGTCATAGCTACACTATACACCTCAGAATGAAACACTGGCTGGGTGTACAACAACCTCACAATCTGTCTTAAGCTTGAGGCCATTGTTGCAGCCACTGTGCCGATTCATCTACTTGCGAACCGTCCCCTTTATTGCTGCCCCTTTGCGCTACCGAACATGATCTTCTCCGGGAACTGATCTCTCCCGACAACATGTACAAAGTATGTAATATGAAGTTTCACCATCATTACCTCTCAGGATCACTCTGACGATATTTGTTTCAAGACAGATTTGTTTGTCTTTATGTCATTACATGATATTTATGATATTTTTCTCCAGCACCACAATTAAAATATATTCATTCTTTTTCAATGTTCCTTATTCAATGCTCAACTTTCACATGCATATGAGGTAATCAAAAATGTCATGGCTGTGTCAGGCACACAGGACATATTCACCCATTGCAGAGTGGTTTTCTTTTTTCTTATTTCTTGACTGCTGATTCTATGATCATAGATTGTGGAGGCAAGCAAGTCAAAATCCTTGACCGCTTCAATCTTTTCTCCATTTATCAAAATGTTACCAACTTTCCAGTTGTGAGACTGGAAACTCCACTGGAAACCTGACACTGAAACTCCACTAGGTTAATTGGACTCTACCTCAAACACACTAGTAACCTGAGGACTTGATACTGAAAATTCATGGGGTTGCAAGAATCAGAAAACAGCTATAGCAAGAGTATTGAACTTTCTGTAGATGGAAAATCATTGGCTTATGATATCAATGCCCTGCATGCTGGATTAAGGACTATTTCAGCAAACTTGTGACTGATATTCTCAGTGAATATTATTTTACATTTTCCCTGACAACCAGTTCCCATTGTTTGTATAAATACTATCCAGACTTGAGGTGATTTATTCTGTACAATTGAATAATTCAGGAACTGAAACATGGAGTTAGTCTACATTGGCCCCATATCCCTCTCTCAACAGTGTTTTAAAGAATTAGCAACAGGAGCTAATCAATGATGATATTAAAGGAAGTTCCTTTTGCTCCAGGGAGACGATCCATAAGATTGCCATAAATTAACAAGGAAGAATCTAAATGATGTCAAAAGCAGACTAAAAATCAAATAACCATATAGATCATGGAATGGCTGTTGGACTCTCATTAAATCTTAACTCATATTTAAAAACAATTATCTCTTACATCATGTTCCTGCTTGATACTCACTTTCAAGAAGGGAACATAGAAGATATGGGTGATATGTCAAAGTGTGGTGAAGAAATTCGATGATGCCTAGCTGTCAGATAAAACAGTGTCTGGGGTCTTAAAGGCTTGTGTCAGAGCAAGCAGCCATCTGAGTCAGATGTCAACTAAGTCCACATGGAAGAAACAAACTAACATCAATGACCCAAGGATTGTCAATCATAATCCAAAGCCAATGGAGTGAATAGGATCAGAGATTGAATTGTGAGATTCTAGTTTTCAGAAAACTATGGATGACAGTGGAAGCCCAAGGTACATTTGTGAGATCTATAGAGGAAATAAGCCTCCAGTGATGTCCCTCTCTCCATAATAGAGGGAAACCAGTTACCACACCGAGTTCATTGGAGAGATGACTGTAGGAGATCAAAATTATAAACCCGACTTGAGCAGCTAAAACAGCTTGAGGCTGATCGGGTTTCAAAACTCTCCCTCTCTTTCCCTATCTCTCTCATTCTTTCTCTTTCATATTGGGGTTTACCTCAGATGTATTTTGTCATTAGCTGTAGCCACTTGAATTTTGGTTATATATGTTTCTATTTTTCTGTATATGAAACCCAGGATTGATGAACCTAGAGCGACAGCAAATAGAGCAAGGGTTCCTGGGGGTACAGATGGAGAAGTGGGGGGGTAAAAAGGAGCTGACAGCAAGGAGTTCAAGAAGGAAGAAAATATTTTGAAACTGATTGTGGCAGCAATTGTACAATACTGTTTGAGGTGACTGAACTATGGAATGATATAATACCTGGATTACCTCCCAATAAAATGGCTTTTAGAAAGAAAAAAAAAAAGTAGAGAAGTAACTATATATTGAGGAATTATCCCAGTCCTGTCTAAGTCCAGTAATGTCCTAAGTGCCTTTTCAGACGCACACAGTCACATGCAATGATGCAGAATGTGGGAATACCACAGGCCCGTGGATACAAAGTTGTGTGGATGCGGTGTCCGTGGTAACCTGGCAGGGCTCTGGCAGCTCTCAGGGTGGCCATCAAGGAGAGGAATAATGGCAGAAAGAGAAGGCCATGACCACAAGGTGGCACAATCAATCTGTGACGCAATTGATTGACAGCCTGGATACCACGCCTATACTCTTATAGATCTTCAAGTTGACACAAAATTATGTAACGACCACATAGATATTTTTCTACAGGATTTATTTATTTTGTGATACATTTATTTCTGCTCTAATCTTCATTATTACTTCTAGTATATCTAATGTTTTGTTTTGTTCCTTTTCACAATTTTTCCTGTTGATGTGTTAAAGTGTTTTTTAAATTCTATTTGCCTTATTGATGTATGCAGAAATGTTCCTCTGAGTATTGTTTTGCTGTGTTCCAAAGGTCTCACTATGTTTTATCTTTGTTTTCATTTCTTTCAAGGAATCTTTATTGTGTTCTTTATTTCTTTCACTAACCTATTGGTTCTTGAATAAAGTCTTGTTCAATTTTCATATATTTGGCTTTTGGGAATTGATAGTCCCATGGTTTATTTCTAATTTTACAACATTATGAAAATATGGTCTGTATTATCTCAATGATTTGAACTTATTGATGCTTGCTTTATGGCTTGAAATATGATCTGTTCTATAATAGTTTCCGTGGATGCTAAAGAAGAAATTGAAATTAATTTTTGTTGGGTGGTGTGTTCTATACATATATTTGAGGCAAAGTTAATAGATTGTGTTCTTTAGTATATTTGTATCTTTGTTGATTTTGTTTCTAATTGATCAATCTTTAAATTAAAGTGATATATATAGTGATTTTTTGTCTCTCATTATGACATTAACTGTTATCAAAATGTCCATTTTCTCTGAGATTAATATTACTACTCAACTTTGACTTTGTTAGCTTGATGTATTTTTTTCTATCCTTTGATTTTAGTCTTATCTTTACATCTAAGCTGTGTTTCTTGTAAGCATCATACTTAAGCTATTTTTCTTTGAAGTTACATACTCTTACTCTTTTTATTTCATGGTGAAGTCAAACTGTTTACATTCAGTATTGTTATTAATGACTATGGATTTATTGATGTCTCTTTGTTACATGCTCTTTATGGTGTTATTGGTTTTAGCTTTCATAACACTTTTTAACCCTCCTTATAAATAAAAGAGTAACCCTCCTTATAAATCAGCTAAGCGGAGTCAAGGGAAGGTGAAAGGAAGTAAGAGCCGGATCCTGGAATGGAACTTCAGAAATGCAATCATTACACAGGTAGATAACTTTTCCAGTATGGATCTTAAAACATATCACACATCGTTATTTTTTAAACTGCCTTAAAAATTAAAAATAAAAACTTTCCAAAATCTAAGCAGATTACAATAAGACACATTTCTTAATCATCTTATCATTTTAGTTCAAATGTTTGCAAGTTATCTTTTGCCAGGACTCAGGTTGAAAAAGTTACTTTTATCAGGAAAATTAACATTTATTATAAATTAACATTTATTTAGCAAAAGGAAAGAAGCAAAGAGAGTAAATACGTTAACTGTTTTTCCTCTGATGTGACATGTGTAACATAGGCATAGACTATGTCACAATGACTCATGTCCCATAGGATAAAAGATCTCTCAGGGTAAACCATCATGAGAAGGGCAGGGAGAATATAATGATTCATCAGAACAGTCAAGCCATGTGCCAGTAGTGGGTTCTTAATGTATTAACCCTAAAATGCCTAGCATATACTGTAAAGGTATTTTTTTGCAGGGGGTGGGGACTGGACACCAACTACAGGATTTGGGCTGATGTGGTTTTTATTTTTTATTTCAATAACAAGGTGTAATAAAGATACTCTGTAATAAGATAATCTGTGTCTTTTGAAATCAGACAGGTTTTCCATGAAGGTCTATTGTTTGAAGTTTGAAATCAACAAGGGAATCATTTTATAAACTCAGATTAGTTTGAAGTGTAATAAGAAAGCACAAAGGAGAAAATTACAAGCAGGAGATACATTGGAATATGGAAGAAACAATACTTCCTTTGGGTTTTCAGTTTTCTCTTTTAATGAATGTCCAGTTGAAAAAAAGATTGTGTGTGTGTTCGCCAATTAGGATAATTATTCTATTAGCAAATAGTAAAAGAACATTAAGTTTTGTTGGAAAATAGATCTATAAGAAGAAGATTAATAATAGTGAAGTACTCACACCTTAGAATAATCAACCATGTAAGATAAGGCGGCAGCATTATGCAAGGACAATGTTCATAAGGTGATGAACAAGGGAGGAGAGGGAACAGGAAACAGGGAGAAAGTGGTCTAAGCGATTGGGCGGATAGCAATGGATGAGTTGCAATAAACTGTGTATGAATGGTTGAATGTAGAACTGCTGGGTAAATATTCATCCAAATCACAAAGACAAATTTGGAAAAATGTTGATGTGCTGTTCTGAACACATCCGTTAAATTTTATAAAGGAAGACCAGAGGAGGTACACTGGTACAGATGGGAACTGAAAATACAGGGAATCCAGGACGGATGAGCCCTATAGGACCAGTGGTGTGAGTGGCAAAACAGGGAGGGTAAAGGGAGAATGGGTAGGAAAGGGGGAACCGATTGCATGGAGCTGTGTGTGACCTCCTCCCTGGGGGACAGACGGCTGAAAAGTGGATGAAGGGAGAAGTCGGACAGGGCAAGATATGACAAAGTACCCATTTATAGACTATCAAGGGCTCATGAGGGAGAGGGGAGCGGGGAGGGAGGGGAAAAATGAGGACCTAATGTCGGGGGTTTAAATGGAGAGAAAATGTTTTGAGAAACGATGTACAAATGCACTTTACACAATTGATGTGTGTATGGATTGGGATAACAGTTGTATGAGCCCCTAATAAAATGTTAAAAAAATTATAAAGGATATTCATTATCAATAACTCCTAGGGTGCAGCTTGTTTACGTAAGAAGTTCTGCTGGCACAGTGGGTTAAGTTTTGGGTGTCAACTACAAGGTCAGGGACTTAAATGCACTAGTGACTCTACAGAGAAAGAAGCTGTCTGTGGCTGTAGAAAGCCGCAGTCTTGGAATCTCCAAGGAGCACTTCTTCTATGTCCTGTAGATGTGGAATTATGAGCCAGATTCACTCATCAGCAGTGAGAGTTTCACAATAAGTTGCTGAAAGATGGACAACTAAGTAGGTGGATCTGGAAATCAAGGTTGGCAGTCTGGTTCCTGAATTATAATCATTAACCAGTGAACGTATTTGTCCTTTTGGAGTGAACAAAGTTAGACAAAACATTTCCTACCTTTCTAAAAACCGTAGACAATTCCAAATCCAAAGACTATCCTGATTTTAGCTCCTTTTTAGTTTGCCCTGCCTCCTGGTGACCTCATGTGCCACTGACTGGCCCGGTGCTATCTCCATGAGGTATTTCAGATCAGACCATGTGATGCATAAGGGTTTGGGAAGTAGAACACCAGATTATTTTTAACAGCTCATTTATCTAGAAGTTTAACTGAAACCTGTTTATCATTGTTGTAACACAAAAGCTATCATGACAGATCGATGATAATTGCTTGTGAAGTGTTTGGGCTAGAAATGAAATCTAGATCTGCTGCATGGAAGGCTAGAATTCTACCACTGAACTACCATTGGCAGCCTATTGAATTATTATTAAGCTTCAAGAAATTTCGGAGGCAAGACTAAACTATGTATCTGTTATTTCCTATCCTGCCATCCCAACAGTTGAGAAGAAGCACGTTTTCATCAGTCCACTCCCCCACAGTTGTCACACCCTATTCATCAGCTCTCAACGGGAATGCACTAGGAGCTCCAGCAGTGGCGACTGAACTCCAGTCTCCACTAGTTATTGTGCACAAATCATAAGTGTGACAGTAAGACAGAAGCTTAGGGAAATAATATAGATAGAATATCCTTTCAGGAGCTAAGGGAAACAACATAAAAATTAATTTAGTGAAATATAAATGATATACAAGATGAATTTAGTGAAATGATACAAAAACAAAATGACAAATTAAAATAAATTACTGGAAGCCGTACAAAACTGCAATTAGAATTATAGAAAATTAAGTCTACAATTTTGGAGCTAGATAGAACATGAGAAGACAAACTAGCGAATCAAGTCTAATGAAGATTGAACGTTTTTTTGTTCAGTGACCAGGGCCAGGATTCTTATAATTTGGCATGTAAGCCTCCCTTATTGTGTGATGTAACATAATGTAAATAATTGAACACGGAGTCTGCTTGAGCATCAACGTAATTGTAAGTTGATTAGGGAGATGTTCCAACTTCTTTCTCATGTCACCACCCTGTTGCAACTGAAAATAAATGTCCATTGGTACTGTGAACCCTGGAACAAAGTGTGACAATATTAATACCCAAATCAGCACTACCAGTAGTGGAGTATTGGGGAGAAGTGAAGCTCTGGTTTCATGGGACCACACATGGATCACATGTTGGATATCTTCCACCAATTTATCCAGGATGATAAGTACAGTGAAGCTGGTTAGGCTGTACTACTTACACCAGAAAGAATGGTTTTAAAAACAAACCAAAAAAAAAGTTGAGTTCAGGGTTTTGGAGGTACAGCCCCAGCACCACATAAAAGATAAAAGTTTCCACTTGTGTCATGAAAGAAAGTCTTACCTCTTCTGGTAAGAGAGTTGATATTGCTGAAAATCAAACCCAGAGTCTTATTGTAAGCATGGCTGATTACTACACCAAGTGAATTCTCTACCTAGCATTGTATCTGATGTTAAAATAAGGACATTTACTGGGGGGAAAATGGGACCCTAAAGCTTAGTAAAGGGATATGTGTGCAGATAACCAGGAAAATTGGGACATGAGTTTCTACATTCCAGTGAGGATTTTAGCCTTCAACACATCCATCCAATATGAATAGATTAATCCAATAACCCATTTTTACAAGTGTGTGTCAATCTATCTCTTTGAGGGTTATCTTCTATTTAGCCTTCTTCAGGGACTCATCTTTCCCAACAACATGTGGAAAGTATATGCAGATCATAATAAGCAGAAAAAATATTGAAATCATCAACATTCTTATTTTACTTGGATCCAGAATCAATGCCCACAGAAGCAACAGCCAAGAAATCAGATGATGTATGGTACTGGGAAATCTGCTGGAAAAGTCATCGCTAAAGTGTTAAAAAGAAAAACATATGACACCTGAAATACAAAGATATGTCTTACTGAAGCCATGGTACTTTCAGTCACTTCATATGCATATGAAAGCTGATATTAAAAAAAGGTATTCAGAGATAGAATTGATGCCTTTGTATTATAGTGTTGATGGAGAACATTAAATGTGCCTTGTACTGACAGAAGAATGAATACCTCTATCTCGGGGGGAATACAGCTAGGAAGGTGAAAATCCTCATATACTTACAACATGTTATCATGGTGGACTCATCCCTGGAGAAGGTCATCATGTTTGGTAAACTAGAAGATAAGATAATAACAGGTAGACCTTTGAAGAGATGGATTGACAGAGTGCTGTAACAATGGGCACAAACATGGCAATGTCTGTGTCTACGGAGTAGGATCTGAACACACGTTCTTCTGTTGTGCACATCCTGGCAGAGTCAGAAATGACTTGCGTGTACTAAATAACATCTATAACCCCAATGCATACAAAATATGTCTCTTATTAAAAAATTACATTAAGGAAATATATCCAAGTATTTTACAAAATATAGGAGAGCAATAATTTGGAAATGATGGCATGATTACCAGAAAGTTCGTTCTATTTCTACCTATTCTATAGCACGGTAGAACAGAATAAATTTGGATGCTTGCCATTTGAACAAGAAAAGGTGGCAAGCACATAAATTGCTCTTAATTATAAAAAAGACAATGTATAAAGTGACTTTCACACTCCTGGGTATAAAACATATCAATAATTATCATTAGACATCCTCTTACAGCTATAATTCACTCACTTGACTTGACAGAGTTCCTAAAGTGCCCAATTTCCTTGGCCTACCTTTTTCTCTTGCCTGTTACTCATCCCTATTATGCCTCTTCTAGTGACTCCTCAATTGGCACATTTCCATATTTGCCATTATGCTTACAAATAATCTAATTAAAATAGCTCAGCTTGCTAAAGAACACATTTCACATTAAGCCTGAAACTAACATTAAATTCATGTCCCCACTGACAATATGCACGTGTTTTCATAGTAATATGCCCTCACTTCTATGTACCATTGTGTGGCTAAGTATTTTACTAAAATATTGACATCAACTACTGCTTACTTAAATTAGAAAACAGTTTATCATGTGATCAAAGGAAGAAGAGACCAGTACTCAGTGAATTGACAATGAACTATAACATCAAGTATCTTTTATATCAAAGTGATAACAACTTATAACTTAGAGCAGGGGTGTCAAACTCAATTAAAATGTGGCATTTGGTGCAGCAGGCAAGATTCACGAGGGCTACATCACATTTACAAATTTTGTTAAATTTATATTTTGAAGCAAGGATTCAGGAATATGCATAGGATAATTAAAACACTATATAATTGCTTTTATTTAAACATTTATTTCATTTAATGTATTTATAAAACAAATTATTCTTTTTTACCCAGAACTTGCCAATGCTTTCCTCCTGCTAGTTTTCCAATATCTGAATTCTAAGACTGAGAACACACAATCTTCATTAAGGCAGATAGATGTTTATCAGTTAATCTTGATCTGTATGCCATTTTATTTAATTTCATGGACTAAAAGAGTTGCTTACACAATGGCTTCCCTCTGAAAATGTTAACTAGTGCTGCTGCTAGGTGTGATTCATAACAGCACAACTCAGAGTGCTCTTGTTAACCTTTTCGCTATTGGGATCTGTTTGCATGACGTGACACTGAGTGCAGACATATTGCTTCCAAACATCGTTGGAACTGAGTCAGCATGTTTATACATGTCCACAGGCCCCAAGAAAGGCACTGAGCCACGTGTGTACTCGTCTTCAATAGTTAAAGTGTTAACGAGGGAATTGTGTGTACAGTATTACCTCCATCTCCCTTAAGCGCTATTTTCTTCATAACAATTTATTCTATTTTCTTTTTATTTCAGAGCATCACAGGGCACAAAAAATTACCTTAGAGACCATATGTGGCCCGTGGGCCACCAGTTTGACATCCCTGACTTAGAGGAATCTAGAGTTTCAAAATTATATATCAGTTAATAGGTATTTATACAACATAATGTCAAAGACCTGTGCAGTATTTGAGATTTTAGGACCATGAAGTTTCAGTTAGCACCCTAACTAAAAAATCAAAAGAACAAGTCCACCTTGGTTAAATTTCCATTTCTCCTGGAAATCATTTTGTTAACTCTTTTATTTTTATCAATTTTTTCTTTCACTTTTCAATCTCATTGGGCATTTTCTATGCATTTAAACTGATAATTTTAATCTGAAATTAAAAACATACCCATCAAAATATTGCTTAAAGAAATAACTAACTTCCATAAAGCACACTCACACTGCCTCACTCAATTACTTCTGGCCAAGAGAACCAGTTTATCTTGTCTGCTTAGGTAACAAGCTGGTGCAAAATTAACTCGTACTTCTGAAGAGTGTGTGAAAGTTAAATAAGAGTGGAAGGGATAGAGAGGCATGTGGAAAAGATCATTCATAGATATGTGGACAGCCGCCCCTTTCCCCAGAAGAATTTAATTCAGAGGACAGCACTGAAGCTACAGCTCAGGGAGAGTGATATATCTGATCAGAGGACACAGGAGAAAATGAAGGGAGAGGGAAAGAGAGTGGAGCACATCCTGGCCCACCAAGCCTTAAGAAAAATATCCCTGCTCAGAGCAGCCAATGCAGAGAGAGGATTATATGGCTGACCCCACTATGAGGCATGACATCCCGCACTAACCTGTAGCCTTAGAGGGGATAACACTGGAGACGCAGTGTGGGAATTGCACCTGATCTGACCCCACCACACCAAGGAAAACACTAAGGGTGTGCAACAGAACAGCAAGGAGAGCAGAGCAAGGAAGTCCTGAGGGAATACCA
This sequence comes from Echinops telfairi, assembly GCF_000313985.2. Taxonomy (NCBI): domain Eukaryota; kingdom Metazoa; phylum Chordata; class Mammalia; order Afrosoricida; family Tenrecidae; genus Echinops; species Echinops telfairi. The sequence continues at coordinate 7,592,356 of NW_022111372.1, read as the reverse complement.
AAAATAGACTTTGGGGCCAGGGCATGGCACCCCATCAGTCTTGACCAGAAAACACTCTTAAAGGCCAAAAAACAGATCTTGAACTATTTAAAATATTTTCTTTTTTGTGTGTGTCATTGTTTTTTGTTGTGGTTTGGTTTTGTTGCTTTGTTTTGCTCTGTCTTGGTTTTGTGCATATTATTATCGCTTCAGGTCTGTCTAGATAAGATAGGTGGGATAAACAATCTGGAGGAGAAAACAATGGAACCAATGGTTTTGGGCGGGGCATGGGAGAAGGGGAGGTGGGGGAAATGAAGTCGTGTAAACAAACTGAGGGACAAGGGAACAGCAAGGGATCCAAAATTGGTGGCAAGGAGGGTGTAAGAGGCCTGGTAGGGATTGATCAATGGAAATGTAACCAAGAGGAATTACTGAAATGCAAATAAAGGCTGAGCTTGATAATGGGACAAGAGGAAAATCAAAGGAAATATAGGAAAGAACTAAGAGGCAAAGGGCATTTATAGAGGTCTAAATACAAGTATGTACATGTAAATATATTTATATATGAGGATGGGGAAATAGATGTATGTGCATATATTTATCGATTTAGTATTAAGTTAACAGATAGACATTGGGCCTCCACTCAAGTACTTACACAATGCAAGAACTCTTTGTTTTATTAAACTGGCATTCCATGATGTTCACCTTCCTGATACGATCACTGAAGACAAAGCAGGTGCATAAGCAAATGTGGTGAAGAAAGCTGATGGCGCTCGGCTATGAAAAAATATAGCATCTGGTGTCTTAAAGCCTTGAAGGTAAACAAGCGGTCCATCTAGATCAGAAGCAAGAAAGCCCACATAGAGGAAGCACACCAGCCTGTGTGATCACGAGTTATAGAAAGAAACATGTATCAGTCATCAAAGAACAAAAAAGCCTATCTTTGTGAGTGAGCGGGATTATGGAGTGGGGACCCAAAGCCCATCTTTAGGCAACTCGACATCCCCTTACAGAGAGTCGCGGGGAGAAGAGGAGCCAGTCAGGGTGCAGTGTAGCAACGATGAAACATTCAACTTTCCTAATTCTTAAATGCTTCTTGCCTTCCACTATCATGATCCCAATTCTACCTTAGAAACCCGGATAGACCAGAGGATGTACACTGGTACAGATAGGAACTGGAAACACAGGGAATCCAGGACAGACGATCCCTTCAGGACCAGTACTGAGAGTGGCGATACCAGAGGATGGAGAGAAGGTGGGGTAAGAAGGGGGAACCGATTGTAAGGATCTACATATTCCCTGGGGGACGGACAACAGAAAAGTGGGTGAAGAGAGATGCCAGACAGTGTAAGACACTACAAAATAATAATTTATAAATTATCAAGGGTTCATGAGGAGGGGAGCAGGGAGGGAGGGGAAAAATGAGGAGCTGATACTAAGGGTTTAAGTAGAAAGCAAATGTTTCAAGAATGATGATGGCAACAAAGGTACCAATGTGCTTAACACAATGTATGCATGTATGTATTGTGATAAGAATTGTTGAGTTAGTTTATTGCGCCAACCTGGCCGATCAACACAAGTGGGGTTAATTGAAAGGCGGAGGGATAAATGGCTCAGTGATCCTCACCTTTTGAGTTCTCGGGTCTCTTGCTTTGTGATGGTTGGACCAGGGTGCAGCTGTCTTAGCAGTTCCCAGCTTCAGCTTGCAAGGCTGATTTCCTTCAAGACATCCCCAAGGAGAAGCCACATGGACTTACCCTGATGCAGCCCTGGGTGCTGGAGCACCCTTGTAGAGACCCCTGCCAGCGCTGAGATGTTTACACATTCACTGACTTGGCTTTCCTCCTGCAGTCGGCATCGTTGTGTCTGTTTTGTGAGATGGAGGAGGGCTTTGTGGACTGGTGTTGGACATTATGGGTAAATGGGTTAATGTTGGACTTGTGGGCTTGGGCAGCACTGGGTTGGGATATTTTCTTGATGCACACTTAACCTTTACATGAAACTCTCTCTTATACATGAGTTTCTGTGGATTTGTTTCTCTAAAGTACCCAGACTAATACAGTTGTACAAGCCCCCAATAAAATGATTTTTGAAAAAATTGTTCAAGAAGGGCAAGTGAGAGTCTATTGCACTGGAAACAAGTAAGCAGCCATAGTATCTGGGTCCATAGTACCTGGTAAATAAGCTGTTTCAGAGATGCCTGCTACCTTATAGTAACTATTCCCATCTCTAAAAATTATATATCCTAAATATACATATATATACATATATATACATACACACACACACACATATATATATCCTGTTGTAAATCTGTATTTTAAAGAGAGGGAACATTTTTATACAGTCAATTGAGAAGCAAAATTCAATGGATTTGTTTTCCAGAAAAAAAGGTTAACTAATAGTGGAGTTATCCCAACATTATTATATGCAGAACTGTGCCATCATGCTAGGACAAGTCCAGCAAGTACTTTAAAAAGAATATAAGTGGAAATAATTGTTTCTTTTTTACAAACATATCTTACTACTTTTAGAGAGTCTAGAAATTATAGCACCACCTTAAACAACATTTTAGAGCATTGTCATGTTTCACCTAAAAGGTGTGTTATTTGTTTTCTAAAATTTATTAATTTTATGGATATTGAGAATGAAAAATGGAAATCACACAAATTCGGCGACTTCTATATGAACAATTCAGTGATATTATATTCTTCAAATTGTGCAATTATTCTCTCATTTTCTGCATTGTCCCTTTATATTAACGTAAATTCACTGTCTCCTAAGCTTCCGGTTTAATTGTTTGAGTTGCTATTGTAAATTTGATACCATATATGTAGTTGTTTAAAGAGCATAACTCTTGAATCAGATCTTTTTGTTTTTTAAATCATTTTATTAGGGGCTTATACAACTCTTATCACAATCCATACATACATCAATTGTATAAAGCACATTTGTATATTCATTGCCTTCATTGTTCTCAAAACATTTGCTCTCCACTTAAGCCCTCCGCATCAGGTCCTCGTTTTTTCCCCTCCCTCCCCGCTCCCCCTCCCCTCAGACCTTTATCACTAGTTAATCTATTCTTTGATTTAAACCTTAGGAAATATTAGTGCTTTAATTTATTGATCTCATATAGACTCTGTGACTCCAGCATGACTAAAATCAATGAAACCTCATATTCTGTTCCACAAATTAACAATTTTGATCAGAATTCTTCTATGGTTCATTGATCAAAATGTTTGCTAATTGAGTTAGTTAATTGTGCCAGCCTGGCCGATAATCACATGTGGGGCTAATTGAAAGGCGGAGGAATAAATGGGTGGTGAAGCCTCGCCTTTCTAGTTCTCGGGTCTCTTGTTTTGTGATGGTTGCAATGGGTGCAGCTGCCTTAGCAGTTCCCTGCTTCAGCTTGCAAGATTGACTTCCTACAAGACATCCCTAAGGAGAAGCCGCATGGATCTATCCCGATGCAGCCCTGGGTGCTCGAGCAGCCATGTGGAGACCCCTGCCAGTGCTGAGATGCTTGCACGTTCACTGACTCAGCTTTCCTCCTGCAGTCTGCATCATTGCCTCTGTTTTGTGAGGTGAAGGACTTTGTGGACTGGTGTTGGGTATGGGTTAATGTTGGACTTGTGGGCTTGGGCAGCATTGGGTTGGGATGTTTTCATGATGCACCTTTTCTTTACATAAAATTCTCTCTTATACATGAGTCGCTGTGGATTTGTTTCTCCAAAGTACCTAGACTAATACACTAATAGTGGGTAGACAGCATCTAGTTTTTCTGGTCTCATGGCATAAGAAGATGCTTTCAAGGTAGCAATAAGCTGCACACTCAACATACTCCTTCTTCTCCTGACTCTCCATATTTCTCTATTTTTCTAGATGAATACAGACCAATTATGAGGACTTGGATGGCCACTTGCAAGCTTTTGCAACACCAGGTAGTATGTAATGAACTAAGATATAGAACAGAAGCAATAAACAAACTATCCAGAGATATACAGACAACCTTCAAATTACAAATGGATTCCATGTTTCTAATTCTACTTAGTCTAATTTATATGCATGATTTCTATTTAATGTGTTATTCAATTGTTTTTCTGTAATTCTCTATGTATAAAGACATTAAAGAAAATAATATGAAATCCACTAAAATATCTTTAATATATTGTAGTAATTATAATAATATTTTGATGCACAAAATAAACCAATTTGTTATGGCAAATCATTGGGTATACTTCAAGGTTTTAATAAATCATCTTCACAAAGGTCGGTTTCTAAATATTGGTTGTAGGGTTTCAGACGTTAATAACTCAGGGACTACTTATATGATCTCTCTTATATTAAAAGAAAAAACAACTGTACAGGCACTAGAGATTTTTATTAGTTGCCAGATGATACAAAAGGGTGGTAATTCAGCAGAATGTAAAATTATTAAACAATATAAAAATAATACACAAGCAAATGTACTTAGTATAATTCAAAATTAGTTGTAGAAATACAGCCACAGAAAACTGCCCACATCCAACCTGGTTATAGCAAAAGACATAGATTGCGGGGTATTACTGCTGATGCAAGATGGATCTCGGTCGAAAGCAGAGAATCCCAACTCCATCATGTTTTTATTTTCCTTAGGCAAATCTTTAACAAGGGGTAGTTTTATAATAAAGGTGGCTGTACCAGTATATTCATTTAATTAATTGATGTATGTTATAATATTTTCTGTCTAGTTTCGTTTACTATTCCCTCATATAATGTTACTGTTTTCCCTAATGGCTGTTCAGGAAAATAAAATGCTAATTTTATCTCCCAAGAAACCTCAGAATATGTCAGGGAAGTAGAGGTATAATTAGAATAAGTATTTGTGTAAATCCAAATGTAAATAGTAATTGATTATAATGAATTTCCATAAAAATACTGATTAAAGATCATTTAGAATATGAAATAATATTAAAACTGTATTATAATCACTAATTCCCATTTTAAATTCCAATTAAATAATAAGCTAAACACTTACAGCTTTTTTGTTTGCTTTAAAGACACAATAGCTACATAATTTAATCCAAATCATTTCATTGTAGCCATGCTTTTTTAATAAAAATTCTTGTTGTAGTTAGATGCCTTCAAGTGATCTCTCACTCATAGAGACCTTAGGTGTGATCGCAGATCAAAGAGTTGACTAGTCTGTTGCCGTTGTCACAACGGATGGCTTGGTGGTGTTTGGGCCCATTGCTGGAGCCACTGCGTCAATTCACCTGTCTGAAAACTTTCTTTTCTCACTGACTGTTCTCTATTTCAGGAAGCTTGAGGTCCTTGTTCAGGGATTTGGCATCCTTATAGTATATTTACAGTAAATGAAAAGATAAACATAATAAAATACATATTATATTTAATGCACACTAAGTTAATAATATCCCAATACATTACAAATACTGTCAGGGCAGTATGATTAATAATCCATTATGAACACAATAAAGAAGTAAGGTGGCCATTATACATTGCCGTTTGTGTACTACAAGTAATGTCTGTCCTTTATATGATGATAAGGCAAGAAGTCCACTAATCTGTCAGTTGTCATACTGTAGTGGCTTATGGCTCTCAACCTGTCACCAGTATTAAAAATACCAGCAGGATCATCAAAAGTAAACAGGATTCAGTGAAACCTCCAGGTCCGGACCGCACCAGAGGGAAGAACTAGGATGTCCACTTCCAAGGGACGAGCCACTGAAAACCTACTGAATAACAGTAGAACATTGTTAGTTGTCGTGCCTGAATATGACACTTCAATTTAGAAGGCTTTCAAGGAACAGCTACTGTTTCAAAGTTGTTCTTAGGTGCAGTTGAGTTGCTTCTGACTCATCGCAACCCTATACAAAAGAATGAAACACAACGGTCCTCTACCATGCTCAGAATTATTCTTAGGTTTGTGGCCATTGCTGCACCCATTGTGTCAACCTATCTCATCCAGGGACTCCCATTTCTTGGCCACCCTCATATTTTACAAAGAATGATAACATTCTCCAGAGAATGGTCTCTCCTGATAAAATGTCTAAACTCCATGAGAAGTGTAGCCATCCTTGCAACTGAGGAGCAATCTGGCTGTACTTCTTCCAGGGCAGACTTGTTTGTTCTCTTGACAAATCACAATACTTTCAACATTTGTCGCTGATAGCATAGTTCAAATGCATTACTTTTTCCTGTCTTCCTTGTACAATATCCAGCTTTCACATGTATATGAGGTAATTGAAAATATTCTGACTTTGTTAAACTGTACCTTAGTCCTCAAAGTAATATCCTTGCTTTTCAATACTTCAAAGAATTTGTGGGCAGCAGATTTACCTAACTTAATGCATAGTTTGATGTCTTGACTTCTGCTTCTATGAACATTGATTGTAGTGCTGAGCAAGACAAAATCCTAGTCAAATTCAATCTTTACTCCCTTTATTGGTGTTTCCTATTGATATATTTGTGAGAATTTTGTTTTTCTATGCGTTGTATTGCAGTCCATACCAGCGGCTTCAATCTTTGATCTTCTTCACCAAGCCCTTCAAGTCCTCCTCACTTTCAGGAAGCAAGATTGTGTCATTTACATATTGTAAGCAAGCCTTCCTCCAAAGTTGATACTACATGCTCCTTCAGCATACAGATAAAATAAATATTTGGAGAGGATACAAACCTGATTCCTACCTGTTGTGATTATAAACCACGCAATATTCCTTTGTTCTGTTTGCACAATGGCATCTTGATACGTGTACAGGTTTCACATGAGCACAATTAAGTTTTCTGAAATTCCCAGTATGCTCAAGGGATCCATAGTTTGTTATCGTCCACACAGTTGAATGCCTTGCTTTAGAAATACAAGTGAATATCTTTTTGGCATTATCTCTTTTTCAGCTAATACACATCTGATGTTGGCAAAGATATATATCCCTTGTTCAATGGCCTCTTCTGATCTGAATTGAATTTCAGTCATCTCCCTGTCAATATACTACCACAACTGTTGTTGGATAATATTCAGCGTGTGATATCAATGATATTGCTCTATAATTTACACATTCTGTTGAGTTGATTTTCTTTGGAATAGGTAGGGGTATGGATCCTTTGCAGTAAATTGATCAATTAACTGTCTTCCAAATTTCCAGGCATAGAGAACTTAATGCTTCATGAGCTTCATCAGCTAACTGAAACATTTCAATTGGTATTTCATCAATTCCTGTAGCCTTGCTTTTGGCTAATGATTCAAGTGCAGTGTGGACATCTTCCTTCAATACCATTGATTCTTGAAATGGTGGAGTGTTGACTAGTTTATTTGCTTGTTTTTCATACAGTGAATATGTGTGTTCTTTCCATCTTCTTTTGATGCTTCTTGCATCAATTGTGGTACTGGGAAAGAAAATTGAAAGTATAATCGACTGTTAAAAGGACCAATCAATCTGTATTGGAAAAAGTAAGGCCAGAGTGCTCCTTGGAGGCAAGGATGGTGAGGTAGTTATTTGTGCCAACCTGGCTGATAAACACATGTGGGGTTAATTGAAGGGCAGAGGGATAAATGGCTCAGTGAGCCTCGCCTTTCTAGTTCTTGGGTCTCTTGCTTT
>NW_022111372.1:7570064-7582820 GCF_000313985.2 Echinops telfairi | reverse complement strand
TATGCCCTTTGCCTCCTACTTCTTTCCTCTATTTCTTTGCAGCTTCCTCCTGTCCCAATACCATGTTCAGCCTTCATTCTGGCTTCAGTAGTTCCTTGTGGTTGTCTTGACCTTGGTTACTCCCTACCAGTCCTCCCATCACCTCCCTTATTGTAATTTCTATACAACCACCTAGATAAGAGAAGTTGGACAAAAAAAAATATGAGAAGAAAATAAAGGGACCGATGGCCCCGGAGGGACATGGGAGTGTGGGAGGTAGTGGAAGGGAGGAGGGTTGGTCAACCTAGGAACAGGGAACAACAAATGGATCTTTTCTTTCTTTCCTATCTTTTTAATGAATTTTTGCTTTCTTTATGTATGATGTTCTTTATGTCATCCTACAGGTCATCGGGTCTTCTGTTATTCGAGTTTAGCCCACTAAATCTCTTATTGAGATGGCCTAGAAATTTAGGTGAGATGTATTCAATGTCTTATTTTGGCTTTCATGGACTTGGATTTCCTTCTATGTGGAAAGATGCCATCCTATCTCAGATAGTGTTATATTTTTAGCTAGTTCTTAAGCCATGAATGCAATGCCTTCATCTAGATTTTGTTATTTCTAACATAGTACATAATATGATCTTCTGATTCAAAGTACCAGTCCATTTTAGCTTGCAAATGCCTAGAATATTGGTCTTTATACGTTCCATTTCATATTTGACAATTTCCAATTTTCCTATCTTCATACTAGCATGTGTTCTTCAAATGTCCTAGCTTTATTCCAAAATCAAATAATGAATTGATGTTTGTAGCCGTTTCTTTTCATTTTGTCCCAACACCAAATTAAGGTCTCCGAGCCTTTTTCCCTCAGGTTTTACTACAATCACATGATCATGGTCAACTCTACTTTGAGAAAAGCAGCTCTTTCTCAGTCATATTTTGAGTTCTTTCCAACCTGAGGGGTTCATCTTCTGGTAATATCTGACAATTTTCTGCTTCTATTCGTTAGGTTAGCTGCCAGTGTGTTGATGCGACCCATAAAGTTCTTAATGGCTAATTCCTCTGCAGTGGACAATCTTGTCCTTCTTCACAGACATTTCTTAGTAGTTAAGCTTTGCCGAAACCTGTTCATGTTGGGTGGATCTGCTGGTATTTGAAACAATAATGACATAGCTTCTAGAATCACAGCAACATAAAAGCTACCATAATATGACAGACTGATAGGCAACTGGTGGTGACAATAATGACATGGATGGTATAAAGCTTAATGAAGTTTCATTTGATGATGGAGTAAGATTCATAATGAAAAGAAACAGCTCTAAATATCCATTAATAATTGAAATTATGAATATTGGAAAGTAGAAAATCCTAAAAAATGAAATAGAATGCATAAGGCTCAATTTTCTTGGTGTTTGTATGTTGAAATAGAAGAGTTTGGCCAATTTGAGTCAGACAATCACATGGTTTACTCTGCCAAAATTAACTAATTCTAATGAAATGGCATCTAGCTCACCATCAAAAAGAGCAACTCAAGTACAATGCTAAATGTGCTAAGATAATATCTATGTCCTTAATAGGAAGCCCAGTTGGTAAAATAATTATTCAAATTTGTGCATCAACCACTAAAGCTGGATATAAAGACTTTGAACAGTTCTACCCACTTCTTCAGTCAGATATTAATCAAGCCTGCAATGAAAACACATTGATAATTATTCATGATTGGAACACAAAAATTGAAAACAAAATTAAGGGAGAGTAGCTGGAAAATATGACTCATGAAAACAAAGCTTGAAATTGCATTGTCTTTTTCAAGACCAATGGCATACTCAATGCAAATACATTTTCTCGACAGCATAAACCATGACTGTACACATGGACCTCATGAATGGAATACAGAAGAATAAATTGAGTACATCTTTGGGGAGGGGCAAGGAATAAGCTTAAAATCATTGCCCAAACAAGGAACAGATTGAAGCAACTTATAACAAGTTCACAAGAGTTGAAATACAACCTTGAGTGTATGTTTCACCTAAATTTTGAGGACGTTTGTGTGTAAAATCTGTGACAGCCTTTCTCTGGCCTTCTCTGCCTCCCAACGCTGATTGCCCCAAACAAGTGGTCAAATATATCTCCAACCTCAGCACGTTTTACCCTCTTCTTAAACCACCGGTTCCTCTCATGCCGCTCCCTTTCTAGGGCGAGCTTTGATCATCTGTTTGGAATAGCCATGCAGAACTCACAAGCAATTCTTTTCTGATTGTGGAGTTTATTAAGGAAACTAATAGGTTACAATTAGCATGAGGGATATTTAAGATACAGTTGCTCAGTTAAGACAGTTTCTTCTTTGCCAGGCCAGAAGGCAGACCACTCTCTGGCCTCTTGACCTAGCCTCTTCCCTGCATGGCAGTATTGCAAAGCACTTTCAGTGCTTCTAGTAAATACCCAAATGGTTTATCACTATAGTTGCTATAAACTACACCTGAAGGTTCTATATTCAGTAAATCTAGACCCCCAATTAAATTCCATAGTGCAAATGAGACTGAGTGATTTGGGATAGTAGACTAGCTTGTGGAGTGAAGTGTATCTGTGAAGCAAGGAAGTCAACCACTCTGTCTCAAGCTTGGCTGCCTATTCTGCTGCTGCTGTTCTGGAATCCTCTGCATTCGGAAATCAGATATGTTCAGTGAACATATTCACTCTAGCCTACGGAAAACTTTTCATGGGAAATTGTTTCTTGATAGTACTTAGTCATTTTTAAACAAATTAGTTGCTATAGTGAACAACCAGTAAACAACTGCAAAATTACAAAAGCTGACAGAAAAGAAAAAACACACTTGCCCACAAAAGTGATATTGTTTGCTTATTCATAAATATTTTTTCATGGTGATATGTCTTCCCTCTAAAATGCTCATCGACAATGTGTATATTTGATAAATATTAACCAACTGAATAAAAAATCAAGAAAAATATGTTTCTTCCAAATATAAGGAGAGATGTTAGCTGAAAGAAGACAATGGAGAGAGATGAAAACTGATTGCAGTCAAGTACAAGCTAGCATTGTGCTATTTAAAAGGTGAGAGCTGGGGGGAATTGCCCCTGAAGTAATCTTAAGCGGCAAAGAAATGAAACCAGAATGCAAGCTATTTGGTGTATTCACATAAGATTTGGACATGTTCTAGAAAAGATTTAAACATTCTTCATATTCTCATTTGTCTGGCAATATTGACTGGTTTCATTGCCATTTTAATAGGCAATTGGAGCTACGCTTTCCAATGGCCTTCCCTACAGTGTGCATGAGGGATTATTGCATCTGAGCAATGACAGGTCATTTCAAATGAATTTGGGTCTTGTCTTCACTAAAAATGTAAACATTGATTTCTAACTGCTGTCTAAACATTATTCTCAAGTAAATGTGATTTTGAATTGAGTTTTTATGCAATCCATCTAAAGTAGCAATATTGACCATAAACACACTGTCCTTTTTTATGAGTATAGCTGCTTTATTTAAAAAGGATTCAAGCCTTGATATATTACGGTGTTAGTTCAAATATTTCTCTAAGACTTGCCTTATGTATATAGATATATCTAATTGGTTTTATTCAATAGTAGATCATTACTGAATATGTGAGTGAGATTGGTAAAGGACATCAATAACATATGTTGACATTGGGAGAAAAATCTCAGAAATAATAAGTGGCTGGATTTAAGTCAAATGACTAAAAATAAGAGTAAACAATATTACCTACTCGGATACTCAACCCTTTAAAGCAATGAATTTGTTTGTGTTCTATGTATTTAAATATTAATTACAATAATAAAGGAAGTGGAAATAATAACAACACCTCACAGAATATAATTTTATAACAATATGAACGACTTTTATAATACGCTTCAGTGTTCAGCTTTATCCTTCCCCGTTCATTTTTGTCATTGTGTGTTCTCCAGCTATATTGAGAGACTGAACAACTACCTTGTTTTTCTCCAGTGTTCTTTAGGCAGCCTCATCCATTACACTTCACTTTCTCGTCTGACCTTCAGCACCTACAGAAGATTGTTTTGTCTGGATTTTTAATCTAAATTAAATAGAATCTCATCTAGAAAATATCCGTTATCTTCCCTGTCAGTGTCCAGATTATGACCCCTACTGTTTTCCCCATAGAGCTTTAAGGAGGCCACTAGTATATAAAGACTATGTAACTATTAAAATTGTTGTTCTAATCAGTGGTAGATTTATTATTTACCTAAAGATATTCTTACATTTCATGGTATCTCTCTTTTTTAATCTTATAGTTAATATTGTTACAATCCAATGTAGATTGTAGTATTCTTTTTAGTATTCTTATCATCTAATTCATATTACATTTTAGCAATTTATATTTACCACATGTTAGAATATGAAGGAGGAGATCAATAAGAGGGTAGTGGCATTATGAGTCACCAAACTTTGTATTCTATGGTGTGATTCAATCTAGTAATGAGAGTATTCTTGATTTTTTAACCAGATTTCTGATGCTCACTCAAACCTAAATCACTCATTAACTGAGAAAATATTACAAACTTTAAGTATCCTATGTTTCAGTGTGCTTATCTGTAAAATTGTACCCATGATATTAATCTATCTATCGAGATGATTATAAGAGAAAAATAGGTTAATAAGAAGGTAAGATAAAAATATGGCTACAAAATCACAAAATAATTATGATACAAAAATATCTGCATATGAAGGTATTATCTCTTAATATATCTTCTGTTCTGGTCTTTTCCTTTCTGAAGGCTTTTTCATCATTCTAACCATTCCCTTAAGAATTATGTGTCCTTTGACCAAACAGAATTTTGGCATCTTCTAGAGATAGAAACTGTGTTCTTTTGAAGTATTCTTTGAGTTTGGAGTAAAAAATTAAAGAAGTATGAAGGTTACAATAATGGCTGTAGAGTGGACAGAGTAGGTTTGTCAATGAAGTTGTCCAAGGACAGCCCTTGATGGCTCAAGAAATAAGTAGGTGCATTGCTATGATGGGGCAGAGGTGGGGGGAGTTCCTCACCTCAACTTTCCTGGCCTTAATCTCACCAATGCAGATGTAAATTTTCATACAACTCCCTCCTAAGCTTGCATGATCATCCCGTGTGCCTCACTAAAATCTAGCAGAACTTCTCCATTTTGAAATCTAAAACACTATTATCTTAACTTTACGAACTGACTTCTTTGTCTTGAATTAAAATGATCAAGAAGATTTAATTTGAAAACTAACCTAGAAAATAATGAAATTAAATGGACAAGTATGGGGCATTTTGATTTCAAGAATTATATATTCTATATATTATATATTATATTATATTGGAAAAAAATAATACATTTAAGAGGAAGAACATTACATTAAGATCTATTGTGAAGTTCAATACTGTCTGTGATAAGGTAATATCTATGTGTCAAAACGGAAGACATACAATTATTATGATAATTTGCACATGAATCATTAAAGGCAATGATGAAGAAACTTGAAGAAATCTACCAAATTCTTCAGCCTGAACTTTAACAAATAGGATTCACTGATAATTATTTGCTACTAGAATGTTAAGCTAACCAATATGAACATACAGAGTCACTGTACCAAAAAGAACTATTGAACATCCCACCATTTCGGAAGGTGGCTTCTGAGCAAGAAACAATGCTGCTGAAAGTAGGAATTCAAGCTGCACTAAAGGAATGAGCCAAAAGCAAGGTTCCAGGAACTGATGGAATACCACATGCGGATGGTGCTGTAAATTAAATTTATTATTATTTTAATAAAAACTAGTTATAAAACACTAAATGGATGTATCTCTTTGATGAGTTTTGGAACCATAGTAATATACTTACTCTGTGAATGTCTTCAATAGTAACAGCATGGATAAAAAATAATTCTAAAAACTTTTAGAAAAACATATAGTATAATTCTATTTGTTGGTCCTTCCTGATTTATTTTTCCAAAATTTTTAAGAGTCAAATATTGATGAATTAAAAAAACACCTATTATTGTCTAAATATAATTCTATCATTCTAAACCTATATTATTTTCATTAGTAATATGTTTATATGTAATTTAGACTGCTTAGGAAAATGTCTTTACACCATTTCTTTTTATGTCAATGTTTTTAATTCTAATTTAGTATCCACATTTTTAAATATCTCCATACAAGCAGTGTCATGTTTAGATCACTTTTTAGAATTAGTACACCAGGTAACAAAACAAAATAACTTCAATGCTACAACTTAAAATGTTTCTCAGCATTTCTAAGTTAAATAATTGAATAGAGAAGCTTTATATTTTCTCAAGACAGCTTTAGCTATGATTTTTTCCTATCTGTGGATTCACTGACTCTTCTAATATTCAAAATTGTTATTTCTATTGCTGTTGTTAGTTGCCATTGAACCTGTTCCAACCTTAGTGACCTTTGGTACAACAGAATGAAACTGCCTGGTCCCGCATTATCTTCACAATTGTTCCTATGCTTGAGCCCATTGTTGGAGCTAAGGTTTCAATCCATCTCCTGCAATACCTCATTACTGTTGATTGCTACCAAGTAGATTTCAACTCATGGCAACCCCATGTATCTGGAGTTTTCCATATGTGATTCATAGAGTTTTTAAAAGTGGTTCCTTCTTGAAAGCAGATTGTCCAGGCTGTTTTCTGAGCTATCTCAGGGTAGATTTGAATTGTCAAGCTTTTGACTAACAGTAGACTGTTTAGCCATTTGCACTATCTACTCTTCATAGTACTCAAAAGAGTGAAAATTAATTCGTTTGGGAATCATTCCTATTTAAACAGTAGATGAAAGTTTGCATGCACATGAATAATGTGGTCAGTGTCTAGCAGGGAAGATAGTGGAGAGTTCAAGTGCATAATATTTGCATATTCATATAAATAAATCCGATCTGACTAAGATTCAGGGATAAAGACTGTAAAGTGGCAATATTTTTAGTCTCAAAGAAAACTTGAGACCAGAGAGAACAAAAATAAGTGAAATACATTATGTCATAAATACGTAAGCATATGAAAGATACATGTTTTATTTATTTTCGCATTTCTTCTCAGTATAAGATAATGCTTTCACTTAGATGTGCAACCATTATGTGGCTTTATAGAGCAAATAATAGTCAAGTGTCTTAAAAAATGTTGATAACTTTTCAAAAAAAAAATAGTGTGTGTCATCAAAAGTACATTGAACCTTATCCAAGGAATTCATTCCTCGAAGTTTCTCATTACTCAAAAGAATTATGGACCAATCATGAGGGTTTTGGAGTGGAGCCTAGTCAAAAATTGATACGATATGAAAAACAGTAATACTGTTTAGGCTGATAGAGCAAGACCTCATATTAATAGCAATATAAACTAGACACAAACATTATCCTAGGAAACATAATAAAAGCAACATTCAGAGAATTTGATTGTTAGCTCAGATAATGGAATATTAAAGCAACATTAAGCAACACTAAACTGAAGGGCTTTGTGACTGTTCAAAAAGATGTCTCCATAAATCATCAAAAATTTTTGAAATGAATATCATCACATGGTACTAAAGAAATATATATGATAATTTTATTCTATATATATGTAATAATGATTTTAATAGAACAGTTTATAAGCTGCTGGCAGATCCAATCTAGCCACAGCCAAGAATCTCGAACAGCCTTACTATCAGGCAGAGACCATTGTAATCTTGATTATGCTGGATCCAACTCAACACTGCCCAGTCAATCTCCCTATAAACCTGACCTGAATTTGTTCTGGGTGTAAGTATATCTTACTTTTTCCATGACAGAATTTCTTTCCTGGCTGTTTGAATGTTGATGAGTATCTTTTCTTTCTTACTCATTAACTGTATTTTTGCCTTTATATTATTATTATTTTATCCTTACCACCTGATTTTGATTTTGTTTCTTATTTCTTCCATTAGGTTTCCCAGTTTGTGAAGCACAGGAGGAGTGTATAGGAGATGCAGGAGTTGGGAGTGTGTGATAAGGAGGGAAAAGGGATTTCAGGAATAAACAATGAAGGCAGGAGGGGGGAGAGAAGTACTACAACTGATTGTGATTGCACAACTGATTTGAAAGGCAATTTAGCCATGGCATGGGTGTAGAAGGGGTCAAGGGTATTATAAATTTATGTGCTAATGATTATACAATTGTCCTTGATATGATTGAATGATTGAACTCTGGAATTGTGTGATATATAAACTATGTGCTAATAAAAATATTGGGAGGAAAGAACAGTTTATTTTAATAAAGCTGGTTTAAGAATATTAATAATTAACTTCAACAAGGTGGGATATGACTATATAGTTAAATATAAAATGGATGCTACATCTTTTTCTCAGTAATATATAGACAGTTATTCTGGGAATATGATTGCATTTTTGTGAGAGAAGATGACATCTTTTCTCTCTTATTCTAAGAAAAAGGAACCCTTGATGTAGCAGGAATTAGGAATTAATCCTTGATCAGGTCAGTATATAAATAGATACTTTATATGCCCCCTAAATACAGCTATATGGAGATTTCATCTCATGTACTTTGGACATTTTATCAACAGAGATGTGATCCTGGAAAGGTACTTCGTGGTTGGTGAAGTGGAGGAACAAGGAAAATTACAAGACCCCTGACAAGATGGGTTGACACTGCAGCCACAACCACAGACAAACATAATAGTGATCGTGAGGACAGTGCAGGACCGAACAGGTTTCATTCTGTTGTACATAAGGTGGCTCTGAATAGGAGCGGGTTTGACAGCATCTAACAACAACAAATACAGCTCTGTAATAATTTTAACCTTGCTTTCAATTTAAACAAATAAAACTAAAAAACTAAAATTGTAAAAATGTGGTCATTAATTTAATCTAACCTTTGGTATCTCTCATCTTAAATGTGGTGTTAGTCAAGGTGGACTAGAGAAACAAATCCAGGGAGACTCATGTGTGTAAGGGAGAGTTTTCTATCAAAAATCAAGTGTATATTGAGAAAACATCCCAATCCAGTCCATATCAAGTCCGTAAGTCTGATATTAGCCCATATGTATGATATCAATCTATACATTCTTCTTCAGACTCATGCCACACATGCAATGAGGCTGAATGAGGGAAGATCACAGGCCAGTAGTTGGAAAGTCTTGTGGATCCAGTGGCAATGAAAGCATCGCAGGCTGGCAGGGGCCTCCACATGGCTCCTCCAGCTCCAGGACTCTAGCATAGCTCTATGTGTCTTGTCAGTGGAAAGACTAAGCAGAGAGTCTGTGTGCACCTGGCCCCCAGTGAGCTATTTATCTGCATGGCACCTCCAAACGAGGTCATCAAACTGCAACCTGAATGACAGGGTAGACTCCACCCCTTCACAAGTTGACATCAGATTATGTAATTACCATATATAGTCTGCTTCTTCAAAGTGTTTTCACACTATATTGGAAGATTAAAAATAAAATAAAATAAAACTCTGTCTTGGAGTGGATTCCAAATCATATCAATCCTACAAATCAGAGCACAGTTCATTAGGATTCTAAGAGTGTTAACTTTAAAAGAAACAAATAGCCTCATATCATTAAAAGTGTTTCTGGAAAATATTTCATTTATATAATATGTATTATTATAATTTTTTATAATTTATAATATGTAATGTTATATACTATTAAATTTTATCTTCATAATAATTTTATATGGCTAGTAAGTAATTGAGCAGTGTGTTAAATTCTTCAAGGCTCAAAAATATGCAAGTAAGGATTTGTATTCACTTCTGCAAAAAGCAAGTTAAGATTTACATGAATACTATTGTTAATTGTTATCAAGTCAATTTTGAAATCTCCTGTCCAGATCATTCAGAGACTGAAGTACACACGACTGGCTCAGTGGAATTCTATTTGGGACAGACAACAAAGCATTTAAATTTTTTCTGATTTCATTCATCAAACAAGAACTAACTTTTTCTCTTGCCTGATTCCTATAATTGTTTGAATCAGTGGTGTATATAAATAAACTTTTATAACAATAGCTTAGTAGGCTCACAAATCATTAGAATCCTGGATAGTTCAAATAATTTGTGCTAACCTACTAACTGAAATTTTTTTGTGTTTGAGCACATGCTACTGAAGAGAAAACTTTATGGACCACAGTTGTACAGGTATGACAACTATGAACGTAAATCAAATTGATTATAACAGGCTTGACTGTTTTTTTTTAACTTAAAGGAATTGCACAGGAAGAGATTTCCAAGTTCTCCTATTACATATATTTTTAATATCTGAGGTATAATGCAGTGAAAACCACAAGTAAAAAGATGAGTTAAAATATCAATTATGGCTTCAATTGTCAAAACAGCTGGAGAGTATCTATATGCATGTGTGTGCAAATGTGATAAACATATAAAATTTAGATTAATCAGCAAACAGGAAGACCCTGAACAAGACAAAGTGAACAATGATGTCAAACATGTCAACCATATTGAGAAGGACTCGATCATGTTTTCTTCTATTGCTCATGGGATCACTGTGAGTTGGACCTGGCTCCACTGCACCTAACAAGAACAACAAAGTGATTTCAAGAATTTGAGAGTAGTTTGAATTGCTGTGTGATGATGTGAATTCTGTGATCAGTGAATTCTGATTGGAGCTAATTAACTTTATACAGCTTTCCCACCATACCAAAGCTGAATTGTAACTCATTCTCCAGGCTTTTCCAATACCTGTACTTGCATTGTAGTGAAAAGAGCTGCAACTTCATATTAAGCTTGCATAAATGATTGGAGAGTCAATAAAATAAGAAAATTTTCTCTTCTGTTTGGGCCAAATTCTAAGCCAGGATGACTCTTTCAGGATATATCACGAAATATATTCATAAGTATTTTCGGATGTAGACTTTCTGTAAGTTGTAGAACCTTGCCTGTTTGCTTCTGCACCGTGAGCATTGGACATGCATGTGTCCACAGGTTCTAGGTGGCACAAAAGGAGCACTGTTTGCTTCTGCACCGTGAGCATTGGACATGCACGTGTCCACAGGTTCTAGGTGGCACAGAAGGAGCACTGTTTGCTTCTGCACCGTGAGCATTGGACATGCATGTGCACACAGGTTCTAGGTGGCACAGAAGGAGCACTGGCGATGCTGTGGTGAACTGCTTGGCTCCTAGTTGAAAAGGTGGTTGGAAAACACACCAATACGAGGTTGCAAGAAATCAGACCTGATCATTCTCTTTTGTGCAGATTACAAAAAGCCTATGGTCAAATCTACTCTGTCACATAAGTCACCATAAGTTTAAATAATTTAGACACACCTAATAACAGAATAAGTGACACAGTTGCTCAACTACTAAGATGAAGGTGGGGAGTACACAATGGTACTGTAGACGGAAGGACTGATGATCTGTTTCCACAAAGATTATAGTCCAGAAAAACCTAATGGATCAGGTATTTTTTATCATTATGGTCACCATGAGTTGGAATCAATTTGAAAGGAATGTGCTTATTTGTATATGTATGTTTGCAACTGCATATATATGTGTGTGGGTATGTAAGTGTAGGACATACCCAGAGGCACACACGCATAATGACATATATCAATAATGAGTCATTGAATAAATGAAGTCCACATTGTCAAGTTAAGACTCAATTAAATGAATACATTTAATGAGTAAACTATGAACAAAATATATAAAATATAAATTATATGTGCGTATGACATGCACAGAGGCACTTACAAGTAAGGACATATTATATCAATAACTGATTTAGAATAAAATAAGCCTATATTGCCAAATCTAGACTCAATTATATTAATAAATTGAATGAACTATGAATTAAATTATATGACTAAACAGTTAATTTTCAAGTTAGTTTCTATATATATGATTATTCAATATAATCAATGTAATAACTATTTGACATTAAATATTTGAAAATTATATTTTAATATATCAAATTTATCATTTGCCAAAACAAATGCTGTTTTACATTTTAACAGTTAGTTGTGCAAAAACCTCAACTGACAGATAAAATTAATACTAATATAGTTAAAAATCTAATATTTGTTTGAAATGAGAAACCATGATTATTGGGGATAGATCTATAGTCTACTACATAAAATATACTTTTTATTATCTTCAAAGCAGTATTATGGAAAAAATTCCTATTGCTGACATGAATAAAGTCAGACCTTAGTGCCATAATGATAATAAAATAGAAATATCTTACCATACACTTATAGAGTATTTTATCATAACTTGATGGATCCAACATTTGTGCACATTTTTCATCTGCAGTTAAAAATGCAATAGCCCTGATAAATGATTCTCCAGGTAGACATGCCTTCATTGATTTTCTATAAGGTGAATTGAAATATGATATTTCTGGGTCACACAGTCAACTGAATTTACAAAGAACACACTTCAGACTCATTTATCTAAAACTTACAAATATTCTGTCAGTATAATTATATCATATAATAGGAAGAAAATGAATTCTATAATTCAGAGCTATGTGAATCTTAAATTAATCGGATAGAATTTTTAAATTTGTTTTTTTCAATAAAAATGCCTTAACTTTTTTCATGATTGCTTATATTATTTTAAGTTTTTTCTCTGTACCATTTAAAAAACAATAACATATTGGGACTATAAGCTTGTTTGAATAAGATGAAAATACATCTATTTCCCCATCCTCATATAATATATTTGCATATGTACATGTCTTTATCTAGAGCTCTATAAATGCCCTTTGCCTCCTAGCTCTTTCCTCTATTTCCCTTGATTCTCCTCCTGTCCCA
>NW_022111372.1:7470174-7568961 GCF_000313985.2 Echinops telfairi | reverse complement strand
GTTGGGGGTTTAAGTGGAGAGAAAATGTTTTGAGAAACGATGTACAAATGCGCTTTACACAACTGGTGTGTGTATGGATTGGGATAACAGTTATATGAGCCCCTAATAAAATGTTAAAAGAAAAAAAAAAGATGAAAATACATCTTTAGAAAAATGCTCAAATCTAATGGAAAATAGATTGAATTAAAAATTAGTTTAATTTTTAGACATCAAGTCCAACAGCTTATGGCAGTATTTCTTTTAAAGTGACATACAACCAGGTTTAAACTAATTAAAATCTGACACCTTAACAAAGCTGAATTATATATTATTTTCTTTTTTCATATGAATATTTGTCAATGTTCCATTTCTATCACATGAAAGAAAGAAGAGACAAATGAAACAAATAGGTATTTTACCACATAATGGATCACAGCATGATACCTACAGTTCTTTATAAATATATGTCTAGTTTATTTTTGTATACTGAATAATTACATTTTTAACACCATGGTATTTTTTATGGACAGTTTCAACACTTAAAAAGCAAAAAACATTATTACATATTTTAGCAGACCTCACTAAAAATGTTGTGTTTTAATACTTACCTGGTCATATATTAACCATGAAATAATAAGTTTGTGTTTAGTTCCATTGTGCATTGTTTTGCTTTGAGTTGGAACTGACTCTATAATATATAACAACGAAAACAACCTAAACAAATTAATAAAACGTTTCTAAACTAAATTATAGAGAATAATTTCAAATCTAAAGCATTAGGATGGGTTTGTGTGTAAGGAATAAATGAGAACACAACACTTGGATCCCTAACTTATCATTCTACCTGGTGTATAGTTTAACATAGAGTTTCTCAGGGAACCACATAAAGTATTTAAACGTGTGACTAAGAAAACGACTGAAACAACTGGGAAATTTATTGTAATTATTCTTTTACTTAAAAAATTAAAATTCACTTGCAATATTCATGTGTTGTAGCAAATAGCGTAAGATAGGCAAATTAAATTGTTTTCATCTTTGCTTTTTCTCATGCACTGGGGATTCGGAGCATGCACCCAAGACTTCATATTTATAAATAGATTATGACTTCTCTAGACAACGGAAGTAAGGCAGTAGAAGAATCTAAATGTATCAAAATGCATTGCAGCAAATATGTGCTGATGTTGGAAAGCAAACTCTAAAATTGAAATACCTGTGTACTTTAAAACCCAATTTTAACACTGGAGCTTGCCTGCTCAGTATCTTTAGCAGGTAAGCACTCACAAAATATTTGTAATATGATGCCTCTTGTCTTTTAGGTTTACCTATATTGGAATTCCAGAATAAATTTAAAATATGTCATACTTCTGGATGGCTGTGTACTGTAATTTTCCTTTGTAAACTGTTACATATAAAAGTGTGAGAAAACATACTCCATAAGGAACGTCTTACAAATACGTAACAGAGCACATGTCTTTGGCAACAGATAGTTCAATACAAATGATAACACTTTTCTTTGACTTTTTAAATATTATTTCCTAATGGCATTTACGTTTTCTTTATTCATTAACAATATAACTTATCTAAGTAACTCTTACTTTTACACAACATCAGTGTCTTAGTTTTGAAACTCCTCTGCTCTATCCTCAAAATGTAACATCCCTTCCCTCACCCTGACTTCTGGTCCTTATATGATAGAAGTTGAAGGAAAGCAGTATTTTATGCTTCATTTTTATGATAAAGAACATGGTTTGGCCTTTATCATTGATTCCCTAAAATAAATATTGAAATTCCACAGTAATCAAGATAGGCTTATATCTAAAATTTCCAGAAATTGTGCTAATTAGCAGGGGCTGACCAAGCCCAAGTGAGTACTCATGACTGCTAACCACAGCTAGATGTGGGAGAGAGATGCTTTGATATCTATCACAGCCTTTGAAGACCATTTCTACTGTTCTTTGTGGTTGCTATGAGTCAGAATTCACTCAGTGGCCATCCATTGGGAAGCCTCATAGAATACCCCTTGTCAACTAAACTCAGAAAGAGAGATATGACGGAATCATTCAAGCATTC
Source organism: Echinops telfairi (assembly GCF_000313985.2). Lineage (NCBI taxonomy): Eukaryota > Metazoa > Chordata > Mammalia > Afrosoricida > Tenrecidae > Echinops > Echinops telfairi. Next base: position 7,566,912 of record NW_022111372.1, on the reverse strand, counting down.
TCAATGATCTATTGTTGATGACTATACAGAGATCACAGGCATGATTTTTGCAAGAAGCCAACAAACACTTTTTTATACAAACGTGGAAGTTTGATAGTTTCATAGTTTATAAAAAACCTGCATTGCTATGACTCAGCGACAGCTGCATTAGATAGACAGTGCCACAAGCCTTCCCAGACTTAGTATTAGGTTCCTTTTCATTTATAGCCTTTTGCAGCAATATTAAAAAGCTTGGTGGCTCAGTGATTAAGGTCATCAACAAACTGAAAGGTTGAGAGTTCAAAACAGTGACTCCACTGTTGAAAGATTTGAATGTCTGCTTCCATACATATTCACAGCTTTGGAAATTTGTGAGACAATTCTCCTGTATCCAGTAGGGTTAATGGAATCAGGATTTTGAGTTGTGTTGCTGTATTAAAGTTATACTTATAGTGAATATAATCTGTTCTCTAAACTTTGTGAGATTCCAGGAATTAAGAAACCCACAGGAGTGGTAACAACCACCAAGAACAGCATTTATCTATTTGGAAACTTGAAAGATTTATGGTGTTTTAACTGTGTGCTCTATATGTCTTTTAAACTTGTGTTTTCTGTCCTAGATAGTACAAGTCCAAACTGTCAGCCATTGATTAGATTCGAAGTCACAGACATCCTATATAGGACTTGCAAGACTGGAAATCTTTATGCTATCAATTGTCTGTTAGTTTGTTCTATTGTGTTGGCTTGTGTTTGGCTATAGTTCTGGAAACTATATCAGTTGTATTTTACGTACCAACAAGGTCACCCAAAATGAACGAGTTTCAGCAGAACTCCCAAACAAAGTAGGAAGAAGGAATTGGCTGTTCACTAAAAAGGAATTTGCCACTGAATATGTTATGGATAACATCAAAATATTAAGAGATACTGATACTTCATAAATAGAAGCAGAAATTTATAAGAAATAGTGCCAGAAGAGGAGGCCCTTAGGTCCAAAGGTACTCAAAATATGACTGAGGAAGAGCTGTCTTCTCAAAGCAGTGTCAACTAAAATCACGTGGACAGAGTAAAGTCTGTGAGAATAAAGCCATTGGGACCTTCATAAGCTGATGGACATGACTCACAATGAGAAGAAATGACTGAAAACATCAATGAACAATTGGTATGTGGAATGAATGAAGTACGAATCTAGGAAAAATGGAAGTTATAAAAAAATAAAGGGAATACATAGAAGTCAAGGTGGTAGGCTCTGGTGAGCTGAAATGGACTGGTATTGGCACTTTTGAATCAGAAAATCCTATGGTTTACTATGCTGGGAATGAACTGTCAAGAAGAATGGCATTTCATTCACTGTGAAAGATGATATTTCAATATAGATAGATGATAGATAGATAGATAGATAGATAGATAGATAGATAGATGATAGATAGATATCTTGAAGTACAATGCTGTTTGTGATAGGGTAATATCTGTTGCATACAAGGAAATCCAGGCAATATAATTATTATTCAATCAAATTTTTGAACCAACAAATAATTGTAATGAGGCAGACATTTTAATAAAATATATACCAATATCTTCAATCTGAAGTTGATCAAACATGAAACCAAAATATAGTGATGATTTCTGTAAATTGGAATGAAAATTTGGAAACAAGAAGGAAGGAACAATAGTTGAGAAATGTGGCCTTGATAATAAAAATGAAACTGGAGGTCACATGATAGAATTTTAAAATACCAGTGATTTCTTTATAATCAATGCCTTTTTGAAACAACATAAACTAGAATAAACATGTGGACTTTTCCAGGTGGGATACACAGATATCAAATTGACTATGTCTGTGGGACGAGACAATGCAGAAGATCAATAGTGACAGCTAAAATCATGCATAGGACCCACTGTGGAATAGACTGCTAATTACTCAGATGTAATTTCAGATTGAAGCTAAATAAAATAAAATGATTCCACAAGAATCAAAATATAACTTTGAATATGTTCGACCTGGATTTTTAGACCATCTAAGGATCAGATTTGACACATTGAATATAAATGATAAAGGACCTGATGCGATGTGGGAGGACATCAAGAACATCATTAATAAAGAAAGTTAAAGGTCATTAAAAAAGAAGAAGAAAAAAGTCAAAGTGAATGGGAGGACATCAAGAACATCATTAATAAAGGAAGTTAAAGGTCATTAAAAAAAGAAGAATAAAAAGTCAAAGTGAATGTCAGAAGAGATTATGACTTGCTTTCAACTGTAGAGTAGCTAAGACAAGTGTAAGAAATGAAGAAATCAAAGAGCAAAGTGGAAAATTTCAAAGGGCAGCTCAGAACAACAAATAAAATATTATAATGAAATGTGCAAAGAACTGGAGTTAGAAAAACAAAAAGGAAGAATACATTCAACATTTTCCTGGATTCTTCTGTGTTTTGTGCAAAAGACAGCTCTTCCAGGTCTGCCTGATAAAACTTCTGACAAGATTCCTTAAAGGCTGACATTCAACTGAAAGATATACAAGCTAAAATTGTATGTATTGGATACTAATAAGATGCCCTACATATGTATAAGATCCTTTGTACAAAAGTGTTTTAGCATTATTATAATCATGGTGTCATCAATAGTATTACCCTAAGTCTCATTGAATCATCTATGATGTGCTACAAAAAAAATGATAAAAATATCTCCAAAAGTGAAAGAGGGCAATATAGAAACCATAGGAATATGAATGGACTTGATCTCTCACTCGAGCATAGGCCTAACCCCCAAACAATTAGTCCTTTTGACATAGTCCTGCCCAGTATTCATCCTCATGAGATCACTGAAGATCTAAGTGCCATATCAAAGTTTAGTGAGGAAATCAAATGGTGGCCATCAGGAAAAATAGCACCTGAGGTCTAAATAGCTTGTCTCAAAATAAGTAGCCATATAATTAAGTAGCAACCTAATCCCATAAAGAAGAAATACACCAACATGTGCGAGGCAAGGATTGTAAACAATAAGATCCAAACCTAGAGGAGGAATGGTACCAGGGCCTAAATTCTAAATACCCAATTTGTGGAAGCCTATGGATGATAGTAGAAGTAGTATATCCATATACAGAGTCCCTATGTGGATTGAATCCCCAGTGAATGCCCACTGCCCACAGACGAGGTATGTGAATGGCCCCAATATTAGAAAAAGAGAATTTAAACAGTTCTTAGAAACTGTACTTAAACCGGAATGTAATCCTTTTCCATTAGATCTCCCATTGGGCACAGTTGGAATTGATCCTAAATTTTAAACATCATTGTTTTTAGGTCTTTCACTATTTTATATGATTAGTATGCTAAGTTCTTTTGTTTCCCCTTTTGTTCTTTGTCCTTGTTTTTCCTGTATGGAGAATCCAGAATTTATGAAGACAGTAATTGAAAAAGCAATTACCTGAGGGCACAGAGGGGGAGGGTGGGAGAAGTGGGAAGCCCAGGCCAATGGGTACAAGAAGAAAGAAAATGTTCTAAAATCATTGTGTTGATAATTGCACAACCTTTCTTAATATGATTGAGTTATTGCACTATATGATGTGTTGATTATAATTCAATAAAATTAATTTTTTAAAAGTTGAGAAGAAACAGCTACAAAAATCAACTAGTAATCAGAACTGGACATATGTCAAGAATGAATCTAGGAAAACTCGAATGTGGTAAAAAAGAAATGGAACATATAGAGAGCCATATCCTAGGCATTAGTGATATGGACTGGTAACACGGACTGGTATTGGCAATTTTGTATCAGAAAATCACAGGGTTTACTTTGGCGGTAATGACACAATCAAGAGAAATAAAATTACCTTCACATAATCATTCTATTAATTCCTTCTTAGCCACTATCCTTTCATTATCGCTTTCTGATTACCTCAATTAAATATTTATGTAGAAAACCCAGTCCTTATGAGTGTGGCTTTGACTCTGTAAGCTTAGCCCATCTCCCTTTCTCCATAAAATTTTTCTTAATTGCTATTACCTTCCTTTTATTTGATCTAGAAATTGCTCTTCTCCTCCCCCTACCCTGAGCTATTCAATCCAGTAACTTCATACTTATATTAGTAATAGCTTTATTTTAAGTAGTCATCTTATCACTGGGCCTTGCCTATGAATGAACCCAAAAAGGCCTAGAATGAATTGAATTGATAATTAGTTTAATGAAAATTAGTGATTTTGACTCATTAGATTATAACTAAACTCATAATTATCATATGCCTAGCCTTTACATCAACATCTTCACTGCTTTTTTCATAGCTTTATTAGACCTAGTAATCTACCGCTCACATTTAATATCAACTCTGCTATGTCTAGAAGGAAGAATACTGTCCTTATTTTTCTTAAATTCAACCTTTGCCCTGAGCATGCATTTTACCTTTTATTCCAACATTTCACTGTCAGTCTTGACATGCAATGTTGTCAGTAATAAGATTATATCAATCTACCATCAAGAAAATCCAATCAATACAGCTATTATTCAAATTATGTAACAGCCACTAAAGCCAGGGATGAAAAAAATTGAAGAATTCTATCAATGTCTTCAGTATGAAGTTGATCAAGTATGCAATAAAGATGCATTGATTATTAGTGGAGATAGGAATGCAAACATTGCAAACAAAGAGGGCGACAAAGTGGTTTGCAAATATGGTCTTGGTAATTGAAAATAAGCTGAAGACCACATGATAGCAATTTGTAAGATGCAGGACTTACTGTAAATACCATTTTTCAAAAACACAAACATGCACATGAAATAAATTGATTGCATCTGATGGAAGAGATAATGGAGAAGCTCAATAGCAGTCGTTAAAAGCAAACCAGGGATCAACTGTGGAACAGACCATCAATTTCTCACATAAATTCTGGTGAAGTTGACAAAAATGAAAACAAATCCATGAGCACCAAAATACAACCTGGAGTTCATCCCACCTGAATTTCAAGAACATCTTAAGAACAGACTTGAGATATTGAACCAATGACAGAAGACCTGATGACCTGAGAGGACACCAAGACTATCATTCATAAAGAAATTAAAGGGTCAATTAGAAAAATTAAGAAAGAAAAGGTCAGTGTGGATGTCAGAAGACACTCAGAATTGCTCTTAATAATAGAGTAGTTGAGGCACATAGAAGCAATGATGATGTCAAAGAACTGAGTAGAAAAATTTAAAGGGTAGCTAGGGAAATGTAAAATATTATAATGAATGTTCAAACTAAAGAAGAATATCATTAATATCTCAAGGAAAAATTACAACTATGGTTGCAGCAGTAAGAAGAGAGCTATCGGAGTCTCAGGCTAGATTCAGAAGAGGACTTGGGACAAGGGATATCATTGCTAGTGTCAAATGGATCTTGGCTGAATGCATAGAATACCCTGGAGATGTTTACTTGTACGTTACTGACCATACATAGACATTTGATTTTGTGAATCAAAACAGTCTATGGAGAGCCTTAGGAAAAATGGAAGTTCTGGAATTTCAATGTGCTCATGCAGAACTTGTACGTGAATCTCAGGAGACCTATGTGGGAACAGAACAAGGGTATACTGTATGGGTTAATTTCAAAAAATATGTCTGTCAAGGTTGTTTCCTCTGATCATATTTATTCTATCTGTATGCTGAGCAATATTATTCACAGAAGCTAGATTATATAAAGAAGAACATCACCTGAAGATTATAGGAAGGCTTATTGACAAACTGCAATAACCCAGGCCCATAGTACAGTTAATAGTACACTATCGCTGTACAATTTTACCTGAATTCCAGGCTTTGGAAATACTGGCAAACATCAAATATCACTGGCTGGTAGTGTAATGTTAATTCACCAAGGAATATAAGTTAAATGTAGGTTTCTTTCTTGGGCAAGTCCATAATGTTATAAAGGTTATTTTTATTTCTCAGTATTTACCATTAAATATGTTATTGTCAAATTGATTTACAGTAGAGCTGTTCCCCATGGGGTTTATTTGCTGTGATCTATATAAAAGCAGGTTACAAGTTCTTCCTTCCACAGAGTCATCACCGGTTAGGTCCAAGCTACCAAGCACACATTGCTGTTGCTCCCCAGCAACCAAACAGCCACTATTAACCAAACAAACGAATACAAATAAATAAACCCAGAGTCATTGAACCACCCTCATTCCTTGAAACCACAGAGCTCAAGGTAGAACGTCTCCGTAAGATTCCCAGTGCTATGAAGTTTATGAAAGCAGGCCGCCACACTGTGCTCTTTCAGATCAATTGGTGCATTTGAACCACCGGCCTTTGGTTCGTATCATAGTGCTTTTCCATTGCAAAATCAGGTTACATATATGTACCATTATTGAAGAGCCAAATCCACTATAATTTTCTACTACTAAACAAACAAAAACCCCATTGCTGTGAGGTCATCATATTTGTTTCTAGTAATCACTCTGTTTACTATTTTTTTCTAAACACTCAGATAAATCTTTATGCATAAATAATGTATTGATAAATAATTGTGATATCTTAATCCATTAATTTTATAGATTTTCAGGGAAAAAAATCTCTCACTGTCAGCCATTCCTCTCTTTCAGAAAGTTAGGCTCTTTGCCATTCTAATATGCTGATGTCTTTTTAGTATATATAGTGCTAGTGGCTTATTGCCTGAATCTGTGGTGTTAAGTGCAACTTTCCTATACCCATGTGACTAATAATTGATATAGATATTTTAATCTATTGAAGACAAGGTTACAGTTCTCTTACAGTGTGCAAGGATATAATGAGAAGATTGTTGCTATTGCATACTTCAAAGGTTCAATTTTATAGTCTTTCACTCTGAAATGCCTAAACCATGAAGTTTTGAATTTCTGTTGATGGCCATATTGTCTTCAGCAAAGTTCCTGTGTTCCTCTGCACCCGAAGATATTCTGTCCCTTTTCTTCAAATCACAAATCCAGATTGTTAGTCTTAGTCAAATCCAATGCATTTTCACTCTTTAAAAAGTGATTTTAGCATTATCAAAGATATGCTTACTCTTAATTATTTTCTTCAAAAGCCCTCACCTGGGATCAGGAATTAATTTAAATATTAAATTATCTTAAATAAGCCATCACATTTTTGTGTGAAACTATAATGGTGTTGTGCAGCACACTATGCAAAAAATATGTTATCAAGAATTATTCTTTCTCACATAAATTCAATTATGTTGAAGAGATAACTTACTAAAATAAATATGAATCAATAAATTAGAATTACTACATGAAGTCAAATCATATAGAAGAACAGTTGTTCAAAGTGTTCTAATACTGAAGTCGCTTAGAAATAGTTAAAAATAAACACCGTTGCTAACATTTTAATGTTGTTCTCAAGTGCCATTGAGTTGGATCCCACTCATAGTGACCATATGCATAACAAGCTGGAATGCTGCTTGAACCTGCTGCGCACTCACAATCGTTACTATACGGGAGCCAATTAGTGTGGCCATGGTGTCAGTCCAGCTCATTGAGACTCTGCCCCTCGTCCACTGACAGTCTTCTTTATGAAATGCGGTGTTCTTCCCCAAGGGCTGGTCTCTCCAGACAACCTGTCCGAAGTACATAGGACAAGTCTTGTCATCTTTGCCTCTACTGAGCTGTATAATTTTCCAGACAGATTTGATTGTGCTTTTAGCAGTCCGTAATACTCTCAATATTCTTAACCAGCACCACAATTCAAGCACATGCATTCTTCTTCTGTGTTTGTATCTGGTGTCTAATTTTCGCACTCATATAAAGCAACTGGACATATCAGGGCTTAGGTCAGATACACCATGATCTTCAAAGTAGAATCCTTGTTTTTCAGTACTGTAAGGAGGTCTTGTGCAGCAGATTCACCCAGAGTTATGTGTGTCTTTATCTCTTTGTTGCTGCTTTCTTGAGCACTGATTGTGAATCCAAGCAAAACAAATTCCTTGACAACTTCAATCTCTTCTCCATTTATCATCACGTTATTTTTCAGTACAGTTGTGAGGACTTTGGTCTTCTTTACATTGGGTTTTAATCCATATGGAAGGTTGCAATCCTTGATCTTTATCAGTAAAAGCTTCAATTCCTCCTCCTTTTCAGCCAGCAACATTGTGTCATCTGCATATATCAAGTTGTTAATAAATCTTCTTCCCATCATGATACAGTTTTCTTCTTTATGTAATCCAATTGTTCTGATGATTCACTCAGTACACAGAAAGTAAGCAAACCAAATACCAAATGGACTACCATCGAGTAGAAGTTCACGCATAGTGACCCTAAAGGACAATTCAGAACTGCCCCCATGGGAGTTTCTGAGACTGCAATAACTCTTTAAGAAAGTAAAAAACACTGACTTCGCCCTTTGAACAGCTGGTAGTTTAGAACTGCAGACCTTGTTATTAGCACCCTATGCCACTAGAGCTCCTAGCTAAATAAATAAAACATCTTTAATTTATAAATCAGTGAATTCTAAAGACCACAAGACTCTCAAAACATATCCCATGGCTATATTTGGTCTAATCACAGAAGTTTAATAATTTCATTCTACTATTTTCCTGATGAAGTGAAAGACTTTATTTCATGGGGAAGATGAGAAGTTAGTAGAAATTAATTTGATTATATACTGGTAATCTCCTTATTGTAATTGTGTTGTCTTAATTAATGTATTCTATTGTACCTCTCCAGTATTGTAATTGCAACATAGAACTCAGAGATAAATTAATGAGTAAAGGGTACATGAAGGATATTGACAAGTTGTTATGCCAGTGAGAAATGTCTTGGATAGTTTTTCATAGGGAGATGCTACAAATTATTTCACGTCTGCTTATACATATGTAAATGAACATACTACTATACTGGAAGCATCAATCCTAAAGCATTCAGCTCCACGTCAATTGGTCAGCAAGCCCAGCTTTCCCAATTAAGTGCCTAGAGGTGCCCTACTCCACAAATAAGCCGCCTGCACAAAAGCTCTTAGCATTACTTGTTCCATGTTTTGGGAAGTTCAACACTGTCCCATGTTCCTGCTCCTAGTTCTGCTACTGCTCCTCTGTTATAACTATTGTCAGGATCCAGAAGTTCCGCTGCACAGGGATCTCAGGTCCAGAGAACATGCTCCACTCCTGGCTCTTGCTAATAAGCATATCTCTCCTTTTGCTTCTTAGAGGGCGAGTTTTATACCAACATATGGCATTCCAGGAAATCCTGTTTACAATCACAATCAATCCTACCAGTACCTTTCCCCATTTTTTTTTTTTATCACACCCATGCAGGAAAACATCATTTAGTGGGAGCTAGAAGCTTCGGCTGCAGGAGCCACATTAATTAATTCACTGTCCTTATACACACACTTTAAAAAAATAGGAATAAATTATAGGTTCCACTTTTGACAATACATGAAAAATTCAGAACAAGTTCAATAATGACAAGAAGTGTTCAACAGCTCAAAATTTATTTGATATTAATTCAAAACCCATTTACTTATTTCAGCTGAGCTATATCTTGATTCAAAAACTTTAGTCACATAAATTTTATTGTGCTGATTTATCAAAAAAAGAAAACAAAACAAAAATCACAAATTTATCAAGTCAAATGTAATTTGTTAAAGAAAAAACATTGAGATTACACACAAAGAATACATTAAAATAACCTCAGGCTAATATCTAGAAGTCAAAAATGCTCATTTGAATATATGACATTCACTTTTGAATGGTTCTGTATCTATGTAAAAATATTTAGCCTATGCACCTTTTTAATTTAAAGTTAATTTTATTGGAACTCTTAAAGCTCTTATATACATCAATTGTATAAAGAAAATTTGTGCATATGTTACCGTAATTATATTCTAAACATTTACTTTCTATTTGAGCTCTTGATATAATTTCCTCTATTTTTCACACTTCCCCCACTCACACACTCATGACCAATTGGAAAATTATAGATTATTATTACTTTCATATCTTACACTGAATGCTGTATCCCTTCCCCCATGGTAACTGTTGTTCATCCCCCTTAAAGGGGGTTGGAGGTAAATATTTGATCATTGCAATGGGTTCACCCTTCCTCCTCTCCTGGTATCACTACTCCTATTTCTGTCCCTTAGGGGTTTATCTGACTTGGACTCTGTGTGTGGTGAGCCCTTACCTGTACTGGTGTACAGTCTACCCAGCAGTGAAAGGCAGGATTGGGGTCAGGGTAGTGGGAATGATAATACCTCAAGGAACCATAGGAATATTGAGTGTGTGTTGTGTCCTGGTTGACTCATCTCTTCTTTGTGAACCTTCTGTGAGGGTATGCCCCATTGTACACAGATGGGGTTTGGGTCTGTGCTCCAACCCACCTTATTCTCAACAATATGTTTTTGTTTGTTTGTTTGTTTTGGGTCTTCTGATGTCTGTTACCTGACCCTGTTGACACCATGATCACAAAGGCTTGTGTGCTTCTTCCATGTGAGCTGGTTGCTTCTCTTCTAGATGGACAGTTGTTTAACTTTAAGCCTTTAAGACCCCAGATGCTATCTATTTTCATGGCTGGGCACCATCAGCTTTCTTCACCACATTTTCTTGTGCACCCATTTTGTCTTCAGCAATCTTGCCAGGTGGCTGATCATTGTAGAATTCCAGGTTGTTAGAACAAAGTGTTCTTGTGTGGAGGTAGGGTTTGGGCAGAGGACAAAGTCTATCCACTACCTCAGTGGAATGCCATATAAATATATGTATATACACCAATACCTCTATCTTTATGAATTAATGTGTTTAAATGTGTATACAACCATATTTGTACCTCTATTTATAGTTTTGCTTCCTATATTTTTCCTCTTCTTCCTTTTATCTTCCTCCTGCCCCACCATCACACTCACCCTTCTTCTGTCTCTTAGTAATTCCTCACAGCTAGATTGCTGTTGCTCTAACACCCTTGGGATCTCTATGTCCTCCTCATTGTTGATTTTATTTTCCTAGTTGTTCCCCTGTCTATGGTGCTGTTTTCTCACTGCTCCCTTCCCCGGCCTCCTCCTCCCACCAAGTCCCTCTAGAACCATCAGTCCTGCTGTTTTCTCCTCCAGCTTGCTTCCCACGCCCATCTTAAGTAACACATAAGTAGGCAAACCAACAATAATGTAGACAAACAAAAAGGGGGGAAAAGATTGAATAAAAAGAGAAAAAAATGACTATAAAAAAAAAAGCATACATAATTTCAGATCTGTCCACTGCCCTTTATGACTATCTCTTTGGGGGATTCTGGGAACTGCCGCTACTAGACTGAAGTCTATTTTGAGGGCTCCTCAGGGGATTTGTGGCTTGGATTTGCTCCTGTTGCTGATCCATTATGTTCCATTCTTGGTTCACCCCACTGGGGGGAAGAGGGTTTACAGACAAGACTAACTCCTCAGTATTGTCCACTGTTGTGGTATGCTCCAATCAGGGCACATCTTGTCTTGAGTTGTTGTTGGTCCTATAGTACTCTCTGTGCCTTAGCAGCTCCAAACAAAATACATGACTGGGGTCTATTAAAATAAAACCCTTATGTACATCAAAAGACTTCATCAAAAGAGAAAACAAGACACACAACCCCAAATAAAATTGACTGGGAAAAAGCTTTATCAATGACACAAAAGATAAGTGACTAAGTACTAAATCTATAGAATTCTACAACACTTTATTAAGAAAGAAGTAACACATAATTCAATCAAAAGATGGGCCAAGGAAATAGACAATTCACAAGGCATCGCATCAAATGGCTAATAACTACATGAGGAAATGCTCATGATCACTAGCCATATGTGAGATGTAAAACAAATCAAAACAACAATAAGATACTATCTTACATGCACAGTGATAATCCAATTTAAAAAAAGAGAACAACAAATGGTGGAGAGAACTTATACATTGCTGGTGAACCTGTAAGTATGTATAACCACTGTGGAAAACAATATGGAAGTACTTACAAAGCTGGAAATAGATATACCATATGGACCAGCAATACTTTTGTTGGACATATAATGCAAAGAATAGGAGACAGAACATCAAGAGACAGATGTTCTCCCATGTTCATTACAGCACAGTTCCCCATAGCAAGAAGCTGAAAACAGCCCAACTGCCCATCAGTGAAAGAGTGAATGAAGAAACTGGTACATACACACAGTGGAGTACGATGAATGCCTTAGAAAAAAGCAATGAAACCATGACAATTCACGAAATAGAGAGACCAGGGGGCCACCATGCTAAAGTTAGTCAATCACAAAAAGAGGAATGTTTTATAAATTCATTACTATAAGAAAGTGGTAGTTACATAATCTGGTGTCAATTTGATGATTAAGAGTGTAGGAGTGGAGTCAAGTCTGTAAATCTGAATGTAGCCAATGAGACCGCTATGTGGACAGGTCTTCTCCGGAAGATTCTGGGAACTCCTGTATTTCCTCCTTGGAGGCAGGAGACACACTCTCTCTCTACTTACTCCCCGAGAGACTCTCTGCTGACAAGACATATGGTTCTATGCTGATGGCCACGAGAACCCCGGATCTAGAAGAGCCATGTAGAGACCCCTGCCAGCATTTGAATGCTTACAATATCACTGGATCCACAAGAATTCCCACCCACTGGCTTGTGATCTTCCTGAATTCAGCATCATTGCATGTGTTTCACGAGTCTGAAGAGAAATTTATAGATTGATATCAGGCATATGGGCATATAGCAGACTTATGGACTTGGGATGTTTTCTTAATGTACAGTTGCTCTTTCTTATACCCATATGAGTGGCTATGGAATTGTTCTTCTAGTCCACCTGGACTAACACAAAGAATAAACATCAAAACAAGGCAGATTCCTGCCCTCTATTCATGTAGTTTTGTAATCCAGCCTCCTGAGCAACAAGGTAAAGAGCTTTTCTAGCATCCATGAACCATCTAGATATGTTCATCTTAGAAACCACTTCAACAGGTGACTTCACCTCAACTGGGATCAGTTTCCCAAGATGAGTGGGGCAGGGGAGACCATTTAGTAGTCTTTGCCATATGATATTGTGCTAAAGTCTTCCCAAATCAGCACTCATACAAGAGTAATAAGTCAATCACACTGGAAATTCAAGTCAAGATGGGGGGAGTAAGTCACATATGTCTCAGAGAAAATGATTACATTTTTGTTGGTCTGTAAACAGAGAGGAGTGACCTCCTACTGGGGAAAACAAACAATAACAACAACAAAAATGATTGGGTTATGCTTATATAGAACTTGAGGGAAGAATAGGTTTGTTACTGTGTCACTAATTGGACCTAAATTCTATCAAGCCATAGGTGACCAAGGAAGCATGCTACAAAATAATGTGACTTTAGACTCTCTTTTGCAAGGCAAACAATGTCCTCCATAGGCCACACCAGAAGGAACCAATGTGGAAACCCCACTAAGTGAACTGGGCTTTACCTCAAACTCACCTGTAGCCCTTGGATTTAAGACTGAAACTCTAGTGTAAGAGGAAGCAAATGACTGCTATCCCAAAGTCATGGAATTGACAGACATTGCACTTTGATTCAGATCTTTTGTATACTTCTCTTTTCCCAACAGTGTCTTAAATCTATACCATTGGATAAATAAATGACACAATAAATCCAACAGAATTATTTTATATCTCAGGGCATTAATTGATAGTTTTCTCTATCATAAAATGATAACAATGTCTATAAAGTCAACCAGAGTCATATATAAATCATAAATATGTACTAGATTTGGTGATCACACTTAATTCTATCCCCAATGTAAGTAAATTATTTCTTCTCTCACAGCACTTTTTTATGTTTGCCTTAATGAAGGGATCACTGAAACATTGCTAATATAGCAATTTATGGTACAGAAATAAGATGGTTGTTGGCTATTGTCAAGATATTGAACCAAAGTGAGACATCAACTAAATCCACACAGCAAACTGTGTGATCCAAAGATTGTGAATAATAAAATTAGTTTGAAGAAGGGGATGATAACAGAATTTAAATGGTAAACACTCAGCATGCAGAAGGTGTTGGATGACAGTGGAAGCTAAAAAACCCATTTGCAGGGTCCACATATGGATTAAGCATCTGGTGAATCCCCTCTGATTAAAGTCAAGAGATGGGGATAGTCTTGTTATTGGACAGGGAATTATAAAGTAGATTATGGCATCTGTAGTTTAGGTTAAAATGCAATTCCTTATCATTTAATATTCCTTTTAATCCATTTAGTTTTTTTCAGTTTAGGAGAAAAAGTAAAAAAAAGAAGAAGGGAAATGTATGTAGAATAAGCCTATCATGAATCTCCTCTGATCATACAATAGGGATGCAATAGCCTGGCCATCATGCACAGCACATCGTAAAGTGGAATTTTGCAGATGGAGTTGGGCTAAAATTTAACACCTTACCATTTGATCTCCCCGGTTGCTCATTTTAAATTTATTCTAGTTCTTAATTATTTTCTGCTCTTTTTTAGATTGTGTTTATTCTGTTTTATTTTGGTATCATTATTGGGTTTGTTTCTTTACGTGTTTGTTTTGGATGCTTTTTAATATAACCTGTATATAATATCCAGGATAACCAAACCTATAGTCAGTAACTAAATTAATGGTTTATTTGCTGTATGTCATGGGGGTTTGGGGAGGAAAATGGGGAGCTAATGACAATGAGTACAAGAAAGAAAAAATATTCTAAAATTCTTTGTGAGGATGATTATCAAACTCTTTTTAATATGATATGTGAATTATATGTCCATAAAGCATTAAAAAAAGAAATACAATAAAATAAAAATTTCTCAATGGATACATCATGATAAATAGATAAAGTGATTTTCAATTTTCAGGACTTTCAATTTTTCCTTGCATCCATAAGAAATGCTTATGAAAGCAGCAGTTAAGAAATCAAATGTGCATGTTTGTCTGCTGGCCTTTATGGCTGTCTCCCCCCCTGGACCTGGGGGAGTTCCAGGAGCTGCCCTTCCTATACTGGTCTATTTTGGGTGGCTTTTTAGGGGATTTGACAAACGTGGAACTGTGTATGTTTTTTCTTCTTTTTTCCTTTTCTTTTCCAATCCTTTGTTTTCTTCATGTTTGGTCTATAACATTATTGGTTTGCCTACTTATATAAGACAGGCATGGGAAGTGATCTTGAGAAAAAAAGCAATGGGATCAAGGCTCCAGAGAGTCCTGAGGGGAGAAGGTGGTAGGGGGAAGGGAGTGGTAAGCAAACAACACCATAGACAGGGCAACAACTAGGGAATTAAAACCAACAAGGAGTTTGTAGAGATCCTGTGGGTGTTGAAGCAACAGCAATCTAGCTGAGAGGAAGTACTAAGAGGTGGAAGAAGGAGGAACCTAATGGTGGGGCAGGAGGATGGCAAAAGGAAACAGAGGAAGGCTCTAGGAAGCAACGCTATAGATAGAGATATAAGCAGAGGGGTGTACTTATAGAAATACATTAATCTATAAAAATAAAGGTATTGCCTTATGTACATATATTTATAAAGCAGCACTCTGAGGTTGTGGACAGACCTTGGGCCTCAGTTCATACCCTCCCTCAATACAAGAATACTTTATTCTAACAAACTGGCATATTTTGATGCTCACACCACCACCCTCCAGCACAGTCCCTGAAGGCAAAATGAGTACATAAACAAATGTGATGAAGAAAGAGGATGGTGCCCGGCTATTAAAAGATGTAGCATCTGGAGTCTTAAAGGCTTAAAGCTAAACAAGCTGTCACACAGCAGTGAAGCAACAAGCCCACATGGAAGAAGCATACCAGCTAGTGCCATCATGAGATGTCATTGGAACCAGATAACAGGCATCAGAAGTTTCATAACAAAGAACAAGCAAACAACAGCATTGTGAGTGAGGGGGATGGAGCAGAGTCCCACAGTCCATCTGTAAACAATGGAACATCCTCCCAGGGAAGGGATGAGTCAACCACCGTGCAATAGAACACTGATGGATCACACACTATTCCTCTGGTTCCTTGAGGCTTCCTCACCCCACGCCCCACCCCACTGCCTTGACCCTAGTGTTGCTTCTCACTCTAGACTGGACAAGGAGCATGAACACAAGTGTAGATAGAGATACAGCTCATGACACACAGAATCCAGGAACATGAATAGGAATAGAGATACCAGAAAGGTAGAGGGAAGAGGGGGAAAAGAAGAGAGGAAGAGGAAACAGATCACAATGATTGGCACATAACCATACACCCGACTCCAGGGGGAAGAACAACAGAAACCATGGGGGAAGAGAGACAGTGGTCAGTGTGATTTATGAAAATAATAATTTATAATCTATCAAGGGTTCATGAGGTCAGGGAGGGGGGAAAATAGAGAAGCTGATACCAATGGCTCAATAGAAAGTAAATGTCTAAGAAAGAATGATGGCAACATATGTACAAATATGCCTGATACAATCGATGTGTGGATTATAATAAGAGTTGCAAGAGCTCCCAATAAAATGATCTTTTAATTAAAAAAGATATCACATGTCATGTTTCATTAGGCAAATCTGCTTCAGAAGAGTTCTTTAAAGTTCTAAATAGCAATTCATTTTGCTGACTAAGGTGATCCTGACCCAAGCCATGGCTTTATATGCAATAGCCTCATACGCATGTGAAAGTTGACAATGAATAAGGAAGACTGCAAAATAATTGATACAGTAGAATTCGGTGTTGTTTAAAATTACCATATGCTACCAGAATAACTAAGCAATCTCTTTGGGAAGAAGCAAAGCAAAATACTCCTTAGACATTAGTATGGCAAGAGGAGTGTCTAATCAGGAGAGTTCGGTCTCTTGAGGAGGACATTATGCTTGCTAAAGTAGAGGATCATGGAAAAAGCAGAAAACCATCAGGGAGGTGAATAGATCATGTTGCTGCAACAATTTGCTTGAATCTGATAGCAATTTTGAAGATGGTGCAGGACCTCACAACGGTTCCTTCTGTTACACATATGGTTGTTATGAGTTGGAAATTACTTAAATGCACATAACTACAAATATAATTTTAAGCATTGAGAACCAATATTTCAGAAATATGTATCTGTCAGACCTTGGTACAAAACTAGTCCTTAATTAGGTATGCAATTATTTGAATTATAGTACCAATTCCATATTTTTCTTTGATATTAAATAAAAATACAGATACATTAAAATACAATGGACATATCAAATAACATTTACTCATTGTATTGTTGTTTTAACACTTTTCATGTCTAGTGCTAGATATTAGCATCTTCTCTTTCTTTCCCTTTAACTTTCCAAGTGGTTTAGCAATTCTGTCAATCTTTCAGGAAACAAACTTCATGTCTTAATTTTTTACATTGCTTTCTGTTTTCATTTATCTCCTCCCTAATACTTATGATTCATTTCTTGTACTGTTGATAGGTTTATGTTTTTACCCCTATTGTAGTTGTTTGAGTTGTTGTGTTGAAGTGTTGATTTTGGACTCCTCTTTCCTCATGTATGCATTCATTGTTATACATTGCCCTTTAAGTGCTTCTGCTGTGTCCCAAGGGTTCTGGAATGATGCATTATCATTTTTTCAAAGATTTTCTTAATTTCATCCCTTATTTGATCTATTATGTTGTTTTCAAATAATATATTGTTCAGTTTCCATATTTTTCTTTTTATGTTCATGGTATTTCTAATGTTGATTTCTAATTTTATAACATTGTGATATAATAAAATGAATTTTTGGATCTAAATGTTTATTAAGTCAGTAGCCAGACTTAACCCGTGTCTTTATTACTGCATTTTCCCACTTGCACTGAACAAATGGATCCAGGTGGTCACCGAGCTAGCATTTCAACCTGCCCACAGGCTTCCTTTAACATTCAGTCTGCAAGAGGAGTTTTGTTCAGGGTTACAAATTTCAAAGAAAAAAAATACAGAGCTTTTTTTTTTTCTTCCAATCTGTCAACAATGGCCCCTTGAACAGGACTCTTCTAATACAAACATCCTGAGTACTCCAAAACACTGGGTGGGGCTAATTTTTTAAAAAACTTCTTTGCAAATGTGTTTTAAACCCATTTAAAGATTGAATTGTAATGACTTCAGGCAAGAGGGCTTAGAAGCTCTCTAATTTCATACTTCCCAATAATCCTTTCTGTATCCTTATATCAAAAAGTAAAAAGTAGAAGAAATCAGTATAAACACAGTAGAATCAGATTCTTAAAACAGTCAAGTTCAATCCTTATTTAGCTTATCTTAACACTTATCTAAGCTATTCTATTGATACAAAATATGGGATTAGGTTTCTGGCTGAATCATGCCAGAGACAGACTTTCTGTCAGCCATTTGACCTTCAAACAGCCATTTTCTCTAAGAAGCTATGAAAATACAAAAAGCTATTTTGTCTCCTGGGCTCAAAATATACATTAATCACATTGTGTTCTGCTGTTACACACAGGAATAACCAAAGACAACAACCAAACAAAATAATTAAAATTTTAACTTCCCAAAGTCTTTCCAGTCTTTCCCAAACTGCATGAAAATATCTGACCTCTGGCTAGTCAAAGACGAAAAACTACCATGAGGAAGAGGTCAAAAAAACAGCCACTCTCCACCTTTATGATTTGTTTTTCTCTAGTATTTCACTTTCAAGGTACCATAATGTGTTAGTCTGGGTTGACTAGAGAAACAAATTCGTAGGCACTCATATGTGTATAAGAAAGAGGTTTATATACAAGAGCAATTGAATATTGAGAAAACATCCCAGGCCTGTCCAGGTCAAGTCCATAAATCCAATATTAGCCCATATGTCTGATACCAATTTATAAATTCCTCTCAGATTCATGAAATACATACAAAGACACTGAGTTCAGGAAGATCACAGGCATTGGGTTGGAAATCTTGTGGATCCAGTGGCATTGTAAGCATTTCAGTACTGACAGGGAGCTACACGTGGTTCCTTCAGCTCTGAAATTCTGACTGCCTCAAGGTTGCTTCATGTGGCTTCTGATCGGAAATGTCTCCCAGGGAGTGAGCAGAAAGAGTGTGTCCCACCTCCAAGGAGGAATTACAAGAGTTCCCAGAAGCCTCAGGAGAAGGATATGCCCACACAGAGGTCACATTGGTTGTATCAAGATTGACAGACTAGCCTCCACCCCTATACTCTTAATCCTCAAATTGACACCAGCTAATGTAACTACTACCTGCCATTCTTATTTTACCAATTATTTACATTTTTCCTAGTTTGAAAATACCTTTAATTCTCCCTTGTATTTGTATCAGTTGTCTGGATAGGCCAAATGATTTGTAAAAAGAATGGGAAAGGGTATTTTAAGATGGGTAATCAGAATGAATAAGCTCCTTTGAAAGATATCACAAGTGGAAAAATAAAGAAATCAGAAAGAGATAGTGGATAGATGTTCGGGAAGGGATTTAGATTTAGATGTGGCCTGGTTGTGGGTTCTGAGTTTCTATTGTTAAGGTAAAGCTAATTTGGGCATGTCTGTGTACTCAGAGGGGGAATAAAATAAAAATCTTTGTTTGGGTGTGTGTTTGGGTGTCCAGAATCTACTAGACTCCCTGTTTTTGCCTGGAAAGAATAGCTGTTCTCAAGAGGGTGGGGTCACAGCAGAAAGGGGTGTATTGGAAAAGGAAGTGGGAAATAACTTCAAAAATATAGTAATGTATTATAAAAGAACAAAAGTACAAAAACTGAATAAAGCGAAAGAGTGAAACCATTTTGTGAGTGAAAATACCTACTCTTTAGGTAATGTTATATTGTGTCCATATGTTTTGTATGGCTGATATGGAACAATTCTGTAAGGACTGGTCACTTCAGAACAAAGCAGGGAAGGAGGAAGGAAATAATATGTGAAAAATTAATCTTGGGTACTGATTATGTTTCTACATTGCATGCTCCCATACAATCTGCTCTATCCCAGACTCCAGGAAGATAAGCAGTTTTCTGAATGGGTTGCCTCTAGGGCTAGGAAAACTGGCTATGCCAGTAAGAAACAGGGCTCCAAGAAGCCACTTGTGTTGGTAATCAATGCTAAGAGGGTTTCTGTCAGCAGGAGTTGCTGCTCTCCCACTTTAAGAAATGTTGGAAAGAGAGAACTGATTACAAGGAACTATATGTGACCTCCTCCCTGGGGGACGGACAACAGAAAAGTGGGTGAAGGGATGTCGGACAGGGTAACATACGACAAAATAACAATTTATAAATGATCAAGGGCTCATGAGGGAGGGGGGAGGGGAGAGGAATGGGAAAAATGAGGACCTAATACTGGGGGCTTAAGTGGAGAGGAAATGTTTTGAGAACGATGAGGACAATGAATGTACAAATGCATTTTACACAATTGATGTGTGTATGGATTTTGATAAGAGTGTATGAGCCCCTAATAAAATGATTAAAAAAAAAAAAGAAATGTGAGTCAACTTGGATTGAAATTGAAATGTTCCCTGCCAGGAAATGCAGGATCCCAGCAAGTGGGACCTCTCTGGTCATTGCTGAGGTGATCTTCCCATGTTTGTTATCTGCCAGACATCTTAATCCAAAGGACTGCATTCTTTAAATTGAGTTGCAGTTCATACTGAAGGCATGATTTTCATCAGCAATGGCTTCGTGTCTTCTGCTTTTGGTAAGGAAGCTTATATCATCTGTATAGCCTAGGTGGCTAAGTGTTCATTCAATCTTAATGTCATGTCTTTCATATATCCCCTCTTTTCTTATTATTTGCTCACAATATAGATTGAATATATATGGTGAAATGATATTAGCTTCATGCACAACTTTTCTGGTTTTAAACACTTGTTCTGTTTGAATTTCTGTTTCTTGATCCATGTATATGTACAATATGGACACAATGAAGTTTGTGTAGTTTATATTCTGCTTAATGTAACTGCAATGGATAGGGATTGTGCCATGTAGACACTTTCAGAGTAAGATTAGACATGGAGCCCAATTTTCCAGTTGGGTCACAGCCACATGATACCTGCTTGGTTTCATAAGCCTTTCTGTGAGAGAGAGACTGAGCAGACAGTTCTCTTTAGGCCCTTCACCTCTCCCAGATCTGGCTCTTGCATCTGGTTCATAGATATCCTGTACATCAACTCTCTGTCCTAGAAGCTGTCAGCCTATAGTGCATCCATTTGACTGACTTTGTATCTGGCATCCACTAACCTGTACCCTCTGTTGTCTCTGCTTTGTCACACTGGTTCCTGTTCATCAGCTTCTGTGAGTCAGGAGAAGCCTGCTTTGAACAAGACTGGGTTTAACTGTTTCTACAGATGTGCAAGTCATTTCTTCATATAAATCTCCTTCTATATACAACACATACTAGCATCACTGGCTTTTTGTCTATACAAACCTAACATGACAGAGTTACCCATGGTTCTTCTAATTCACACAGTTAAATTCTATTACATACTGAATAAAACATTTACTTGGTATTATCTCCTTTCAGCCAAGATCCATCTGATGTCAGCAATGTTATCCTTTATGACCACAATTTGTATTTCTGGCAGCTCTTTGTATTTATATTGCTACACAATATTTGAATTATCTTTAGAAAAAAATATTTTCAGATGATATTTCTGGTATTGCTCAATAATCTTTATATTCAGTTGGAATATGAGTGGGCATATACCCATTTGAATGGGCATAAATATGAATCCCTTCCAGTCAATGGGCCAAGTAACGTCATCCAAATTACTGGGGCTAGGCAAGTGGTTCCAGAACTACAAAAACGTGTTGGTATATTTTGATTTTATTCTGTCAATTCCTGGACTCCAGCTTTTTCCTTATACATTCAGTGTTGATTAGACTTCTTCCTTCAGTACCATTGAGTTTTATCAGAGCTACCTTTTGAAATGTTGGAATGCTGGTTTTTATTTTCCTTTTGGTACATTGGCTGTTTATCCCTTACAATTTATTTTGATGCTTCTGTACTGTTCATTATTTTGCCCATGGGATCCTGCAATTTTGAAACTCCAGGCTTGAATTTTTGCTCAGCAAAAAGCTACTTAGGGAAACCATATAGTTATGAGGAAATATTAAAATAAGACTCAATGCCATCCATTTTGATTCATAACAACCTTACAGGACAGAATAGCCCGTTTAGTTTCAAGAACTATAACTCTTTATGGAGGTTGAGAGCCTGTCTTTCTCCTGATGAGTCACTAATGGCATCAAACTACTGACCATATGGTTAGCAGCCCAATGTATCACTACTCTGCCACCAGGGTAAACAACGTACAAACAAAAAGCCTGTAAAGAAGAGTTAAGGGAGAGATGCTTTGGCCAAAGAGGGTATTTAAAAATACCAATGTATACTCATTGCCATTATGTTGATGGCAACTCATAGCAACCCTGTAAGACACGTTAGAACTACCCCTGTGAGTTTCTGAGTCACTAACTCTTTATGGGAATAGAAAACCTCATCTTTCACTGTGATGGCTGGTGGTTTCAAATTATTGACTTTCTGGTTATCAGCCTAGTGCTTAACCACCACTCCATCAAGGCTCCATTCATGTATATGGGGGTATTTTTTAACATCAGGCTGGACAGACAGGAAAGGTTCAGTCAAAAAAATAATAAATAAAAAGGAATCGTTAGGTTCATCAGAAACAGGCTGGTGGCATTGTCAATTAGGTATTGGGCTGTTAAATATAATTTTGTTGAATCGAACCCATCAGGCAGTCCACAGAAGAAAGATGGGTCTGTCTTCTCTCCTAATCATTTATTATCCTGTAAATCTGAACATATGACACAGATTTGGGTTTGGCCAAATGCTGAGCAAGTCCCAACGGTGCAAGACGGCGAGAAGTTTTTATTTATTTATCTATTTATCTATTTGATTGTTAACTCTCTCTTTTTTTCTCTTTCTAACTTATGGGCTTTGAAAGAAATATCTATCAGCACACTACCTGGTCACAAGTTGAAGGATTATCAACTTCAGAGACACATACTAAACAAAACTAATAATAACAAGCAAGGAAATTATCTGATATCCAGTGTAACCACATTGTAATATTTAACACGTCTAGTTTTAACAACAGCAACAAAACCAAGCAACGTTGGAAAGAACAAGAAAGTCAATCCAACTTACAAAAGAGATGAACAGATCCAATCTCTGAGAAAGGAAGGGCATTGGTCTAATTAGACAAAGACATTCATATAATGTGTTAACTATTCTCAGGTACACACACACAGAGAAAAATAATTACATAAAACTAGAACAATAATGACTCAGTACATAAAGAATATCAATTGTGTTACTTCTGGTAGACTAGAGAAACAAATTCATAGACACTCATATGTAAAAGAAAGAGATTTATATATAAGAGCAGTTGAATATTGAGAATATACCCCAGCCCAGTCCAGATCAAGTCCATAAGTCTAATATTAGTCATTATGTCTGGTACCAATCTATAAAGTCTTCTTCAGACTCACGAGACACAAGCAACAACGTCGAATGCAGGAAGATCATAGGTCGGTTGGTGGGAAGTCTTGTGGATCTAGTGGCACTGTAAGTATCTCAGCACGGACAGGGGTCTCCAAGTGGCTTTGCTGGCTCCAGAGGTCTGGCTCCATCAGCCTCTCTCCACGTGTCTTTTCCATAGGGATGTTTTGCAGGAAGTGAGCATATGTCCCACCTCCAGCAAGCTATTTGTTTATCTCCTTAGCACCTCCAATGAGGTCATCAAGCTTCTACCTGATTGACAGGTTAGACCCCACCCTTTCACTCTGAATCCTCAAATTGACACCAGATTATGTAACTACCACACCAATAAAATTTAGAAATTTTAATATATAAAACTCTGGCACTAAAAACTTCAGTAATTAAAATAAGGTATTGGACGTTTTCGATAATATGATTGGAGATCAATAAGAATGGAAATAGGGGAAGAGGAAGAAAGAACATTTGAACAAGCTATGGCCTAAAATGCCCCACATTTGATAGAAGATATGAATCTACATAACAAAGAAACCAATAAACTCTTTAAAATAAAAGAGTATCAAAGAGATACATACCAAGATACATCATAGTAGAATATCAAAAGAAATGATAATGAGTTAATATTGAAAGGATCAAGAAAAAGTGATTTATCATATTCAATGGACACTGAATTAAATCAACACCGAATTTTTACAACAAAACTGTTGTGGCCAGAGAGCAACACGTACAATTACATACTTAAAGTGCTAAAATAAATTAATTAATTATAAATTCAGAAAAAAAACAGACACAGACACAAAAACACATTGTCAATATAAAATTGTGTATATTTCTTAATCCTTTAAAGATTACATTTGCAGATAAAGAAAAAACTAGTGTGAAAAAATAGTGGGTGTAAATATTTCAGAGTGAAATTAAAAGAGACTTCAGAGTAATGAAACGTTTGTGAAGAAATGATATCAATGACGATAGCTACATAGCTAATATAAATGTACTTATCATTTATAATACCTCTTTTCTATATGATTTTTTAAATGAATAAAATAAGTTTAAATTATTGTAATTGGGAAACTAAAGCAAAATGAAATAAGTTGTAACAATACCAGCATACGGGGTAAAGAGTGTATGGAAATAGTTTTTAAAGCTCAGTTGATATTGATTCAAAATAATTTAATTGTAATTTGTATAGTAACCTCTAAAAATCAAAACAACAACAACAACAAACCTGAAATAACTAACTCAAAGGTAACAGAAAAGGTTCTCAATGCTATATTAGACACACTTTTAAACAAACAAACAAAAATACATAGCACTAATGGTGGAATTTAGGAAAAATAAATATAAGACAAACCTAAAAATCTGACAAGAAAATGCCAAAAGTTAGTTTTTCCTTATCAGGAGTGAGTGCTTTTAAATTTAAATGGATTAAACTCTTCAACAGTTAAGAAGAAATGGGAATAATGAATTTTCTAAAATGGTGGTTTATGTGTCTGCAAGACACTCTCTTTAGACCTGACTGCACAAATGAGATTAAATAATGTGAAAATATATTTCATGCAAATAGTAATTAAAGAAAGTATACTTGAAGATAAACAGGTGGCCATCTAGCTAAGATGGCCCACATGGAAGAAGCACAACAGCCTACCCCGACACAATCACTGAAGACAAAGCGGTTGCTTAAGCAAATGCGGTGGAGAAAGCTGATGGTGCTTGGCTGACAAAAGATATAGAACCTGGGGTCCTATAGGCTGGAAGATAAACAAGGGGCCATCTAACTGAGAAACAACAAAGCCCACATGAAAGAAGCACACCAGCCTGTGAGATCACAAGACGTCAAAGGGATCAGGTAGCAGCCATCAAATACCAAAAAAATCATAGCATTGTGAATGAGGGGGAGTGGGGAGTGAGGACCCACAGCCCATCTGTTGGAAATTGGACATCCCCTTGCAGAAGGGCTGCGGAGAGGAGAGGAGCCAGTCAGAGTACAGTGTAGCAATGATGAAGTCTACAATTTTCCTCTAGTTCTTGAATGCCTCCTCGTCCCCACTATCATGATCCCAAATCTACATTACAAATCCGGCTGGACCGGAGGATGTACACTGGCACAGATAGGAACTGGAAACACAGGGAATCCAGGACAGATGAACCCCTTAGGACCAGTGGTGGGAGTAGTGATACCAGGAGGGTGGAGGGAAGATGAGGGAGAAGGTGGGGAACAGATTACAAGGATCTACATATAACCTCCTCCCTGGGGGACGGACAGAGAAGAAGTGGGTGAAGGAGACGTCAGATGGTGTAAGATATGACAAAATAATAATAATTTATAAATTATCAATGGTTATGGGGGAGGGGGGGGAACCAGGGCTCAAGCGGTGAGAATGATGATGGCAACATATGTACAAATGTGCTTGACACAATGGATGGATGGATTGTGATAAGAATTGTATGAGCCCCCAATAAAATGACTTTAAAAAAAGAAAGTATGTATCTACCCTATCATTAAATCTAATATTTATGTTACAAGAAGCAAAGAACTATATTGATAAATTTATTAAAAGTCAAGTTAACATACATTCCAACATTATTAAAACAAACTGTTCATGTATTGAGGTAAGATTTAAATAGAGGCTCAAAGTCCATATACTTCCTAGTTGTATTAACATGTATATATATACATACATAGATAAATACACCTACCTTTATGTGTTTATATATTTACATATATACATATGTATACTTATATATAATTTTTGCTTCTTTGTTGTTTCCTCTATTTCTTTTTTCTTTCCTCCTACCCCACTATCATGTTCACCCATTCATTCACTTCTCAATAACTTCTCTCATACATCTCAATTGATCAAACATCACCAGGGACTCTACATCCTGCTCCCCTTTGATTTTAGATCGCTTGTTATACCTCTGTCCTGCTGTACTGGCTCACCACTCCCCTCCCCCCATCTCTTCCTTTCCAATTAACATCCCTTACCCCCCTGAACCATTGGTCCCATTGCTGTCTGCTTGAGAATGCATGTCCTATCTTATATAGATAGGCATCCAAAAAGAAAAACAGAAAGAAAACAAATATATATGTACTTCTGTGTCTAACTGTTGACCTTTGTGATAAAAGAAATAGAGGTAACAAAAAGGAAGCCAAAATTATATAGATAAGCATGAATATAGAGATGTACATATGTAAATATATAAATAAAGGTGTCTTTATCTATCTATCTATATATGTTAATACAGCTAGGAAGCAGATGGATTTGGAGCCTCTACTTAAATCCTACTTCTTCACAACAACGGTTTGTTCTAATAATGTTGAAAAGTATGATACCTTTCCAGCATAATCACTGAAGACAAAATGGGTGCATAAGCCAATGTAGTGAAGAAAGCTGATGGTGCTCAGCTATCAAAATATATAGCATCTGGGTCTTAAAAACTTGAAGTTAAATGAACAGCCATCTAGCAAGGAAGGAAATAAGCCCACATGGAAGAAGCACACCAGTCTGTGTGATCATGATGTGTCAACAGGAATAGGTATCAGAAGTTCAAAAACAAGTAATCAAATTGACATGAAGGAGCATAGACAAAGTGGAGACTCAAAGCCCACCTGTATGATAATTGGACAGCCCCTCACAGAAGGGCCACACAGAAGGGGTGATATATCCAGGTTTCAGTCGAGTAATGATGAAACAGATAACTATCCTCTAGTTTGTTAAAATTTCCTCCTCCCACTATATGGCCTTAGTTTTACCTCACTAATCTTGCTAGACCTTTGTATGTACATTGGTACTAGTAAGATCTTTCAGTACACAAAATCCAAGAGAGATAAACCCGTTAGAAACAGTAATGGGGGTAATGATTCCCTTAGGGTATCAGAAGAGAGTGGATGAGCGCGGGGGAAAGGGGAACTGATAGCAAGAACCACTCTATAACCCCACCTGAGGGGAATGAGCATCAGAATTTTAAATGAATGGATTTATTGGATAGTATAAGTTATGGCAAAAAATAACCAAATAATAAGAAGAATATATATTTTATTAAGAGTTTAGGGAGGTGGTAGGGTGGGGAAGGAAGGGATAAAAGGGAGCTGATATCAAGGAGTTCAAAAAAAAAGAAAAGAAAATGCATTGTAAATGATGATAGCAACAATTGTACAACTACACCTGATCTAATGAACTATGGATTATAATAATATCTGAACGAACTCCCAATAAAATGACAAAAATAAGTCATGCTATCAAGGGATAGAACAATTAAAACATGTATGCATGTAATAATGAAGTCCAACAGTCATTGAAGAGTCACTGAATGGAGAATAGACTCTCTAAAGTGATAGATGATGTGCTTAGTATGCTACTTTCATTAATGGACAATAAGGAATAAGGAAAAGAGAATTTAAACAAGAGTATAAAGTGCTACACCTAATAGATACAAAATCATTAATCTGAAAAAAAGAACACCCGGATAGATCACATGACATTGCATAACCAAGTCACAATAAATTTTAAAAGTTTTAAATATTACAAAATATACACACAGATGAATAAGAACAGCAAAAGGTTTTAAAAACACAAATATGCACAAACTAAATACGGATTCTGTCTTATCACTTCTAGAAAGCAAATACCTGACTATCCAGTGATTTCCCAATCAAAGACACAGATTTTATAATTTTTGGCCATAAGATCTGTCAGAAAATAAATCCCTTGATGTTTTAAGCCATGAGTTTGTGTTAAATTGTTCAAGCACAGCGAGATATAAATTCAGTTAAGTTTTCCTCAGAGATATCTAACATGTTAGGGTGCTAATCAACATACTGCTTTCCTTAGGGAAAGATTTCTTTCAAGAATACAAAGTTCTTATTTATGATTACTGTTAGTGAGCTTATTTCTACTTGAGGTTCTGTGAAGATATGAATATTTTATAAGTTAACATACAAAACTTCAGGCTTAAAATGATTATCAAATAATTAAAGTACACTTTTGGCATTTGGATATGCAAATATAATACAAAGCAATGCAAACATCAAAAATAAGAATGTTAGAAAATATTCTCCACATAAGTCAAAGAGATCCAGCAGTAAGTATAGTGAAATTGTGCTCTTTAAATGTCATTTAAGACTTCTTAGTAATTAGTACTGCAAAACGAAAGTAATAATAATAAAAACAGTTAATTCCAGTACATTAGCATATTTTAAACTGCTTTATGCTATTATTCAAATTAGAATGCAATTTAAATCAATTTTGATTTATACCTGAGGTGTTTCAATCAGTACATTTCAGCAAGCTAATCAAACTAATTCCCATGTAATATTGTGATGTAATTGGTGTAAAGCTATGAAAAAATAAATTTCCAATAAGCATTTTAGCTGCTAAATTATACTACTGTATATCCAAAAGCAGTGGGATATCAGATAAATAAAATGGGTAGATATATAAATAGCATATAGATAGATAGAAAGCATCAAGCCATAATTACATGTTAATTTTTTAAAAACTCATTTTATTCTATAATTTATAATATTTTAGCATAAATACTCTAGATAAGAAGATACAAGTCACCCAAGACCAAATATTTTTGTTTTCCTTTTTCCTTCTCATCTGTTGTGTCATATAACAGTAAAGATTAATATGCTGTTATCATTAGATGGTGTTAAGTTAGTTACAATCATAGTGATACTATGCACAATGGAGCAAACCCCTGCCAATCCTGCAGCATCTTCATAATGATTTCTGTTTTTAAGCCCATTATAGCATCCACTGTGTCAAACCACTTCTTTGTGGGGCTTCCTCTTTTTCATTTACCTTCTTCTTTACCAAATATGATGTCCTTGTTCAAAAACTAGCCTTGCTTGATAATATGTATATAGTATATGGGATGAATCTCTATATTTCTGAAATTGAGAAATCTCAGAACATTTCATTTTGCTCATATTTAACCCATTCAAAGACCAAGAAGCAGTCATTCAAACAGAATGGAGGGATACTCCGTAGCTGTATTACAATGAGGGAAATTATATGTAAATGTTGTATATTGTGTTAGACCAGGTTGACAAGAAAAACAAATCCAGACACTCATATATGTACAAGAAAAGAGCTTTTTATCAAGAAGAAATTATATGTCGAGAAAGCATCCCAATCCAATCTAATTCAAGTCCTTAAGTCTGATACTAGTCCATAAGTCCCTCTTCAGACCCACCCAGTCACAAGGACTAAGGCAAAATGCAGAAATAGCACATATTGATGGGTGCGAAGTCTTCTGGATCCAATGGCAGCGGATGCATCACAGTGCTCTGGCAGCAACCAGAGTCAGCCAGCCAGAAGGTGAAGGCCAAGAGAGAGAACTAGATAGGGAGAAATTTTCCCAGGGCCCTCCTTTTGAGTGGGCAATGCTCACAAGAGGCACTATAAGGCCGTGACCTGGTTGATAAGTTGAATACCACCCCTATAATTTTACATATCTTCAAGCTCACATGAAACTATGTAGCTACCAGCTACCCTTCCACGATACTTATTCAATCTATATGTTGAACAAATAATCACGTAAGTCGACTATATAAAGAATGTGGCATCAGCAAGAAAAAAATGGAGGAAAACTCATCAACTGCATTCAGTATGCTTTCCAAAAGTGATCAGGACTTAAGTGTTGATTGATGAACATCAAAATCTACAACCTTTCATGGGGATTACATCTCAACAAAATGGGAAGAAAAATGCTCACAACAGAATCAACAAGCAACATCAGGATAAAAGGAGCAAGCTGTCAAGGATATCATTTTACTTAGATTGCTAATAAAGGTCTATGGAAACACTACTCAGGGAATAAAAATCACATATTCAATTAGGCAACTCTGCTGTGAAATGCAGCTTAAAATATTGAACAGCATAGTTGTCACTTTGAAAACTAAGGTGCACCTAACCCAAGCCATGTAAGTTTTACTCACTTCATATGCATGTCCTTTAAGTAGTAGCATATAACCAAGAAATGATTATATTAAAGAAAGAAATACAAGTCTGTATTGAAGACACTAGCAAAAATATTGCTTCAGGAATTGACAGAATACTATTTAAAATATTTCAACACGCTGAAGAAACACTGGAAGCACACATTTCTGTATGCCAGGAAATTGTGAAGCTACCCATCCATCTGATTGAAAGAGACCGATAGCTGTGCTCAATTCAAACAGAGTTGAGCAAAAATAATGCATACATTATTGAACAGCATCATTAATATTACATGTAAGTAAAGCCTTGCTGAAGCAAATCCAAAAGATATTACAGTGCTGCATTGTCAGGAAGCTATCAGAAATGAAATCGGGATTCAGAAGATTATGTGACACAGGCTGATGTCACATAGATCTTGGATCAAAACAGAGAATACCATAAAGATTTTTACATGAGTTATTGACTATGAAAAATTTTTAACTATGTGAACCCTAACAAACCATGAAAAGTATTTAGGAAAATGCAAATTCCATAACACTTCATGGTGCTCCTGAAGAACCTGTACATTGGCCAATAGTTGTTTTAACAGGATAGGGGTATACTGAGAGTTTTAAAATTAGGAAAGATATGTAAAGCTTGTATCATTTTATCATATTATTCTATTGTAAAACTCAGCAAATAATCTGAGATGTTGAACTTTACGAGGAAAAATATTGCATCAATATTAACAACCTGTGGTTTATGAAGAACACAACCATGCTTACTGAAAGGGAGGAAAACATGAAGCACATGCAAATAAAAGTCAAAGAATGCATGCTTCTATAGATTACACCCAAACATGAAGAAAACAAAATTGTTTACAAGTGGACCGATAAGCCGCATCAGGATTAAAGGAGAGAGTAGTTATGGATTTTAATTTGCAGGGATCCACAACTATTATTCACACACACAGGAGTCAATCAATCAAATGACACATTACACTAGAAAATCTGCTACACAGACCTCTTTAAAGTTTTGAGGAGCTACAGGGGACAACACTGGAGACACAGTCTGGGAATTCCTCCCGATCTGATCCCACCACACCAAGGCAAAACACTAAGGGCGTGGAACAGAACAGCAATGGGAACAGAGCAACGAAGTCCCCAAGGAATACCAAAAATAGACTTTGGGGCCAGGGCTTGGTGCCCCATCAGACTCGAACAGAAAACACTCCTAAAGGCCAACAAACAGACCTTGAACTAACTACAAGCTTTTCTTTCTTGTTGTTGTGTTTTGTTTTATTTTGTTGCTTGGTTTTGCTCTGTCTTGTTTTGTACATGTTATTATCTCCGCAGGTCTGTCTAAATAAGATAGGCTGGATGAACAATCTGGAGGAGAAAACAACAGGCCCGACAGTTCAGGGGGGACATGGGAGAGGTGGAGGTGTGGGGAAAGGAGGTGGTGTTAACAAACCCAGGGACAAGGGAACAACAAGTGATCCAAATCTGTGGTGAGGAGGGTGTAGGAGGCCTGATAGCAAGTGATCAAAGGTAATGTAACCGAGAGGAATTACTGAAACCCTAATGAAGGCTGAACATGATAGTGGGACAAGAGGAAAGTTAAAGGAAATAGAGGAAAGAGCTAGGAGGTAAAGGGCATTTATAGAGGTCTAAATAAAAGCATGTCCATAAGTAAATATATTTATATATGAGTATATTTATATTTATGTATATTTATATATGAGTGGGTGAAGGGAGACATCGGACAGTGTAAGATATGACAAAATAATGATTTATAAATTAACAAGGGCTCATAAGGGAGGGGGGATCGGGAAGGGAGGGGAAAAATGAGGACCTAATGTGGAGGGGGGGCATTTAAGTGGAGAGGAAATGTTTTGAGAATGATGAGGGCAATGAATATACAAATGTGCTTTACACAATTAATGTATGTATGGATTGTGATAAGAGTTGTATGAGTCCTTAATAAAATGATTTAAAAATAAAGTTTTGAAGAGCAAGAATCTCACTTGAGGACTAACATGTGTCTGAAACAAATACACATTGTGGACTAATGTGTGCCTGAAACAACCATATGTTCAAATGCCTCAAAAGCATGTGAAAGTTTGACAATAAGTAAGAAAGACTGCAGAATAATAGATAAATTCGAATTAAGGTGTAGGCAAAGAATGTCAAAAGTAACATGGATTACTATATGAACAAACAAATCTCTTTTGGAAGAAAGACAAAATCCTCCTTATAAGACAGAATGCCAAGAGTTCATCTCATGTACTGTGGACATGTTATCCAGAAAGACTGGTCAATGGTATTGGACATCATGCTTGGTAAAGTAGAAGGCCAAAAAAAAAAAAAAAAAAGGATACGCTCAAGAGGATTGATGGACATAGTGACTATAACAATGGGTTAAACATAACAGCAATTTTGAGGATGGAACAAGACTGGACAGTGCTTCTTTATGCTCTACATAGAGTCCCATAAAGTAAAAAAAAATGGTACTTAACAACAACAGCAACAACAATGTACATATAAGCTAAACAGTGAATACAGAAGGCTGGGAAGACTCTATACCTTTTTATTATAATGGAAAAATATTAATTATGCTATGAACTTCAAGAAGAAAGCATACATTTGTGTTGGAAAAAGTATAGCCAGAATTTCCTTAACAAGTGAGGAAAGGCTCTGTCCCATCTTTTCAGACCACTTCTTTGAAGGACAACATGCCTAGTAAAGCTGAGTGTCAACTTTTGCAGTCATGAAGTGCTGAAAGCACGCAAACAAGATACATTGATAACCACTGGTGATTGGAATATGAAAGTCAAAAATAGAGAAGAGCAAGTGGTTGCAAACTATGTTCCGAATGATGGAAGTGAAGCAGGAGAGAGTCATGGTAGAATCTGATAAGGCCAAGCACCTATTGCTTGGAAATGCTACTTTCCAAATCACAAATAGCAAACCTATATGTGAACCTCAGTAGCTAGCATATGCAGGACTGAAATTGATTACATTTATAGAAAGAGACCATGGACAAGCACACTATCATAAATTGGGAAGGTCAGAGTCTGTGCAACAAACCCTTAATTGCTCATATGTAAGTTCAAATGAGCGTAAATAATGAAAACAAGTCTATGTGAGCTAAAATATGACCTTGAGTACATCCCTCCTGAATTTAGAGGCAATTCCAAGAATTTATTTGATGCATGGAACATGAATTAACAAAGACCAAAAGAGATGTTAGCTCACATCAAGATATTATGTAGGTACTTCTATATAGCTTTTATGAGTCCTCGTGGCTTAATGGTTACATCGTGCTGCTGTCCCAAAGTCAGCCATCCAAAACCATCAACTGCTCCGCGGGAGGACAAAGAGGCTGTCGACTCCCATAAATAGAGTACCAGAACTCACAACACAGGGAGTTCTATCCCGATCTGATAGTGTTGCTATGATTTAGAATCAACTTGATTGCAATTAATTAGGTTTCTTTGTTTGTTTACAGAGCATTTAGACATCATTAAAAAATTCTAAAGTTTTAAATATTTTTCAGTTATTTATCCCATTTGGATTTTTTATCTCATTAGTGCATGCATAATTTAATAACATTTCAAGCTGTTGAACTTTAGATCACAGCAGAGATGTGCAATTATATTTGGGTAATTCACTTTGAGAAATTAATGGTATATACTATAATCCTATCATTTAAATCTTCTCATTTAATTTTATCTGTTGATAATTTCAATTATTTTATACTGCCAGTGGAGTCATTGGTGATTATATCAGTGAGATCTTATTATAAATGTTATCCATAGAAACAAATTAGCTTAAATTATGTACTGCGTGAAGGCAGCTGATTTTGTAGCACAGAGTTGACATTTAGTATTAACTTTATACATGGATTGTTAGAGTGAATTATTCCTAGAAGATAATTTGTGTCAGGTGTCTCTCCTGATAGCTATGCACAGAAAATCAATGTATTCTGAAAACAGTTTTTAAGCGCTTCTCTTTCTTTATCTCCTGCTGTTTTGGTTTTATTTTGCTTGATAATCTTTTATTAAAAACATAAAAACATATTCAAATGATTTTTTATTTTCCAGTAATGCCTGATTGTTATTTTTAGTATTGTACTTTGTCTCCTTAAGCAGCCCTTTGAAATTATCTATTCAGCTATTTGACTTCAGGTGCTCTGTAATTAAAAGCAAGTGCCAGAATCTCTTCTCACGTCCACTTTGATCTTTTCTCTCTTCCTGTCTTTTTGAATGACTTGTTTTCTTCATGAATTATTTTCTCGATCTCCTCCCACAGTTCATCAGGTCTTCTGTCATTAGTGTTTAATGTGTCAAATCTGTCTTAAGATGTTATAAAAATTCAGATAGACTCAAAGTCATTTTTTGGCTCTCATGGATTTGTTTTTATTTTCTTCAGCTTTAACTTTGAGGCAGTTAGTTTATTGTGCCAAGCTGGCCAATAAACACATATGGGGTTAATTAAAGGGTGGGGAGATAAGTGGCTCAGTAAGCCTCGCCTTTTGAGTTCTCGGGTCTTTCTCTTTGTGATGGTTGGACCAGGGTATAGCTGCCTTAGCCAGTTCCCTGCTTCAGCTGGCAAGGCTCACTTCCTGCAAGGCATCCCCCAGGAGAAGCCACATGGGCCTACCCTGGTGCAGCCCTGGGTGCTGGAGCAGCCCTGCCATTACTGAGGTGCTTACACATTCACTGATTTGGCTTTCCTCCAGTAGTTGGCATCATAGAGTGTGTTTTGTGAGATGGAGGAGGACTCTGTGGATTGGTGTTGGTCATATGGGTTAATGGACTTGTGGGCTTGGGCAGCACTGGGGTGGGATGTTTTCTTGATGTGCACTTAACCCTTCTATAAAACTCTCTCTTACACCTGAGTTTCTGTGGATTTGTTTCTCTGAAGTATCCAGACTAACACAACTTGAACTTACATGTGAATAATTAATGGTTTGTTCCATAGTCAGTTCTGGGACTGATTTTAGCTGCTCATATATAGCTTCTCTATATCATCTCTTCCTACAGAAGTAGTCAATTTGATTTTTTTATTACATCTGGAAAAATCCATGTGTAGAGACATCATTTGTGTTGTTGAAAAATTATATTTGCTATGAACAAATCATTGTTCTCGCAAATAATATAATGAAATATCCAACTTCTTTTCTATTACTAAGACTGTGTTGTTCAACTACTATTCTTCCATCTTTGTTTCCAACTTTTGAATTTCACTAATCATTATCAGTTCATCTGGATTGCATCCATCAGATAGAAGATCTTGGTAGAATTCTTCAACTTCTTTATCACTAGCTTTCGTGGTTGGTGCATACATTTGAATAATAGTTATATGAATTAGTTTTTCTTGAAAGAGTATAAATAATTCTAGCACAGATAACATTGTACCTTAAGATATATCTTGAAATATCTGTGGGGGATGGGGTGTTGGAAGAGGCAAATAGAGTTTATGTCATAAAAATGGCAAACACAGCTGTAGAAGCAGGTAAGTACAATCCAGTTCAAGTGTGTAGGTCAAATGTAAGCTTAAGTTCTCTTAGAGTTGTGTAGGTGTTGAAGCTGACAATCAGAAAGCAGAAGGAAAAAAAACACAACAGGATGGGCACGGGCAGATGGATGGAGGGGATAAATTAAGCCAAGATTTGTCGAATAAATCTAAGGTAGGGTCAGCAGTCTTGGACTCAGTGTTGGTCCCTGCTGCTGACAAAATCGGCACTAAGAAATGGCAATAATCAAATCAGCTTTGTTGAGTGGAACTCAATTTTGTTGACCTCATGGTTAATCTACCTCCTTGCCACAATGGCCCTTCCTTCACAGGAGGTGCTAGTGGAAGAGGATGACTGTGTTCCACAGAATGTGTCATTTTAATCACTTGATTGTTAAAGACCTCCTCTTGTAGAAGTAACCCTTTGGTGACCATTTACGTGAAATGAAAATATTTACACTTTGTGACCCGTTTAATCATACAACTCTTACCTAAACTTCTTTATTCCCAATTTCCCAATCATATTCCTTTCTAATTACTGACCATCCAGCCAAATCATTGGTCACTTTTCATTAATCAGTATATCGTTGCACATTTGACCTTTCTCCTTCAAAGAAAACTGAACATTGGGTGTACCACAAGTTCTGCCCATTGGGAGGATACCTTCACCAACATCCTTCACGGAGAGTCTAGAAAGGGGTTGTGGGGCTGCTACTGTCCACTTCCAAGTAGTACCTGTATATTATGCAAAACCATCTTTAAAACAAGCATGATATTTATGTTCATCAGCCAACTGCTCATAAGGAACTCCCTATGAGACCATAGGTACAGACCGGAAGTGTGCAGCTCATTAAAATTTGAGCCACTTCTTCATGAAGCTTGCTTGTACTTTAGGTCTTTCTTGATCTTGCATTTAATACTTCCATTTAATGATGGAGTGGTGCTGAGTGCATCCAACATTATGATTCTATGGGTCAGACGACACTCAGATCATGACAGAGAGCTCGGGTAGCCTGGTAACTAATTGACCTATTGTGAGATTTTCAATTTTCACAAAGGGACAGTGTGTTAGACTAGGTAGACTAGAGAAACAAATCCATAGACATGCATATGTCTATGAGAGAGAGTTTTATATAAAGGGTAATTGTACATTAAGAAATCATCCCAACCCAGTCCAGTCCAAACCCATAAGTCTGATATTAGCCCATATATCTCATGCCAATATATAAATTCCTCTTCAGACTCACAAAACACATGCAATGATACTGAATTCAGGAAGATTACAGGCCAGTGGGTGGGAAATCTTGTGGATACAGTGGTGTTGTAAGCATCTCGTCCCTGGCAGGGGTCTCCATGGGGTTCCTTCAGCTCTGAAACTCTGACTGTCTCAGGGTAGCTTCAAGTGATTTCTCAGAAATATCTCGCAGGGAGGGAGCAGAGAGAGAATGTCTCCTGCCTCCAAGGAGGAAATATAGGAGTTCCCAGAATCCTCAGGAGAAGGCCATCCATGCCCATACAGAGGCCTCATTGGCTGTGACCTGATTGACAGCATAGACTCCACATCTGCACTCTTAATAATCGCATTGACACCAGATTGTGTAACTACAACACACAGTTACACTTCAAAACTCTTTTTCAAAAGGGGAATAGTTGTCTGCAGAGCACAACAGAGCTTTACTTCTGAATCCTAAAGGTATTAACTATGATTAGCCAATAGGATCCTGCCAAAGATACCAAACTGACTCTCTATCTGCCACTGACACCTCAACCATCACTGACTCATCTGGGTTACGTGGCTCTAATGTCAGAGCACTTTTCACTGTCAGCTGAATCTGTTGCAGAACCTTTTTTTAATCTGGACCCCACTCGACAGTGGCAATCTTTTGAGTCATTTGATATGCAGGCCACAGTAGCACACCTGAGTGAGGGATATGTTGCCTCCATAGCCCTAAAGGACCTCCAGGCATTGTGCCTTCTTTCTACTTGTGGGATGGGCCAGATGCAATAACTTATCTTTCACTTTTGTGGGAATTTGTATGCATCCCCGCAGCACTGGATCTCTCAAAATTTCACTGAGGTGGGAAATGTCTATATTTTTATCAAATTAATTTCCTGCACTCTAGCACATCGAGTGTGTGGAATGAACACCTGATCTAAAAGGACGTATATCTCAAATTTAGCCTTGGTGTTTCTGTTTATAATAGGTTGACCAGAAATTCAATGCCACAGTCAGAATCTAAAACTATAATGATCCATTTATCAGGCCAGACATGGTGTTATTCTGTAGTACCTACATACACAAAGGATTCAGAAAGTTAATTGATGAGGGTATTTCTCAGGCAAAGTTTTATGTTAAATATTACTATTAACTACTTGTTGATGCACAAACAGAATGTAAATCAGTTACTATATGCCTTAAAATATAAAATTACAATATGTAAATAAAACAATATTAAATTGAGCATGAAATACTCCATTTATACTTGTACTCGTTCTATTAGAATTGGTGTAATAGCATACATAAGTTTTAAAATATATGTTCTATTTAGGAAAAAATAGGAAATCACCTATGGAAGTGATAAAAAATAAATCTAGCACAGGATAATTTCTAATACATAGGACGTGGGACAAGGGATGCTATTTCTGTGGTCAAATGCTGTTCAAGGCCATGAAGTCAGTTCAGAATTATAGCAATACTACATGTAACTGAACAAAATATTGCCTGGTCCTGGGTCATCCTCACAATTGCTGTGAATTTTGAATTCATTATTGTAGCAAACTAGCTGAGAGTCTCCTTCTACTCCTCGTCTTCCTCCTCCTCCTCCTTCTTCATCTTCTTTGCTAAATGTCTGTTTCCAGAACTGCTTCTCCTTATAAAAATAGCAATTCCAAAGCATAGCGATCCTATATAGAGTTTTCAAACAGCAAATATTTAAAGAAGCAAATGACCTCATCTTTTTACCACTGCGCAACTGCTGGGTTTGAACCATTGACCTTGCAGTAAGCAGTTCAATTCATACTGAAAAGTGCCACCAGGGTTCCTTGATAGCATGTCTAAAAGAGAACAGCCATTTTGGTTTTACTTCCAAGACAGATTTGCTAATTCTTTGGGCAGTCCATGGTAATTTTAATATTCTTTACCAACTATAATCCAAATGCATCGATTCTTCTCCAGTCTTCCTTACGTCATTGTCCAGTGTCTCATGCATACGAAACAAATGCAAATACCATGGTTTAGGTCTTAGTCCTCCAAGTGACATCTTTGCTTCTCAGCCCTTTAACACACCATGCAGCAGATTTTCCCACTGTAATTTCATAACTTGCCCATGTCTTGAAAATTCTGCTTCCATGAGCACTAATACAAGTAGATATAAGTAAAATGAAACCTTTGACAATTT
Organism: Echinops telfairi; assembly: GCF_000313985.2. Taxonomy (NCBI): domain Eukaryota; kingdom Metazoa; phylum Chordata; class Mammalia; order Afrosoricida; family Tenrecidae; genus Echinops; species Echinops telfairi. The sequence goes on along the minus strand of NW_022111372.1, from coordinate 7,527,715 downwards.
CAATCTTCTCCCTGTTTATCATGACATTATTTATTTGTCCTATTGTGAAGATTTTTGTTTTCTTTACATTGATTTGCAAACACAAATTGAAAGCTGCAGTCTTTGGTACTCACCAATGCCTGCTTCATGAAGTGCTCTCTGAAGGCAAAGTGTATTACTTGCACAACACAGGGTATTAATGAGGCTCCTTTCGATCCTAATATGGAATACTTTTTCATACAGTCCACCTTTAAGAGTTAGTTGCTCAACATACATGTTGAATAGCTATCATGAAAGGATCCAGACCCTGATGTATGTCTTTCCCGATTTTAAACCATGTTTATTTGAAGTACTGTGTTCTATTTGAAGTACTGCCTCTTGGTCTATATAATGGTTCCACATAAGCACAGTTAAATGTTCTGGACTTTCCTTCCTTCTGCAAATTAGCCATATTTAGATGTGATATATACAGTCTAAGTAAGGTTGTTGCATAATCAACAAGACACCAATAATTGTATTTATTTATGTACTTCCTGCTTTCAACCAAGATTCATCTGATATCTTCAGTTTTGTCATTTTTCCTGAATCCTGCTTAAATTTTTGATAGCTTCTTGTCAATGTACTACTATAACTAGGCTTTAAAATTATGTTCAACAAATTGTTGCTTGCATGTGATATTAATTACGCTGTTGATAATTTCCACATTCTTTTAGTTGGCCTTTTATCAGTCTGGATTTCTATTAGTCAGTTACCTAACAGACTACCTTTCACATTTTTTGGTACAGACAAGTGAGAGCTTCCAGTGTTTCATCAGCTTGTTTAAACGTTTTAATTGCTTTTTCCATCAACTCCTGGTCTGTTTTTTTTTTCATCACTGGCTTCAGTGCAGCTTAGTATCTTTGGTTCCTGATCATATGCTACCTCTGCAATGGCAGGACCTTGACCAATTATTTTGGTACTTTTTTCATCTTATTTTGATGTTTCATGTATGTCTCAATATCTCGCCCTTAAATGTCCTCAGTATTGCCACTTGCACCTTGATTTTTTTTCTTCAGCTCGTTCTACTTGAGAAATGTTGAATGAGTTCTTCCCTTTTGGTCTTCTGGTTACAAGTGTTTACACATTTCACTATAACACTTTACTTCTCAAGATGCTTTTTGGAATTAATTTTTTTAATCTTTCCTTCGTGATTTATTTCATTTGCTTTAGCAACTATAAACTCAAGAAATCCTGGTTGCATAGTGGTTGATGCATTAGGTTGAATTCCCAGGTTAGTTCAAAGTCACCAGACTCTTAACACGATGGAACTTTCTATTCCAGTAAAGTTCACAGTCTTGGAAACCCAGAGAGGCTTTTCCCCTCTGTCCTATAGTGTCCTTATGAGTCCAAATTGACTCGATGATAGAGAGTTTTGAGTCAGGTTACATTCAACACTGACTATATGTTTTTAATGATTAAGAACAAGTTTGTTCTTTATAGATATTCTGAGATTATATTTATTTTGTATTTTCTAGCCATTGGAATGAAAATAAAATCAAATAACAAAAATATTGCTGTGTTTGAAACTCAGAAGAGAAGAAGACACACCTGACTCAAATAGATATTCTACAAAAACAGCAAATTGCTTCACTGACACTGTGGTCGAGAGATACGCTAAGGTCTTTCTGTAGGATCTTAGCCTGTGAAAGGCCTCTAGAGCACAGTTCTGTTTTGACACAAATGTGCCTCCATGAGTTAACTTTAATAAGTTTGGATTGTGTGTTATTATTATGATATCTGCATATGCTGTAACTTAACATGCTTTTCTTCCAAAACTGCAATAAAATGTAGTGGATTACTAATAACATGGAAATACAATTCAAAAGAAAGTCCTACTTAAAAAATCAATTGGGATATTTAAGTCTAGCTATAGGGAAAATGAAATTGAATATGAAATGGATTATTGTGCTTGAAACTCAGAGGTAAATAAGACATTCCTGACTCAAATGCATACTCTATAAATAATAGCATATTTTTAACAGCACTGACCATAACAAATTTTAACAGCATTTAATTGTAAAATGAGAAAGTGTGCACGGATTTAAAAATAAGACTTAACCAGATTTATATTTTTTTGTATTTATTTTGTACTATGTACAATCAAGGAGAGGGGAATGATCATTTAAATCAACTATTGAGTAGTAGGATGATAGTCTTTTAATTTTTAAAAAATAATTTTCCTTCCACATGTGTTGTATGAGTGAGTTGGTAAAACAATAAAAAGCTAAAGACTTTTGAATAAAATATAGTTATGTACACTTTTTGTTAATCAAAGATCATGCTCATATAATCGTTTAAAATTTTGGAATGAAACGTTCTTAATATTTATTACTAAAATTTGCTTAATTTTTGCTATTTTATTAACAGTTAACAAATGGCACAACTCAATATGTAGTAATATCTGTAAGTTTCTTCGTGGTTGAGAAGACACAGTTATCACATGTTTACTTTTAATGTCTATTATAAAAATAGAGATGAGAAATATGAAACTAAAAAAGAGTTTAATTAAAAATATACATTTATATATCAACTAATATGTACATTTTCTAGCATAACAATAATGTCATAAACTATCTGGAGTCTAAATTCTGTCATGTTCTCATTTTGATCTATTTGCTATTTTCAAAAGAATTTGGGAAAAATGACAAATTCACTTTATCCTTCATAAATACTTCAATTTAGGGTTGACTTGTAAGTAGGAATGGAGTTATGCATTCAGCCCTATCATGAATCAGAATGAGCAAAAGACTCAGAATAAATAGCTTTCCCTGTGGAGCAAATTAATTATTTCAGGGCAGCAAATAATTTAATCATCTCTTTTACTTTTGGACTCATTGCTTTGCTCTCCAGAAAAATGTGCATTTACCACCAGGAAGAAACAGCTCCTCCCCAGAAACGTACTCATCCCGACTTCCCATTCAAGACATCTTACAGCTGTGCAGTTCGCCATGCTAAGAAAAATTCCTTTATGCTAGCATATTTTAAACTTTTATGAATATTTAAAAACACCTTAGAAACATTAGGATGAATTTATTATCATAATACTATAAATACACTAATATTCATATTAGATTCAATCTGGGTGAATTGTATATTACAGGAGGCTGTCAAATTTCCATTTCAAGAGACTGAATAGAAAAGCCAGGAAATACTATTAATGTAATTTAAAGAAAGAGTGAAAACAAAAAATTAGAATGAAATACTCTCCTACCATTGATTCAACTGAAAAGGCTTTAAGAGAAAATGAGGTGTAAAATTATGTGTTGACAACAACCATAAATTGTTCTTTGTTTTACTTAACACAGCACTATGAACTCTGCGATTTACAAATACAGTTATACTCTGAACACCACAGTTTGATGTCATTGATTAAATAATATAGCTGTTAGTATCTAAACCTGCAGTAGCTCAAACAAGACTATAATAAAAAGATTACTCTGAGTACATTAGGTAGGCGGTATAATAAAAGTTCCTAAGGCTTTCTAAACACTGTAATTTGGAAAAAGGTATAAATGATGATCTATTGAATGCTTCACAATATTTTCTATTTTACACCACAAATAAAAGAAAAATATATAACAAACTACTTGTGGTTAGTACTAATATAGAACATATAGTGTTAGAAAATTTTCCATTTTACCATGGACATTTTCTTTTTAAGCTCCTTGGCCTATGCATGTGAATTACATAGCAATGTTGCATGGGAATAAAATAAATAAATATATGGAAATAATTTAATAAAATAAAACTTGAGAACTGCTGAAAAATCTTGACAAGTTTTAGATAGTTCCACTCATTGTAAATGGCACCCAAACATTAAGAATTCTGTTGTAAACTACTGCTTTGTTTTGAATTTAAAAAATCTTTATAAGAGGTTCCCAAAAAGTGGTTCACAGAAAAGGGGTATTCCTGTCAGACCAGAAAATGATGAAGCACATCTGAATTTAATTCCATTTCTGAGAAGTGTCTATTCTTCAACTTGCATTTCAATTTCAACAAAATGGCAGTGGTAATGTTTAAGTTTTCACTGAACTTTTGAAGTAAAGTGAGGCCTGTTTCCAGTGCTGACTATAGAGATATCACTAATTTATACTAGGTTTAATAATGTAAACCTCTGTGTTACCATCAACTTACCATTCTGTTTACATATTAAATCTAACACCATATATTCATACTTTGTTCCAAATAATTTATTCTATAAATTTGTGCCGCCCCAAAGCACAGCGTGGAACAGGATGATGGTAAAAGTAGTTTGGAGGGCATTGGATGAGAGAAAAGTCAAAGAAAGACAGACGGAAGAATATACGTATTCAGATTATAATAATGTAATTCATCCTGGTTATCATAAAGTTATAATAAACCTTCCAGAATTGTCTGGTCAAATACAAGTTCTTTGGTATCTGTCATCTGATGACTGCTTCTTGTGGAGAAGGAAATGTTTTAATTCAACTCTACCCACCAAATGCAATTGTTGTGATTTCAGTAGGGACCTGGATCTTTCCTGGAAAAAAAAAAGGGGGGGGGGATGTATACAGTGAGATTGAATTGTCATGCTGAAAATAGCCAGATGGATAGTGAGCGGACAAACAAAATGATCAGCCTTGCAGATATCAATGTTCGTAAATGTTTATAATGAAGACAATCAACATCACCATTATGTAGCAAATTTGGAAAATGTAATACTAAACCCATTTTTTAAAAATAATATAAATCACAGAAATTACATTTCAGGAAAATGTTTGAGCGAAGTTAGCAAAAATGCAGTATACAGAGGTAACCTTCTGTATTAAAAAATAGAATCCATAAGTGTGGGATCCATGTCATAATAGTTTAGTGCTTAGTTTAGTGCTTCTCCACATTCCATCTGTACATTAAAATGAATCTCTGTCTTGGGCTGGATTTGATTGAGAAGGAAAACTAATGAAGATCAAGCATGGCACACGGTGCTACCATATTTGAAATTTTATATTTTTAATTGGGCTCTTCGATGTATAGGTATTTGAATATTTAATGATATACTACTTATCTTTTTTATTTAATTATTCTTGAAATAGTATTTACTTTCTTCAAGGTTAAAGTCAAGCCTTGGTGGCTTAGTGGGTACAAGGTCAGCTGTCTAAAGCCACGAGTCTCTCTGTTGCTGAAAGATGACGCTTTTTGCATCCAGCAGGGAAACACAAGTGGCAGTAGTACTCTGTCCTATAGGGTCACTAAGAGTCAGATTCTACTCATTAACAGTTAAGTCCTTGTTAGTGTGATAAATCTTTAATGTAAGGGGCCTTCCAAAAGTTTACAGACATATTTTCAAACTTTTTCTCTTAATGACATTTTTCAAAGATCTTTTTCAAAGAACCTTCCTCATATGCATCTTCAAACTTGCTGCCCTCAAGTCGATTACAACCCATGATCACCCTGTGTGTAACAGAATGAGTACCCCTGCTGCAGAGACTTCTATGACCCGAATCTTTACAGAATCCAAGTGTTTCTTTTGCTTTTGTTGTTTTGCTCAAACCACCAAACTTTAGGTTAGGAGTCTCGTGTAAACTGTTTGAACTATCTGCTGACATGTACAGATGATTAACTTTAGTTTTTGTATATTAATTGACATACTTAAAAATATTTTCCTGTCGTGTAGTAGTTTCTGCTGCAATAAATTACCAGACATATGCTTACTTTAAACAACTGTCATTTAGTTTCTCCATCTAAAATCAGAACTCTGACATATAATGTATCTGAGCTACTTCTTCCTTTTAAAAATATTTGATTAGAATTTTTAAAAGTATTGATATCCTGTAATTAAAACTTCCAAGACTTAGTTAAAAAAGTGCTAGAGCATTTGATTTTTATGTGCAATCTCTGAAGAAAATGCTTGTCAATAAAAAGTTTTGTGTAGACTATTCCTAAATACTATTCCTAAATACATTTCCAAATTAGGTTGTTCTTGCTATTATGCCAAAAGTTTTATAACGCATGTGTTAATTGTTTCAAATGTTTTTTTCTACATTGGTTACTTACAACACATTAATTTGGTTATTATATACACATTATCTCTTTTATGCACTAGGCTAGGTCAGAACTTAAAAACCACAAGTTAATCCCCAAGAGAGAGACAGGGCTTTCTTTTCTTGTAGAAAGACAGTTTCAGAAACCCACAGAAGCAGTTCTACTCTGTCCTATACAGTCACTAAGGGTAAGCATTGATTTGAGGGCAGGGAGACACAGCTAATTTCCTAAAGTTTGTTTGGAACATTTGAACTTATAATCATGACAAGATTTGATATGAGTGACCTTTCTTGTATTGCCTTTGTAAGATTTTGGTGCTAATAGTATGCTCACTCAATTGCGCAGAGCCTCAATGAGTCAGGTCCAACTTATAGCGGCCCTAGAGAGCAGCGTATAATTCCTGCTCTGAATTTCCAAAATTGTAGAGCGTCTCTTTTTTGTCTTGCCACGTGGGTGGTCATGTCCAGCTGCTGACCTTTCAGTTAGCCGCCCAACTTGTAAATACTGCATCGTCAGGACACCTATTCACTTAGAAAGAGTTTCTCCAGCTCTATTCTCTGAAAAGTTTCTAGAGCTGTCATTCCTTGAAATGTTGTGGTAATTCACTTGTGAGCCTTCCTGACCATGTTGTAAATGATAGATTCACTCTATTTAATAAATTAGGGCTATTTACATTTCCAACTTATAAACATTAATTTTTGAAATCCGTGTTTGTCATATAATTAATCAATTTATTCTGAATTTTAAATGAAGTATTGGCATAAATTATTGTATTCTGATAACGTTCTAAGATCCAACAGGTGGAATATATCCCTTTATTTGTGTTATTATAGATAAATTACAGCTTCTAATATACCTAATGTGAGGAAATCTATGAACTGATTAACTGAGAAGCTGACTGAAACCACCCACAGGCCTGACACCGCTTCAGAAAAGGCACACTTTGGAAACCCTGCTGAGCTGCCCTTCTCTGCACCTGTCATGTACTGACAAATTTAACTGAACAAAAACTGACAGAAACAACAATGGAGATTTTAATAATATTTTTTGAGAACTAGCTTTTAGGTTCTATGGCTCCTCTCTTCTGTAATTTAAGCAGCCATGATGCTAGTTTGATGACTAAGGTGTGTCTTCCCCAAGCTACAGAAAAGGAAGTCCAAAGACCAGAGCATTGGCATATTTGAATTGTGACAATGGATATACACTGGATTACTGGAAGAATGAACAAATGACTGTCAGAAGAAGTAAAAGCAGAATGATCCAGAGTAGTGACCACTGGTGAAACTGTGGCTTGCTTATTTTGACATATCATCGAGAAAGACCAAGTCAAAGGGCATCCCATTTGATAAAGTCATTGGAAACAAAGAAATCCTCACTGAGGTATACTGACACATTAGTCACAAGAATGGAACGAAATCCATTTAAATCATGACAATGGTACTTAGCAACTTTCTAAGGTTACACAAACGATCATTCTGAGAGGGAGCTTACTTGATGTCAAATTAAAAGAAAAAAGAATATAGTCATATGATTATTTCTAAGAAATTACTTTCTTTCATCTCTATCATTTAATTTTAGTTGCTTCTACTATGTGAGTGTTAAGTCACTTCCTGTAATCGTTACTTAAGGTATCGATTGCCAGACATTCTTCCTTCCTAGACAATCCCTTTTAACTTTAATTTTTCTTCTAAGATTTACTTTTTACATCCATAAGTTCTGTTATATTATTTTTATTATACACCATGATCAACTATTTTCATATTTCTATTTGGATTTATTATTAACTCTTTTTATTGTCTGTACATTTTCTAATTTATACTTATTTGGAAATTTTGTTTTCTTTTTTTTAAGTCATTTTATTGGGGTTCATACAATTCTTATCACAATCCATCCATACATCCATTGTGTCAAGCACATTTTTACATTTGTTGCCATCATCATTCTCAAAACATGTGCTTTCTACTTGAGCCCTTGGTATCAGCTCCTCATTTTTCCCTCCCTCCCCCTCCCCCTCCCTCATGCACCCTTGATAATTTATAAATTACTATTATTTTGTCATGTCTTACACTGTCTGACATAACACTTCACCCACTTTTCTGTGTCCATCCCCTAGGGAGGAGATTATATGTAGATCCTTGTAAGTGGTTCCCCTTTCTACTCTACCTTCCTTCCACACTCCCAGTATTACCATTCTCACCACTGGTCCTGAAGGGACCATCTGTCCTGTATTCCCTGTATTTCCAGTTGCTATCCGTACCAATGGACATCCTCTGGTCTAGCCAGATTTGTAAGGTAGAATTGAGATCATGATAGTGGGGGGAGGAAGCATTTAAGAACTAGAGGAAAGTTATATGTTTCCTCATTGCTACCCTGCACCCTGATTGGCTCATCTCCTCCACGCAACCCTTCAGTAAGGGGGTGTCCAGTTGCCTACCAATGGGCTTTAAGTCTCCACTCTGCACTCACCCTCATTTACAATGATATGATTTTTTTTTTTGTTCTTTGATGTCTAGTCCCTGGTCCCTTCTACACCTCATGGTCACACAGGCTGATGTGCTTCTTCTATGTGGGTTTTGATGCTTCTGGGCTAAATGGGTGCTTGGTTATCTGCAAGCCTTTAAGACCATCCCGGATGCTATATCTTTTGATAGCTGGGCACCATCAGATTTCTTCACACATTTGCTTATGCACGCATTTGTCTTTAGTGATCTTGCCAGGAAGGTGTGCATCATGGAATGCCAATTTAATAGAACAACAAGTTCTTGCATTGAGTAAGTACTTGAGCGGTGGTCCAATGTCCATCTGCTGCCCTAATACTAAACCTATAAATATATGCACGTAGATCTATTTCCCCACCATCCTAGACAAATATATTTACCTATGTATATGCCTGTAAATTGACTGTGAGCAATCGTTGTGAGATCTCACTACCTTCGGACCAGCCAGAAAATTTTTATTCTTACTATTACTAGTTTAGTTATACTGAGGTAGCACAAACGAATAAGAAAAATAATAATCAGATTTATAATAAGTACTTTAATAGACATAGTGTCAAATCATATGCAAAGATAGAAGGACATGTTAATCGTGTCCTATTAGCTTACTTAAAATCCAACCTTGCCTAAGACCTTAAGCTATATTACTGACCCAAGTAAAGAATAAGAAAAAGGGTCATCTTAGAGAAGAGGAGCAATTCTATGAAGGCCTGAAGCTATCAAAGCAGATTTACAACATCAAATAAAATAATGTAATACAAAGATAACTAAATGCTATGGATATAAAGGTTCCCATTAAATATTATTGAAATAAAGAAATGACAGAATGATAAACTTGACAAGTGCTAGTCAGATAAAAATCAACCCTTCAAATAAATGGCCTTAAACAGTCCTGATAAATTCTAAAATATACCAGTGCATATTAACATATATGGTTCCAGTGACATTGAAAGACTACTAGTAGTAGTACTTCTACTATAACTACAACTTCTACTACCACTCTACTAAATACCCAGTACTGGCCCTCAGAGGGACGGTATATTGTATAGATCATGCATTCTTTTGCTAAACACAGCAAGCATAATCTTCCCTAGAAGATATTCTAGGTAAAAGCTTTCTATTTGAAACTATAAGTGTGGTCATATCTCTATATTTACTAGTAGTACATGTGATTTAAATTACCATTTATATTTTTGAAATGGAATTATTTGTGAGTTTATAGACAAAACAGTTTTGCATGAAAAGTTTTTGGTGTTGCTAACCGAAAATAATTAAAAACAGTAAGTAAAGGGTATTCCCAGTGACTTCCACATCATAAGAACTTATTAACGTTTTGTGACATTTTTGAAATGAACATCAAAGGACTGGTTAAAATTACCATGCTTTTAATAAAGCTTTAAGTTTTACATGCTACCTCTGGTATTTGTTTCTATAAATGTAAAGTCCAGACATTCTTACTTTAAAAACAAGAGTGTCAGGCTTCAGGATATCAAGTTATTTTAATATTTTGTTATATCTTAGGCATAATTTATAAAACTATGAAGATGGGTTGCTATACAACAAAATTATTGAGATGTCTTTATTTTCTTAAAAGCAATTATAATACTGAAGAAGAAAGTACTTTTTTAGTTTTTCAAAGCAATATCACAAAAACCAAACTCTGAAATAAGAAATGAAACTGAGTCACTGTCAACTTAGACGTGTGATTCAAAGCTAGCACTGAGGAATTAGAATTGCCTTACAAGTACAACACGGGGGATAATAAAAAGGAATGAATTTAATTGCCAATATGTTACAAATGAGTTTCATTTTACCACTCTAAAGGGTTGCCCGATTTTAACATCCTTTTCTAATTAAAAGGCACATTTTAAGAGCTTAATTGTTGGTCCTGCTTCACTCTTTTATTTTAAATAATTGCTATTAACAGAACTGAACACACATTTCCTAGGGTACATGGTGCTCCAAATGAATCTAATGGTAAACTGTCTAGGATACAGACTTTTCCATGGTGCCAATAAAATACAGAGTGGAATACGGCAAACTTTAAACCAATTCCAATTGCTGTAACTAACAAATAGGTGCAAAGTCACAATAACAGAGGCTCAATTTAATGGATCAAGGGTATTTTTACTTTATTTAAAAATGACTATAAATTACTTTGATGATAATACCCTATATACTTGAGTATAAGCCGAGGCACCTAATTTTACCACAAAAAACTGGGGGGCTCTTTCAGCATAAAAAATGTGCTGAAAAAACTCGGCTTACACTCCAGTATATAGGTAAGTATCCAGTCAAACTGTAGTTCAGAAAAAAAAAATAACACATAGGGATTTATAAGATGATTCTTTTATCATCCAACAAAGGTTGTAGCAGTTCATTGATAGGGATCTGTCATATGTTTGGGCCAAATCCAGAAGACCTGGAACAAGGGATATTAGTGTTGGTAACAAATGGATCATGACTAAAAGCAAGATGCTGACTTGTGTTCAATTCACTGTGCTTAAGACATTTGACTGTGCGATCATAAGAAACTATGGATATCCTTGAGACAAATGTGAATCCCAGAACACTTCACTGTTCCCGGGCAGAACCTGTGCACACAGATAAGGGACTCCTACATGATTTAAAATCAGGAAAGGTGTGTGTCATGGCTGTATCCTCTCACCATACTTATTCAATCTTTCTGCTGAGGCAGTAATTAGAGAAGCTGGATTCCATGAAGAAGAGTGTGGCATCAGGACTGGAGGAAGGCTTGTTAACAACCTGCTCTATGCAGACCATACAAACTAACTTGCTTAAAGTGAGAATTTGAAGCACTTGCTGATGAAGATCAAAAAGTGCAATCTTTTGTGTGGTTTACAAATCAATAAAAAGACCAAAATCTTCACAATTGGACCAATAGGCAACATCAAGATAAATAGAGAAAAGATTGAAGTTGTCAAGGATTTCATATTGAATGGATACACAATCAAGTCTCACGGAAGCAGCAGTCAAGAGATTAAATGACACATGCTGTTGAGTAAACCAGCAGCACAAGACCTCGTGAAAGGGCTGAAACACAGGGATGTTACTTTGAGGACTAAGGTGCACCTGACCCAAGCCATGGTGTTGTTAATTGTGTCCTATACCTGTGAGAGCTGGGCGGTGAGTAAGGAAGATGGAAAAAGAATCAATGTGTTGGAATTATGGTGCTGGTGAAAGATATTGAAAATATCATAGACTGCCAAAAGAACAAACCAGTCTGTCTTTGAAAAAGTACAGTCGGAATGCTTTTTGGAGGCAAGGATGGCAAGAAATTATCTCAAGTGCTTCGGAAATGTTTCAGGCAGAGCAATCCCTGGAGAAGGGCATCGTGGTAAAGCAGAGGGGCAGTTAAAAAGAGGAAGAGCCTCACCTGGGCTGCAAAGGGTTCAAACAGGAACAATTGTGAGGAAGATGCAAAACCTGGTACTTTACACTGAGTGCCGTGATTTGGAACCAGCTCATTGACACCTAACAATAGCAAATTTTACTTTTTAGAAGAAGTGTGCATTTGATTATTAAAAAGTACTTGCTATTTTAATGATTAACTTCTGTTTAAGCAGCATTTGCTAACTTTCACATATGTGCATGTCTAATTAAGAAATGTTGCTAAAGCTGTTTGTTTGCTCACTAAAGCTGGTCCCCTGCTGATGATGACACCAAAGTCAATGGAAATAATTCTTTCTTGTCTTTATAACCAGTTATGCATCAAACCATTTTGACCAGAAATTTAATTGACTGATTTTTTGAAGTGGATCACCAAACCTTTATTCTTAATTTATCTCAATATGGAAAACAATGAGCATCACAGAGACACAAAAACTTCCACTGACAGATGGGTATGAAGTCCTGATGAGTAAACAGAAATGGATCTCCCATTTGCAAGCAGAGAATTCTGCCACTTGAGCCACCACTTCCCTCATTACTGATAAAACCAACCTCACTGCCACTGCCGAGTTGATGCAGATTCACACTGACCTCGTGGGACAGAGTATAACTACCCCTGAGTTCTCAAGACTAAATCTTATTGGTGTAGAAAACAGTCTATCTCCAACAGGCTAGTGGTTTACAACTGCTGATCAATGGTTAGCAGCCAATGTGTTACCAGTATACAGGCAGTGGTCTTCATTACTGACAAAATGGCCATGAAATAATTAAAAGCGTTTGAATATATCAATTATTATTTAAAAGGTGTCAACATATCAAACTGTATCTTTATTTTTGTTTTATATAAATCATCTGAAATACTATTTTCCTCTTCTGGTTAAATAGTAAATAATTAAATCAAAAATACTTACCAAGCATCATGACAGTCCTTTGGTTTCATAGGTACCAATTTCATAATAAAAATTATGAGATTTATATCTCCTTATTTTGTTACATATATTTGTTGATTTAAATTTCATTTCAGAGTTCAAAATATTATGCAAGAAAGGAAAGGCGTAAGAAACAAAAAAAGTGCACCTTAATTTTTATTAGAAAATAAGCAAAACAAGCATTGTCATTCTAAACATATTTGTGATTTTATGTCTATTATGATATAAAACTTTTAGAGTCAGTGTTCATCAACATGTGCAGATTTTTCAGATAGAAGCAACCCAATCAGATGGACTTAAAATTTTAAATCAGAGTAAAACCAACTTGCTCTGCTCTTCCTAAAGTGCTATGTTTATTTAATAAAATGTAATTCTAATAAAATCAAGTACTTGAAGTTAAGGTATAATGCTTAATAAATAACAATGAAATGCTTTTTAAAAGAAGATTAAGTACGGTATATAATACCCAATGGGAAAAAAGTTATATTTATTTTGTATTTTCAATTGAAAAATGCATCTCTATCTTGAAAATAATATTTTAAAAATGGTTCTTATAATACAACTAACTTTTTGATCAGACAGTGAATCATTTTAAGAAAATATAATGCAACTAGAAAACTAAAATAGTGGAAGTAGTTAAAGTGTCACTTTCAGAAACTTATTTAATTAAACTTTCACTTCTAGGTATGTATTCCCTTTCAAAACAGAAACGCCAGCAGAGACTTGTTCAATCATATTCTCCATAGAATTATTCACAAAGTCCCAAAGTTGTAAACAATATAAATGCCCATCAAAAAAATGAATGGATAAACAAAATATGCTACATACATATAATGGAATACTACTTTGTCTATAGAAGAAATGAAGCATTTATGCGCCTACAATGTGGAAGGAGTTAAAAACACTATACTGGGGGAAGTAAGTCAGGCAAAAGATAACTAATATTTTGTGGTTTCACATAAAAAGACAGGAAAACGCACCCGTGCAGAGGCCATCGTTTTTCATTGTTGTTTTTGTTTTATAATTGTATTGATACTTACTTCATGCACAATTCAATGTTTTATATATATTTACAAGATTTGTGTAATCATCACCACTTCAATTTTAGTACATTTTCTTCATTCTTGTACACATTATTATAAGCTCTTCATTGCATCATCCCTGACTCCCCTTCCATAACTATAAGTAATTATTAATCTACTTACTGTCGCTATATGGATTTTATGCAAATATAATAGTACAAAAAAACCCAGAGTATAATACCAATAAACAAAATCCCTGCTATTAAATCAGTGTTGACTCAAGGCGACCATGTAGGACAGGCAGAACTGCACCTGTGAGTTTTGGAAACTGGAACTATTTACCAAAAGTAAAAAGCCCCAGCTTTCTTCCATGCAGCAGCTGGTGGCTTCGAACTGCTGACCTTGCATTATCAACTCAATGTGTAACAAAGAGGACACCAGAGCAACTAACTAAATAAAATAGAGAAAAATCTCAATTGATGAGAAACCCGAAGATAACATTTAGAATAAATTAAAAATGAGTCAAAATCCAAAACAAATTATATTATGTTAAATTTCATCTAACTATACCTGCAGCAATCCATTTTCCAATGCACCCTGTCTGTGGGCAAGACTGTTCACATCCCTGGTCATTGACTCAAGGTAAGTACATAGAGCTTTAAGTTGAGTGGTGACTCTACAAATGGGTTTTGCTCATTCACTGTCATCCATGAGGTGCTCAGAACTTAACTTCAAATATAATTGCCTCCTCTTATCCTGGATTTTATTATTTACAATCGCTGGATTGCGTAGACCCAATGCTTCTTTTCCATGAATTTAGCTGAAACCTCACTTAGATGGTTGTTTGTTTTAATACAAGCCTTTGAGACCTCAAAATCTCTTCTTTCTGATAGTCACCATCTCATTTTTCACCACTCTTTGCTGTAGCACTCATATCAATAATCAGTTCATGGAGGCAACTCTTGAGCAGGGCCTCATATGAAGAACCAATTGTTCTTAGATTAGGCCTTGTGATAAATTTTGAGTTCACAGTCCAGAAAATTTTACTTTAGATAAAATTTTGCTTTCTTGTTTGTTTTTCTTTTGAATCTAAAAAGAATTAGAAGGTAAATTGATGTCTATTATTTTTTAAGAATGTATAAAATAAATCAATAATTTGAGATTCTGATTTGATGAAGATTATAATTCTAAGAAAGGACACATGTATTGGCTCAAAGAAAAAAGTAGTAAATATATTGATTCATCAAATATAATTCTTAACACTCATAATGGCTAACATGTTTTTACACAAGGATCAAAGATTGAAGCCTTCATTATGATGTATGATAGAATGTAGAATAGACCAAAATACTCACAACTGGAGAGATAGGTAATATTATGGTAAATGGTAAAAAGTTTGTAGTTGCAAAGGATTTTTCCTTGCTTGGATGCACACTCAATGCTTGTGGAAACAGCAGTCAAGAGATCCAATGACACGTTGTATTAGGTAAATCTGCAGCACAAGACCACTTTAAGGTGTTGAAATATAAGGATATTAACTTTGAGGTATATGGTGCTCCTGACCCCACCCATGGTGTTTTCAATTTGCTTCACATGCACACGAAAGTTGACATTAAGTAAGGCAGGCCAAAGAAGAATGGAGGTATTTGAATTGAGGTGCTGGCGAAGAATATTGAAAATACGATGGACTGTAAATGAATGAATACATCTGTCTTGGCAGAAATACAGCCAAAATGCTCCTTTAAGGCAAGGATAAAGAGACTTGGTTTCATGTATTTTGGACATGTTGTCAGTAGAGAATAGTCCTTGGAGAAAGCATCATTCTTGTTAAAGAAGAAGGCTAGCAAAATGGAAGAAAGTTCTTGAGAAGATGGATTGGCATGGCTGCAACCATGGGCTTAGATATAAGATTATTGTGAGTATGTTATAGGACCAGATAGTGTTTCCCTTACAGGGTCCCTATAAATCAAAACCGCTTAATGACATACATCAACAGCATGTATGAAGAACTAATTATGGTACAGACAGAGCTCTAGGTACATTGTTTTTTTTCTTTGAGCTTCAGTACCACTGCATGAAAGATTAATAATGATGCTCATACTAGTGACAAGGAAATCAAGTTCAAGGTGACTAATTATTAGAGTAGTGAGTTCAAAAAGTGATTGAGCTGGAATCTCAATCCATGTCTTTCTTGTTCTAAAAGTTGGTTTCTACGTTTGTATCATATATTTTCACTAATTTTAGAAAATTCCCCTGATGATCCTTACATTTAAGTATAAAAACATTCTAGTTAGAAGCTAGCGTTATCAGGTCAAGCACTGCTGAAATAAAATATTAGTATTTTTTCATGAGTTGGGAAAGTAAAAGAAAATAGGTATATGTATAGCTTTGATGTAATGAGGAAATACCTTTTAAAAAATGAATTATGATTCCATTCCTTTACTACATTCTTTATATAAGTATTTTAATGATTTTAGTATATGTGCTGCCGAAGCGAGCACAGTATTTTAATGATTTAATCCACAATAAATGTCTCACTATTTAGCAAATTGGCTTGAAAGCATATGGGTTAAATATTTATTTCATTTTTTTTGTCATTTGTGATCATCACATAATTTAAAATCCAGAGAAAAGTTTTTATCAGCCACATTTTTATCCATGAGCGTTAGCATCCAATGATTATTCTAATCAACCAATTATTTATATGACAGTTACAAAATAAAGCTTTTATGAGATTCATCTTCCTCATGTACTGATTCTGTGAAATTCTATTTTAATTAACATTTCCCCTTCTTGCCTCTTTATATAAATAAGGGCACATAGAGTTTCTAATTTTATTAATGAATTATAAATTTTTGCTATAATTTTCCCACATTCTGTCTGTAAATTTGAGCTACTGTTGTGGCTTGTGTGATCCTGGATACTGGCATCTATGTCACTGGTATTTCAAATACCGGCTTAGTCACCCAGCGTGAGCAGATTTCAGTGGAGCTGCCAGACTAAGGACAAGCAATGAAGAAGGAATCGGCTGTCCACTTCACGAGAAGTCAACTCTGAGAAGCTCGTGCATAGCATGAAAAAATGTCAGATCCTGAAGGCCTACTGACTGGAAACAATGATTTCTGGAGCTGATGCCGGATAATGGGCCCCGGGGTCAGCAGGCACTGGAAATGCGACTGAGGAGGAGATGCTGTCTCACAGAAGAGTTGACCATGGTGACACAAAAGGAATACGGCCTGTGGGAGTTTTGCCTTTGGATCTTCATTTACTGAGGGGGGAAAATGGTGGTAGGATTTAGCCAATCCAAACCAGTTCAGTAGAACAGATAGGGATTTTTGTTGTTGTTGAGTTCATGAATGGTTATTAAAATGCTATTTGTTATCAGAGTTATTTCTAAGGTGGGTAGGTGGGAAACCAGACAATATGGAAATCACAAATTTACATATCTTAATCTTTTTTAACATTCATCCACATAACAGCATATTTAAGTGATGTATTAAAGTTTATTCCATCTACAGATATAAAAATAAGGAAGAACTATGCTTGCAATATGTATTTATTTCATAAAACTCATTATACTTGTGATGAAATACTAACTTTTTAGTTTTTTTGTTTGTTACTTTAATAAACAAACATGTGCTATAAAGAGAAACAGTGCCAAACACCAGAGGGTGACATTCATTTCAGGTTTGTGTTATACTCCAAATCCCTATAAGATATTATGAGTGAACAGATAATTCCATAAAGCAGCCCAAGAAGATGAAGTTAAATATTATAATGAAGTATGCAAAGATTTGGAATTAGAAAATTGAAATAAAGAACACACTCAGCATATCTTATCCTGAAAGAATAAAAAAAAACCTTCAAGCACCAACTTGTAATATTAAACGATTCTTATAGGTAAAATATTGAATAATGAGGAAGCATCAAAAGAAGATGGAAATAATACAGAGTCACTGTACCAAAAAGAACTGGAGGACATTCCACCATTTCAGGGGGATTGCATATAAGCAAATATTAATGGTGGTTAAGGAAGAAGACCAAGCTGCACTGAAAGTATTAGCCAAAAAGATGCCCCAGGAATTGAAGAAATACTACTTGAAATGATTTTGACCAGTGGATGTAGCATAGGAAACACGTACTCTTCTATGCTGGGGAATTGGAGAGATTGGAAAATGTCCTTATCTGTACCTAATCCAACAAAAGGTGACCCAACTGAATGTTCAAATTATAGAACAATGTCATTGATATCTCATGCAAGTAATATTTTACTGAAGATACTCCATTAAAGGTTGCAGTAGTACATTGACTGGGAGCTGTTATTTTCAATTATTCATAGGCAGGTGTGTAGGGTCCAACTCCTGGTATGCACAAGGTCCTGAAGAAATGACTGTATGCACAATTATGGAAAAAAAGGAGACAGAAAAGACAGGGCATGAGGGGGGGGGGGGGGGGAGGCGGGCCGATCGCCAATCTCTGGAAAAGTTTATTATGCAATTGGGCTATATATTAATGAGGCCTGCAAGCTTAAAGTTAGCGCCTACACAATAGAATGGGCAATGTGTGAATCTAGGTCATGCTGAGATCCCTAGGGGAACACTGGATGATAAGTATCCGGTATTGAAAACACAAAATAATAGTTGGATTATTGAGTGGTAGGGACAAAGGAATCTGACTGCTCTTAGAGATAGGCCTCCTTTAGCTGTGTAGTGAGGGCACAGGCACCTGTAAGAGACAGCTTTATATTAGCATTTTCATGGAGGGAAATTGAGGAATAATCTTTCTATTTGTAGATTGTTGTATTAGTCTGGGTACTTTGGAGAAACAAATCCACAGCAACTCATGTATAAGAGAGTTTTATGTAAAGAAAATGTGCATCATGAAAACATCCCAACCCAAGGCTGCCCAAGGCCACAAGTCCAATATTAACCCATTAACCCAACACCAGTCCACAAAGTCCTCCACCTCACAAAACTGAGGCAATGATGCCAACTGCAGGAGGAAAGCTGAGTCAGTGAACGAATGAGCATCGCAGCACTAGCAGGGGTCTCCCCACGGCTGCTCCAGCACCCAGGGCTTCATCGGGATAGGTCCATGTAGCTTCTCCTTGGGGATGTCTTGTAGGAAGTCAATCTTGCAAGCTGAAGCAGGGAACTGCTAAGGCAGCTGCACCCTGGTGCGACCATCACAAAGCAAGAGACCGGAGAACTAGAAAGGCGAGGCTCACCACCCATTTATCCCTCCGCCTTTCAATTAGCCCCACGTGTGTTTATTGGCCAGGTTGGCACAATTAACTACCTCAATTTCTGTTGGGTTTTCCAGTTTGCTAAGCAAAGGAGTAGATGCATAGAGATAAGAGGTAATTATTTTATGTATATGCAATGGCTCTGCATTCTACCCATGTCTTTTTCTTTATGTTTCCATCATCATTCAATATTTTACTCATAGAATAACTTAAGACTATAATTGGATGATTGGAATTTTCAGCTTGACATGCTACCTTCTTTTTCTTTTATTTTATAACTCCAGATATTTTCACCTTTCATCGAAGTACTTTACTTTGTGTTCTTGAGCAGCCTTTTGGAATCTTCTGATTAGCTGTTTAACTTAATTTCTTACAAGCATTTCAATTATTCTATATTTGTGTTAGGCCTGGTTGACTAAAGAAATAGATTCCAGAGACACTCATATATGTGTAAGAGAGCTTTATATCAAGAAGTTTTTATATAGCAAGCAAACATCCCAGAATAATCCAGATAAAGTCCATAAGTTTTATACTAGTCCATAAATCCAGCTTTAAACTCAAATGGCCTATGCAATAATGCAGAATGCAAGATCATAGGCCAGTAGGTGCAAAGTCATGTGATCCAATGGCAGTGGAATCATCACAGGGCTCTTGACAGATCTCAGCGTGCCTCATGGCTCATCCATTGGAGGTGAAAAGTAGAGAAAGAGGAAGGGACCAGCATCACAGAGCCATTTATGTCAATGGTACAGCCAAAAAGCTGTGACCTGATTGACAGGCTAAACTCCATCCCTGTTTTTTATATCTTCAAGTTGAAATAAAATTATGCAAATACCATAATAGTTAATAGTAATTTTCAATGTCTTTTGTGATATCTATGTGTCATCTTTTCTTTTTCTACTGTCTTTTCAATCAATGGCATATAACCTTCATCATTCATATTCATGAATTCAACAGTGTACTATTTCTCACACAGAATGCAGTCATTAATTCAATAATGTAGGTCAGTTAAACAAATAATCCTCATTAAAAATGATGCTATTCCACAGGTTTTTTAGGTCTTTGATCATTTGTTTTTAGTGTATCAAATCTATCCTTGAGATAACTTATGGATTCAGGTGATATGTATTCAAGGTTCTCCATCATCTTCAATTTATTTTAATTTCTTTGAGCTGCAATTTTAACTTACATGTTAGTATTGGATGTCTGCTTCTCAGTTTATCCTTGGCCTTGTTCAGACTTGTGATATTGAGCTTCTTCATCATCTCTTCCCACATATGCAGGTTAATTGATATCTGTGTGAAGTCCAAATGTTTAGTAACTGTTTTGTTTTAAAAAGGTATTTACAATGAATATGTTCACCATTCATCTGTAGCTGACCTCACAGCTGATTATACTGTAGTGTCTTGTATGTTATTGTGCCATGGTATTTGAAATATAATGTGTTTCCCATGGTAAACAGGTTTCAGACTAGCACGGGTTAGGAGAAAGTGCTTGTTGGTGTACTTAGAAAAAGAAAAAAGTGCTAAAATCATAAGGATAGCAGTAGAACACTGACTATAAAGAGTAGGAGGCCTGATATTTGATTATAAATATTTGGAACAATAAAATAAGTCAAGTATCTTTTATACTTTTCATTCAGCTCTAAAATATTTTGCATCTTTATGTGTGTCATTTTTATTTGATTCTAGTACTATGCCCACTATATTATGAGGAGCTGAGAAGTAAATGGGGATTAAGGTTTGGAAGAGAGAAATCACAATCCAGAAACATAGGTAGAGAAAAAGAAATGTGAAATATTGTGTGGACATACATTGAAAGCTTAATTTAGAAAGCTAACATAAGGAAAAATTTAAGTAGACATGAATTCAACAGTGTACTATTTCTCACACAGGATGCAATCATTAATTCAATAATGTAGGTCAGTTAAACAAATAATCCTCATTAAAAAAAGTTTTTGACTCATGTATGAGTCCATACCTTGTTCAATTCAGCTAATTCTTAACACTTCATTAACCAATGTTAGAGTAAGGTGGGTATGTTAGTCTGGGTAGATTAGAGAAACAAATCCACAGAAGCTCATATGTATAAGAGAGACTTTTATATAAAGGGTAAATGCACATCAAGAAAACATCCCAACCCAGTGCCACCCAAGCCCACAAGTCCAACATTAGCCCATATGTCCAACACCAATCCACAAAATTCTCCGCCATCTCACAAAACACAGTAATGATGCCGACTGCAGGAGGAAAATCGAAACAGTAAATGAGTAAACATCTCAATGCTGGCAGGAGTCTCCGCGTGGTTGCTCCAGCACCCAGGGCTGCATCAGGGTAGGTACATGTGGCTTCTCTACAGGGATGTCTCACAGGAAGTGAGCCTTGCAAGCATAAGCAGGGAACTGGCTAAGGTAGCTGCACTCTGGTCTGACCATCAGAAAGCCAGAAACCTGAGAAGTCAAAAGGTGAGGCTCCCTGAGGCATTTAACAATCCACCCTTCAATTAATCCATGTGTTAACAGCCAGGTTGGCACAATAAACTAACTATCTCAGTGGGCAACTTAAAATATCATATGAGAAAATACATTTTTACTTATTTTATGTGATAGTTAATTCACATGTTCAGTTGGCTGGTTTATTTTGATAATTAAATTGTTAGCACTAGCCTAATAGCTGTTATAATAGATGCATGTGATAAAATCAGTTGGTCTCAAGAAAAGAAGATTTCCTTCTTAGTGTAGTTGGCCTCATCCAATCAATTGAGGACTTTAAGAACTAACTGATGTTTCTTTTTTTTCTAATTAAAAGAACTACTTTTATTTTATATGCATTGAGTTTTATTATATATACTTAACACAATTTAACAGTATTATATGTATGAGTATACACACATGAATGAAAGAAGAAACAGGAAAATTAATGGAAAGAAGGGACCAAAGTAAATATTAATTGGGGAAAAATGGTATCTTACCATACGTTTTTATTTGATATTTAATGCATGAATTAATTAATTGATATACCACAAAATTCACTTTTGTTTACATTTCTATATATTTTGATACATGCATACATATAAGAATCAAAACCACAAACAGGATAAAAAACAGTAACTTCACTTAGAAAATACTAATGACCTTTATTCACTTTTTTAATCGATTGTGCTTTTGGTGTTCCACCTATGACTATGCATTTAATACAAAATAATTTTTTTAAGAACATTCTTCATAATATAGCTTTAATAACAACAATTAGAAGTAATATAAATGTACAAAAATATCATTTTAAAATTGAAGTGGAAATGTAATAATGATAATAAAGTACATTACTTATTAAACCATATATTTGAATAATATGCAATCAATTTGAAAGGTACGCATGCACCATAATCTTTCTTTTTTTTAAAAATCATTTCATTGGGGGCTCATACAATTCCTATCACAATCCATAAATACATGCATTGTGTCAAGCACATATGTATATTTGTTGCCATCATCATTCTGAAAACATTTGTCTTCTACCTGAGCCCTTAATATCAGCTGCTCATTTTCCCTCTCCCTCCCCACTCTCCCCTCTCTCATAAACCCTTCATTATTCATAAATTATTATTATTTTGTCCTATGTTACACTGTCTGACGACTCCCCCTGACCTTTCTCTGCTGTCCATCCCCCAGGGAGGAGGCTATACATAGATTCTTGTAGTCGATTCCCCCTTTCTACCCCACACAAGGTGTAGTCTGAAAAGCAGACTTACAAGAACAGCCAGTTGTAAGAACCCCAACACTTAAGGAGTTTAGAAGGTATAAGGAACTTAAATTAATCTGGAAAGGATAGTATCTATATGAATACACAGCTTTCATATTTTAAAAAATTATATTGACTTTAATAACAATGGAAGACAAAACAAGTGATCAAAACAAAGGGAATAATTTTAGTGGTGTATAATCAATGAGTCAAACAAAAAATTTAGTCACAATGACAAAGAACTTTTTG
The DNA here is from genome assembly GCF_000313985.2 of Echinops telfairi. Taxonomy (NCBI): domain Eukaryota; kingdom Metazoa; phylum Chordata; class Mammalia; order Afrosoricida; family Tenrecidae; genus Echinops; species Echinops telfairi. The sequence goes on along the minus strand of NW_022111372.1, from coordinate 7,504,603 downwards.
CTGATTACTTTTAAACATCATCCACTATAGCTGTTGTGGTTAAATATTCCTAATGTTTTCTAAGATGTTTTCATTTATTTTATATTTTAAATAAGAGTATAATTATACTTAGATATTGTTGTTACTAGTTGTTGTCCAGTAAATTTCAACTCATGGTGCCATTCATGTATGTGCAGTAGAACCACTCCATTAGGTTCCAAGGCAGTGACCTTTTGAAAGCTAATTGCTAGAATTATATTCCATGATGACTCTCAATGGGTTTGAACAACCAACCTTTCATTCAGTTGTGTAGTATTTAACCATTGTGCTAAGTTTTGGTTCCCCATAATTATGTAAAACATATGATATTAATACTAAGGAATTGTGCATTTATTTTTTTAAAAATTATTGGACTAAATTAAATAGATATTCTAGAAATTTATTTACCCTTGTATATTTTCTAGTGAAAGATTAAGATGGAAGTAGGAGGACAGTTAACATATACATATATCTCCTTTATCTTTTTCTGAGAACCCAACAATGTTCTTTCTTTTTTTAAATCATTTCATTAGGGGCTTGTACAATTCCTATCCCAAAATTAAATATAAAATAACTAGTAATAATATTATAGTAACATAAAATAAAGAAATTAAGAGGTGAGGAACAAAAGACAGTTCAGTGAAAAATTCTGGAAAATAAAATGAAACAGGAGGATAAAGGATAAAAACCAAAATCTATAAAATAAGATTGGAGCTTTTCATGCAAGATGAAAAACTAAAATGAATAATTAAGACACAGACACAAGTAATTCAGGAAACAACAAAACAAGGGAGAAATATATGAGAGAAAAGATATAAGATATAAGGATTTTTGCCTAAGCAATACAACAACTGAAGAGTTGAGACCTACCCCAATACTTCATATTGAACTCAAAAATTCTAAACTCACAGCCAACAAGTTGATTCCAACTCTTGACAACTGCATAAGGCAGAGTTCTCTTGAGACACAAAACCAGGAAAATTATGATCTTATATATATATATATATTTATCATTATATATGTATATATTAAAGTTTACACAGCGAGAAGGAATATAATGACTAATTAGTCCATCCAGCAGTACAGAGGGCTTAGTTAAACTCACTTTCACAGAATAGTTAATATGCTAAAGGTCCTTCAACTCAGGTGGGCTGCTAGTCCAAGGTCAAGGAAGCTGACAGCAGAGTCTTACCTCAGGCAAGACAGGCAGAGTCCCCCACAGGCAGCAGACAGGAGGGTGGGGCAGCAAAGTCAGTAGTTGGAGTTTAGCAAAGCAGGGCCCTATGGAATCTCGATCTCAAGCAAGGTGACAAGAGCCGCCAGCCTAAAGCACAAGCTATGCACACACCATCATCTTGGCAAAACAGGACTCTAAGGAAACTCAACTCTAACAATAGGACCCATGGGTTGACTTGGCCTACAGGTAGTGCAGCACCCAGTTGAGGCAAATAACTGGCTCAAGTAGCAGCTCACCAGATCACCAGGGAGGAAGAGAGATGGGATGCCAGCCAAGAAAGTAGCTACCTTGGTCACCCTCCAAACTCTACCCACATGTTTCTAAGGAGGCCTAGTTGGCACAATAAACCTAACTAACACAGCAACTACACAGAACAAACACCAAATGTCTCTTTGGGTTTCTTAGACTATATCCTTAAAGGAGTAAGTAGCCTCAGTTTTCTCCCAAGGATGGTAGATTCAAACCACTGACCTTGCAGTGAGTAGACTGGTACATAACAATCTATATCACCAGGACACCCTTTATATTGAAAAGATTCATTAAATATTAGATCTAATGTGCACCCCCCCCCCACTGCCAAGATTTCTGTTGAAGTTTCAATCCTTAGTATTGGTGAATGTGACTTTATTTGGAAATAGAAATTTTGAAAATGCTATATATGTAAACACAAAACCATACTGGAATCCAAATCCAATCTAAACATGACCATAATAAAGGAAAAGAAACTAAGAGTGAAAGCCAGGAAAGATGTCGATTTGAAGATGCATAGATGACTCTGAATTTCTGCTACATACCTTTAGGCTTGTGTGGCAATAAACATCTATTGTTAAAAGTCGTTTACTTTGTGAAACTTTTCTACAGCAGTACCAAGAAACCAATGTAAACCACCAGCATAGTTCAAAGTACACAAACAAACAAATACTGACTGGGGGCTATTGACACAATCATTTTGGCTTTACAACATGAAGAAAAAATAGTAATGAAGAGAAGTACACTTATTGGGAATCCTCAAATAAATATCCTTATTTCACATCATAGAAAATTGTATACCTTTAAATAAAAGGAAAAACAGTAGAGTTTTTTTCCCAGTAAAACTATGCCAGTCTTAAGTGTGTTTTTAAAACATATGTCAATAATGTTCTTATGACCTTTCATCTGTGACAATTAGAATGTTAGGAAAGCAAAATGTAAAGAAGAAAAATAAATGACAATGTAATAATATTTGCATTCATTAATTTAAAGGTGATTTTAAATAATCCTAAGTATCGGTTTATGTTCACTTTATGGCCTCAGGTCAAATCATTGTTCGTGTGCTTTGCCGTAAAAACCACGATGTTGCCAGTTTGGATTCAAAGTTGTTCTGGGAGAAAATGATACGGCTATTCCACTCTGTCTATCAGTTTGTTTTACATTGGTGGTTTGTGTGTTGCTGTCATGCTGGAAGTTATGTCATGATATTTCAAATACCAGCAAGATGTTCAGCAAAGTTTCTAGACTAAGAAGAGCCAACGAAGAAGGGCTAGTCTAGAATGAATGAAAATCACCCCAGAGTAGTCATCATCTTTGCAGTGCTAGAGAGGAGAAAGCGTTCCCCACTTCTCCACCCGATACAATAGTAGCATGAAATGGAGGGAAAAAATTAAAACATGAAAAGAGTATCCATTTAAATTTTCAGTAACTTCGCTTATTCAAAACATCTGGTATGCATTGATCATAAAGCACAGGTCTTTGCCTAACATTAGTAAATGAAAGTAGATTCCAGTTGGCATCAGGTGACAAAACTGGGTGCTAGAAAAACCAATAACCAAGCTCGCTGCCGTCTAGTCAATTAATTCTGACTAATAGTGACCTCATAGAATAGAATCAAACATTTGTGCATTTTTGAGACTAGATTCTAGAAAACTACAGACTAAGTCTTCATAATTTGAAATAAAAATTAATTGCATATAGATTAATATGGAAGTAAAAATAAAATAAAGATATTATCCATAACTCAGGTATTTCAAAATCTATACGAAGGAGTCCCGGTGACATAGTGGTTACAAGCTGGGCCTAGGTCTGCAAGGTCGGGAGTGTAAAATCACGGGCTCCATGGGAGAAAGACAGACTTTCTATTTCCGCAAACAGTTGCAGTCTCAGGAATTCACATGGGCACTCTGTCCGTGTGGGTGTCTATGAATCAACATGGACTAGATGGTAGTGAGTCATTTTTCTAAAATAATCATTTTATTACGGGCTCATACAACTCATCACAATCCGTACATACATCATTTGTGTCCAGCACATTAATACATGACTTCATCATTCTCACAACACCCGCTTTCCACCCGAGCCGTTCGTGTCAGCTCCTCATTTTTCCCCTTCCCTTCCTGCCCCCCCTGAGCCCTTGATAATTTATAAATTATTATTATCTTATCATAGCTTACCCCATTTTTATTTTCAAATATATATACAAAAATTATATATGCATAGATATAATCATTTATTGAAAAACATGATAAACAATGACAAAAGACCCAAAATATGCAAGTTTCCAAATAAAACCAGTGAAAAGGTGAATTTCAATGTAAGGTCATCACAGCATTTTAGAGAATAAATAGACAAAATCATATATGGAGGGCACAGGGCACTGGGAGTGATAGCTAGTAAGCATAGCCTCTTTTCATTTTCAAAGCTCTGTGGTCACTAACATTAACATAAAAAATTAGGGAAAGGAACTGTTGTTTAGTGACAAGAGTTTCTGAAATAGATACAGTATTATATTTCACAAGTTATAGCTTTTGCTTATATGTTTGAAATGGCTCTTTTAAAAAATGAGAGGATAGAGAACAGCCTAGTTAATTCTTGTTCTTTCTTAACACCCAGGATTTGTAGCCATATACATTGTTTGGGTTCCCTGCTAAGAACAAATAAAGAGATTTCTGTTTGCATAACTGAGTTGTTAGACTATAAACAGCTGTGTGCTGTTGAAAAATATAAAATGAAAAATATATTCAAATTAATGTCAGTTTGTAAAATTCATTGTAAGTTTTAGTATATTTCTTCTAACACAACTGAAATTATTACTTGGAGGAAAAGACTGGTTTCACCTCATTTTTAGCATGTTTTATCTGTCTTAACTAGTTTGAGAGAGTGCTGTGTATCTGCTGCTTTCAAAATTATGTTGATAACGTTATATTAAAATAACATTTTATTTCTTGTACCAGTAATTATTAATATTTTACACATTGAAGTGTCATTGGATGTTTGAGTAGTTACTTTAATTTCAATTGGAAATATTTATGGACCAAAAATTTTAGCAATAAATTAAATTATTTCAAAAAAATTCTAATACATATCATCATTCAAGTATGTTATTCTTATGTTTTTCTCTGTGATGTGATTTTGAAGAATAACCCAAAAACTAAATTTGATTGTTTATCTACAGCTATTTCTGAATATTATTTAGGGACTTTCACTTGATGATCAACACTTTGGCTGCAACGGTGTGCTCAAACATAGCAAAATTAGTGAGGATGGTGCAGGGATAAGCAATTCTTTTGTATATTGGCTCACTTTGATTCAAAACCCACTCCACCATAACTAACAATATCAGTTTAGTGTATTTTTATTTCATGCTTGATGTTTCACAATGGTATTACTTTTGAAACTTGTTTTTTTCTATTATTTTATTGATACTTAAAAGGCTTCTATGATGATATTTTTCATATTACTACAAAACCAAAAGCACATTGGTACTTTTCTTTCAATTATCTGTATTACATAGTTATATGAAGCATACATTTGAGAGTATTATATTTTCTTATCTAGTATCCTTTTCAACAGGTGTTATTTAAAATGTTTTCAAATGTCTTACTATATTAAATATAGTAAAATAAATTTTACTATAACTATTCACAAAATGGGTTTTACTGCAAATATGTAAAATACGTTGATATATATATATGCAAATTATGTCAGCAACCCTAACTGAAAACAATGTCTGGAGTAAATTGCTTACATTTGCATTCTTTGTATTTTTGTAAATAGATGATCATAGAATTTGTGAGAAAAAAAGTTATCATGATATTGCATTTCACTATATCTTTTTATTTGTCTTTTAATACTAATTTCAATAATATTAAAAAATAAAACTGCCTTGAAATCAACTTATTTTAATAATTTATGGCAAATTCTCGTGCTATTTATTAAAAAAATAGGTGTTTTATATTTCATATCTTTACAATCTTATGTGTACTTTATTATAAATATAAGCAGATTATTTCAATATAACCTTCATTTAGCTTATTTTGGTTTATTTCACTAATAGGTTATTCTTTATAAATCCTCCTTGAAGTCCCATAATTACTAATATAACTTGGAAACATTCCTTTAATTTTCAGGTAGACTTCAGTTTTCTAATAGATGTGCTATAAATTTTAATATTAACTTTTCTCCTAATGTATATGTAACATTTATTTTAATATTTAAGAATGTTAATCATGTGTAAAACTTTGTATTTTAAAAAATGAAATTTAATCCAAGCATCACTTTCAACATAAAATGTTAAATATTCATTTTTATCTATCGTCTGGATGATCATTATGCTTATTGAAATTGGATTTTCTGTTTTTAAAATTTGAACGTTTTGAGGAACATATGAGGAAGCTTCAAAAAATCAGGGAAATTTAATATAATTTTCAATGGATATTTTTATTGCATGTGTGTCTGTCTGTATGTATACTTTTCAAGAGCTAGTCTTGGATATTAACTTACGACTTAATTAGAAGACTCTGGATACTTTATTCATGAAGAAAAGAAGGTAGATATCATAAGTGAAATAAACATTTTAAAATGGAGAGTATTTACGGATTATGTGAGTCACTTTTTGGAATGTAATAGAATGAAATAGGTTATGTCATTTAGAAATTACTGCCAATGGCAGCTTGCCTTGTGGCTGATCATGTGTAGAAACAATGCCAACGTCTAAAAACAACCAGCTCATTCCCATCCAGTCAATTCTGACTCATACTGCCCATGAAGGACCTGGTAGACTAGCTCCCAAGAAGCATATCACTATATCTGACAGAAAACATTCACCTCATAGCCATATCTAACATAAAACAAAGGTCAACACATGTAAATACTTTTTTAAATGGTGCAGTCTCCTGAGAACTACGTTTCTTGACACATTATAAAAGCTAATCCTGGTTTTAAACATTGTTTTGTAAATGAAAAGATGGTTTCTATAGTCTCTTATTCTCTCTTTGTTCCTTTATTTTTATTTACTAAAGTCTGTATAGGAGCCAGTAAAATAACAAAACTTATTATTTTAGTTATTTTTATTATATTTTCATTGGGATATACTTCACATATCTTAAATTTAATCATTCAATTGTACTAAGATTTTTATACTCATCATCACAATAAATTTCAAAACATTTTCTTCTTGTATTCATTTTGTTTAGTTCCCTGCATTGCAAAGGTAATCATAAATCAACTTATTGTCTGTATAGACCTACAAATCCTGAACTTTATATACAGAAAAACATACAAAATAGAACAGGAGGAAAGCAAATAAAATAACAAAACTCAACAACAACTACACAAAATACAGAAACATTTCATTCAAAAAATATAACATATTAAAACTGAAACAACTTTAAAATGGCCAAAATGGAACTCAAATGGTAATGTGTTACATTTTAACTTAACTGAATTTTCCATAATCAGTTTTACAATGTTGTCTTAAAACTAGGCTATTCACATGCCACGACTATGGACAGAGGGAATTCACTGGAGGATTAATTCATGTGAGGATCCTGCAAATGGATTTGGATTCTCCCTGTCATCCGTAGCCTCTGTAAACTGTGTGGTCACTGTTGGGCCAGGCACCGGTGGGGGGCATTGGGAACAGCCTGCCCTGCCCTTATCAGTCTGAGACGGCCAGCTTCAAAAGGGTTCCAGGACAATGAGCCATCTCCTCGATATCAAGCAGAACAATCAAGACACCAACCTACCTCAGAATTTCATGGATGGAGATGGCTAAAGCCTCTGCAGCTGCAGCTCCTGCCCTCTCCCTCCTTGTTTACCCTCCTGACCAGCTTAAAAACTTGCTCTTCACCACAGATAGGCACGACTTCACAAACCCCAGGTGGGTGTCCATGGACCTCACCTGGAAGCTTAGAGCTCCTGTCTCTTCTCTGCTCTCCCCTCCCTCCTGGGCAGCACGACTTCACTGGCTCCTTGCTGGAACCCGTGAATCTCGCCTGGGAACACAGAATAAACTTCTCCTTCTCCTTTTCTCATGCCCGGCCTCAGTTTATCTTTGTGGCGAGCCTCATATTCACAATTTATGCTCTGATGCCTCTCTCTCTTTCTCATATTTTGTTATTTACAATCCTTGGATCACACAGGCTGGTGTACTTTTTCCACATGGGCTTGGTTGATATCTTATTAAGATAAGATAAGCTTTTAAGTCTCTAGACACTATTGTTTTTTAAAAGATAAGCTTTTAAGTCTCTAGACACTATTGTTTCTAATAGGCAGGAACCATCTGGTTTCTTCACCATGTTTTGCTACATAGCACCTGTATATTCAGTGGTCTCTTCAAGAAGGCCAGCGTCAAGCAGGGTCATATCTTAAGAAGTAATTGTTTTTAGATCAGAGCTCAAATTAAGTGGGAGCCCCAAATCCATTCATATATCAATTTTTTATCAATATCTTGGTTCACTTTAGAGATATTATCCCTTTTGGACAGAACATTATAAATAATCCACTGGGAGTATTCAATATAATTTCTATTCTATTAATGGCATTGTTGTTGTTGTTGTTAGGTGTCAAAGAGTTGATTCTCCCCCATAAGAACTCTATACACAACCCTGCACCATCCTGCACCATCCACACAATTGTTTCTAGGCTTGAGCCCATTGTTATAGCTACTGTGTCCATCCATATCCTTGAGGGCCTTCCTCTTTTTTCACTGCCCCTCCACTTTACCAAGGATGATGCCCTTCTCCAGGGACTGGTCTCTCCTGAAAACCTGGACAAACTTTGTTAGCCAAAGTCTAGCCATCTTTGCCTCTAAGGAGCGCTCTGGAAGTACTACTTAAACACAGATCTATTGATAATGTTATTAATTTAGCCAATGATATAGAACTTAAAACACTCTTAAGAAATAAAAGTACACAAATATAGGCTTGATTCAGATTGAAAATCATAAATTATTGACTTGTTCAGATTAAATTCTTATACGTGGTTGGCCACAATTTTACAGAAACAATGGGAGTTGATGATAGGGGGACACGTTCAATGACACTCATTCACAAACACAGAAGAACCATGACTACCAGATTAATATATTTCATAAAAGCAAAGAGGATATCAGAGTAAATATATGGTAGTCCCAGGCCACTATTCACTGATCACCCTCAAAGCAATAGATCCAAATTAAAGTGCAAGGATTGCCAATTCCATATGTTTGTGACAGCAGTTATCTGCAATTTCTCACACTATGACATTTCAGCCTTAAGGTCAAGTCCAAAGGCATACGTCATTTTCTCAAATCAGTTACAGGTGAGTTTGAAGTAAAGCCCAGTTCAATTGATAGGTTTTCCTCATTGAATACATCTCGGGAGGCTTATGAAGGATGTTGTGCACCTCCAAATGACAGAGTTGAAAGTCTGGCGTAATCTATTGGACCTGGCCTGGGTCACCAAGGGCTGGATAGAAATTAGATCAAAAGTCTCCAATGATTATATGTTCATATGAAATTAATTTCTTGACAGCTTTATTCATATGATTTTACTTATTAGTCCAGTTGTGAGGATTTTTGCTTATGTAAATGTAATTGTTGAAATGTAATACCTAGTTTTGATCATTATAAAAAGGTACTTCAAGCTGCTTTTCCTTTCAGCAAAGAAGATTGTGTTTCATGAATAGTACAGCTTGCTTATGAGAAGACATCCTAATGTTATTTTCTTCCTATATAATCTAGGTTCGCATATTATTTGCTCAGCATGCAGATTGATTAAGTATAGCAGAAGTAAATTGAAGAAAAAAAAGAGGAAAAAACACACAACTTTATTTTAAGCCAAGTAGTCTCTCTCCCTCTTCCACCACCTACTGTGGTGGCTTGTGTATTCCTATGATGTTGGAAGCTATGTCACTGGTATTTCCAATGACCTCAAGGTCACCCAAATGAGCAGGCTCCAGTGGAGCTTCCAGATTAAGAACAGACAACGAAGAAGGACCTGGTTGTCCTATTCAGAGACTTCAGCCACTGAAAACAGTATGTATAGCTTAAGCACTGCCAGATACTGAAATAATAATGGATAGAAGCAGAATACGGTTCACGGTAGAGCAGGAGGATGAGCTCCAGGGCTAGAAGGCACTTAAAATGTGACTGAAGCGGAGCAGCTTTCTGAAAGTAGAGTTGACCAGGGTGACATGAATGGAGACAAGCCTGTGAGAGTGGAGCCTTTGGGCTCTTTATTTATTAATGGGGCACAAATCAAGGTGAGAAGACATAGCTTCACAAATCTACTAATAATTAGAACTTAGAATGTACACATAGGAATGTTGAAAGTAATCAAACATGAAAGGTAGTACAGTATATAAAGATGAATGTTCTATTCGTTAGTGAGCTGAAATAGACCGGTATTGCCATTTTGAATCAGAAAATATTATGGATTACTCTGCTGTGACTGACACAATCAAAAGGAAGGGCATTGCAAAGTCCAAAAAGGATATTTCAAGATCTATCTTGACATACAATGCCATCTATGATAGAATTACATCTATCTTCTTTAAGAAAATCCAAGCACTACAAGTATTATTCAAATTAAGGCACCAACTTAAAAAGCACGTGATGAAGAATTGAAAAACTCTACCAAAGTTTTCAGTCTGAAATAGATCACAAATACTATCAGGATGCATAGATCATTATTGGTGATTGGAATGCAAAAGTTGGAACAAAAAGAGGAGGGGATACTAGTTGGAAAATATGGTCTTGGTCATGGAAATGAAGCTGTAGATCACATGATTGAATCTTACAAGATCAATGATTTCTCATAGTAAATATTTTTTGTCAACACTAACAATGGTATCTACACATATGGATGGACATCGTCAGATGGAATACAAAGAAATCAATTGACTTTATCTGTGACAATAGTCAATGCAGAATCTCAATATCATCATCTAAAACTAGCTAACGTTCTGAAGAAACAGATTTTTAATATCTCATGTGTAAGTTCAGGTTGAAGCTTAAGAAAATTAAAACAATTAAAAATAATACAATCTTGAGTCTATCCTCCTTGAACTGAGAAAATTTCAAGAACAGATTTGGCCTATTGAACGCTAATGGGAGAAGACCCTGAGAGCTGTGAGAGGACATGAAAACATCACTAATTAAGAAAGTAAAAGGCAGGAAAGAAAGAGAAAAGTGGATGTCAAAACTTGTTCTCTACTACGGAGTACCTAAGGCAAATGGAAGAAATGATGAAATCATAGTGCTGAATAGAAAATGGCAAATGGAAACTTGAGGAGACAAATTATTGTAATGGAATGTGTAAATAACTAGAGTTATAAAGTCAAGAGGGAAGAAAACAAATGGAAACAACTCAAGAAAAAAAACTGAAGTCTCAAGTTCAACCTTGACAGCTTCTATGGACAAAATATTGAACGATTCAGGAAATATCAAAATACAATGGGAAGAATATGCAGAGTCACTGTACCAAAAAGAATTGGTCAACATTCCACCATTTCAGGAGTTAACATGTGAGCAAGAACCAATGGTACAGAAGGAAGAAGTTCATGCTGCTCTGAAAGCATTGACCAAAAACAAGGCTTCAGTTTTTGAGGGAATAATAATTTAAAATGTTCAGTAAGCTCAGGAATCACTGTGAACACTTACTACTTACCTATGCCAGGAAGAGAGTTAATTAGCCAATTCACTGGAAGAGATGCATACTTTTACCTATTCCAAAGAAAGGTTGCCCAAAAGAATGAATGATGATAAAATAAAAACATTGATATCATATGCAAGCAAAATTTTGCTGACGAACATCCAACAATGGTTGCAGCAGAACATTGCCAGGAAGTTGCCATAGATCCAGGCTAATTCAGAAGATGACATGAACATCATCACTGATGTCAGATGGATTTTGTCTAAAAGCAGAGAATATCAAGAAGTTGATTATTTGGGTTTCATTGAGTATGCAAAGGCATTCAATTGTGTGGATCATAACAAACTATGAATAGCCTTCAGAAGAATTAGAATTCCATAACACTTCCTTGTGCTCATGTGGAATTGTACCTGGATCAATTTATATGAACAAAAATTGTGAATACTGATCTAATATCAGGAAAGGTCTTCATCAGGGTTGTATTCTCTCACCATATTTATTCAATCTTTATGCTGGTCAAATTGTCAGAGAAGCTGAATAATATGGAAAAGAATGTGGTATCAGGATTACATGAAAATGTATTAACAACTTGCAATATGCAGATGATACAACCGTGCTTGTTGAAAATGAGGAGAACTTGAAGCACTTGCTGATGAAGATCAAGGACTTCAGCTTTCAGAATGGATTACAACTCAATGTGAAGAAGACCAAATGCTTCACAACTGGACCGTTAGGTCCATGAGAAATGAAGTTCAATCCAGTTGTGGGTTTTGTCTTTCTTGGATAAATAAGCAATGCTCAGAGAAGCAGCAGTCAAGACATCAAAAACCGAAAGATGAATTGTATAGGATAAATCTGCTGCACAGGACCTCTTCCTACTATACTACTGAAAACAAGGGTATTACTTTGAGGACTAAGATACAATTGACCCAAGCCATGGTATTCACACCTAATATTTATTCATATGAAAGTTGGACATTGATTAAGGAAGACCAAAGAAGAATAGATGCATTTGTATTGTGCTGGTGAAGAACACTGAAAATGCAATGGATTTCCAAATGGACAAACAAATCTGTCTTGGAAGAAGTGCATTCAGAAAGCCCCTTAGAGTCAAGTATGGCAAGTTTTCATATTGCATAATTTGAATATGTTGTTAGGAGGGACCAGTCCTTGGAGAAAGACATCTTGCTTGACAACGTAAAGGAGAGGTGGAAAAGAGGAAGGCCCTCAATGAGATAGATTGACACAGTGGCTGAAACAATGGGCTCAAACATACGAATGATTATGTGGATAGCCCAGGACTGGGAAATGTTTCATTCTGTTACATACAGGGTCTGAGCCTACTCAATGGTACCTAATAACAACAGTCTCCCATTTTCAGTTTGAGTAACTATTTCTTGGCTGTTATAGGTTTTCTATGAGCACAATTAAGCTTTCCGGAATTCTCATTCATTAAAATGATATTCATAATTTGTTATGATCCACAGTGTTTGAAAACTAATTAAGCACAAGTAAACATGTCTCTGGTATTTTCTTCTTTTATTTGGTTCATCTAACATCATTACTCCTTCTAAGTGCTCTTATTTAAAACAGTTCTCTGTCGATGTAATGCTACAGCCATTTAAAAATTATCCTAATTGGTATTTTACTCACCTGTGATATTAATGTTATTGACAAATAGTTTCTGAATTCTGTTGTATTACTATTTTTTTACAAGAATAGCATAGATATATATCTCTTCCAGTCTGTTTGCCAGGTTGATGTCTTCCCCCTTCTTAGCAATAGACAAGTGAGCACGTCCATTGTTTCATTAGTTAATTTCAATTGGTATTCTGTCAATGTATGGGGTCAATATTTTTTGCCAATTTCTCCAGACCTATTTGACGATTGTCCTTTGATATCATTAATTCTTTATTATATGTTATCTCCTCAAATGTTTGTTGACTATTTTTTTTAGGCCCATCGCTTCCACCTTCTGTTTCCTATGTTGTTCAGCATTTTTCTCAGAATCTTTCCAAATTCAACTTCGGGTTTGAAATATTTATTCAGTTATTGATTGTGTTTTCCTATACTGGATTTCTAACTCCGGTTTTTGTTATGTGCTTCCCCACCCATGTTTTATAATGCTTTATAATATTGAGCTATATTTTACTTTTTTTTTCTGTTCACCTCTTTTTCTTCAGCAGCTTTTCCTATTGCTTTAGCTTTTTAAAGTTTTATTGAAAATTTCAGAAACTCTTCTGACATCTACTTTGACCTCTTTTCTTAGATGTTTATTTTAAAACTTTTGTTGTGAATTATATATGAGGTTTACATTTGAAGTAATCAATTCTGTATTCAACAACTTCAGCTACTTAAGTAATCTCCCACTAGCTTGCCCTTCTTGCCTTTGTTTTTCTTCACCCTCTTGTAGATTAATTATCTTTCCTGTGACCCAAAGTAACACCTATCTACAATCTAGCCTATTGCTTCTTTTTCTCTTCCACCAGGTTAACTATGTTAGATCAGGTAGCCTAGAGAAACAAATTCATTGAAACTCATATATGTGTAAGAGAGAACTTTATATCAATGAATAAAACATCCTAGCACAGTCCAGATCAAGTCCATAAGTTTGATATGAGCCCATAAGTCCAATATTTGCCCATGAATTCCTCTTCAGACTCACACAGCACATCCAATGATGCTGACTGCAGGAAAATGACAGGCCGGTTAGTGGAAAGTCCTGTGGGTTCAGTGGCAGTGGATGCATCTCCAGGGCTGCCATCATCATGGTTCCATGTGACTTGTCAAGAGGAATGTGAAACAGAGTATGTCCTGCTTCCAGGGAGGTAGAGAAGAAGCCCCACAAACCTCATGAGAAGGCCATGCCAACAAGGATGCATCTCCAGGCAATGACCGGATTGACAGGCTAGACTCCATCCCTTCCTTCTTATTTATCAAGTTGATAGGAAACTGTGTATCTACCACAGTAACCATCAGTCTGTTTCTTTTGGTTGGAAATCCGTTTCTTTTTTCCCCTTTATAATATTGGTGTCATGCAATATTTGTCTTTTTTCCCAACAGTTTTATGGACACATAATTTACATATCATGCAACTGAATAGCTCATTGTACACTCAGATCAAGGGGAATTTTATAATCACTGCCACATCAATCTTAAAGCATTCCCTATCTCATGGTTAAATCACCTTTAAAATTAGTGTGCAATCATGGTCATTTCTAGTGTTCCTCCCCGCTCTTGCCTTCATATTTTACTTATGAAATCCCCTTTCCCTCCCTATTACCCATGCTACACCACTGAATCCCCAACAACAGATTGTATCAGTTATTATCATTATACATCAACTCCTCCTGTGCTTCACAGCTAGGAGACCTAACAGAAAACAACAAAAAGCAATCGCACTAAGGTGGTAAGGGTAAGATCATCTTATTATGAAGACAAAATTAAAAATAATGCATGAGAGGAGAAAGACCCCCATCGATATTCAAAATGCCAGGAAAGAAATTTATGTCATGGAACAACTAAGAAATACTGGCACCTAGAACCAATTCAGGTCATGTCTATAGGGAGGTCAACTGGCCAGATATTGAGTTTGATCCAACATAATCAAGATTACAATGGTGTCTGCATGATAATAAGGCTGTTTGGGACTCTTGTCTTTGGATAGAGTGGATCTGCCAGTGGTGTGGTCTGACTAGACACTCCGCAGATGGGTTTTGGTCTTCTACACATGGGGTGTTCATCATTTTAGCTCTGTTAGTTTGCTCTTCACCATATTCAAATTTTGTAATTGTCTTCTTTGGATCATACAAGCTAGTGTGCTTCTTCTGTTGGACTTTGTTTACTCCTCACTTCAATGGCTGCTTTTTTGAGAAAGCTTTTAAGACCCCAGACACTATTCTTATTGATAGCCAGGCACCATCTACTTTCTTCACCACACTTTGCAGTAGCCCCCTAACCTTCAGTGATTTTTCATGAAGGTGAGTATCGAGCAGGGCCAGGATGTAAGAACTAATTTTCCTTCAGTTGTAGCTAGGATTTAGTGCAATCCCAGACTCATTCCTGGATCTGTGCTCTTTTTTTTTTTAATTTGCTGTAACTTGGAATTTAATACATATGTAATATCATTACATAGTTCAATCATGTCAAACATGATTGAACAATTGCTTCCATAATCAGCCACCTTCCTAGACTTCTTAACGTCATCTCCTTCTTATCCCCCCTACCCCTCTTTAATGCTCTCCTCCAAAGAAAACCCTTGTTATGTTTTCTTTCCTTGTAGGATCAACGTCCCAGGGTGTCATCTACCAAAAAACAGAGAAACAAATAACACAGCTTCATGAGGGAGACCCTCATGCATGTCTGAGATACAACCTAATATACACAAGCATAAGCAAAATATAACAGAATGGCCATAACCGGATTGCCGGTATAACATGTCTTAATTTGACATACAGGCTTTGAGGTAGCATGATCTTGTTTGTCTGCCAACCAACAGTACACCGCTCTTGGTACAGATGTCTTCTGATTCCTTAGATACCATGTGTTCCCAGCTTAAGCCCTCAAGTTACAAGTGTGTCTGAGGTAGCGTTCAGTGCCCCTAATGTGGTTCCTGTGTGTGTCCTTACTGATGCAGCTTCTGGAGCATGCCAGGCACCCCGAAGGTGCAGAATTCAGGGTCCTAGTATCCTTTTGTGATTTGCTAATTTCACTCAGCATAAGGTTTTCCATGTCTCTCCATGCCCTAAGATGCTTCACAGAGACAACATTATTCTTTTGCAATGGATGATACTCCATTGCTTGTATAAAATCTGTCCATTTTCCACTAAGGGCATTTAGGTTGTTTTTATCCTTTTGCTATTGTGATCAACGCTATAATGAACATGATTGTATGTCTCTTTCTTTTTCAGGGCATATACTCAGCAAAGGAATTTCTGTTCTAAGTTGTTTTAGAAAGTGCCATACCATTTTCTATTGTGGTTATAGATTTTTACAACCCCAATGGTAGTGTATAAGCATTCTAATCTCTTGGAATAACTGTTCAGCATGTTTTATTTTCTTGTTTTTTAACCTGCTATCAATGCCGGTATACAGCGGTATGCATCATCATTTTTATTTGCATCTCTCCAGGGCATTTCTTTGTATGGTTATTGCAATATTTGGTGGGTTCATGTCCTGTGCATATTTCCAATAGCATTATGCACCTTTTTCGTTTTTGAGGTTTTGCAATATCTATAGATTTTCGGAGCTAGCTCTTTTTTCCCAATATATCATTGTCATTTTTGAAAAAAAAATCTGTGTATTTTTACTCTTTTAATGAAATATTTTGACGCACATACATATTTTATTTTTAGAAGGTGTCAGTTATCTATTTTCCTTCTATTTTGTGTGTGGGTGTTTATGCTTTTATGTCTGTTAGTGTTTTTTATGTCTTTTATTAAAGACCTTAAGTTTATACCTGTTTCCTCTTTGATTTTTATAATTCTAGGATTTTCATTTAAATCTTTATCTTGATTTCACTTTTGTTTTGGCTTCATTTTGGTCAGTTTCATTATTCTGCCAATGGAAATTCAATCTTCCCAGCACCTTTAATGAAATGACTATGCCTTCCCCCATTTAATATATTTCAGCTTTTTGTCGAAGGTCGGTTGCCTATAAGTGGATGAATTTACATTTTTTCTATTGGTATACTTATCAATCATGGTACCAATACCAGGCTGTTTAGACTACTCTGGGTGTATAATTAAATTTTGCATCAGGGAAATGAGAAGTTCAATGATTTGTTATGGTTAATAATGTTTTGTTTATTCCGAGTTTCTTTCCTCTCTATATAAAATTGCTGATGATTTTTTCATGTCTTCAAAGAGTTATCTTGGATCTGGATTGGAACTACATTATATTTATAGATTGTTTTAAGTTCTATTGACATTTTTATAATGTTAAGCATTCCTAGAGCACAGAACATTCTTTCATTTATGTGGATTTATAAATTTAATTGTAGTAGTTTTGTAGTTTTCTTTGTACACGCTTTTTATTTCTCTGGTTAGGTTTATTTCATTTTGTGTGCATGGCTACTATAAATATTAGTTTCTTGATTTATTCTTTACAACTGTTTTTCTAAGTATACAGGAATCCATTTGGTTTCTGTTTGTTGTCTTTTATGCTCCCACACTGTTGAAATGTTCAGTTTCTGTTGAACCATTGGAGTATTTTAGGTACAGACTTATATCATCTGAAAATACAGAGAGCTTTATTTCTCTGTCAATTTTGATGCATTTAATTTCTTTTCTTTGTTTTTGGGGGCTTTTATTTTTGTTTGTCATAAACTCTTGCTAGGCCCTCTAGTGCAGTAGTGAAGGAGAGGTGCTAAAGGGCATCCTTGTCTAGTGTCCATTTACAGGGGGAATGATTTTCAGTTCTCCCTGTTGGACGTTTGTTTTGCTTATCTCGTCTTTATTGTGTTGATAAATATCCCTTCTATTCCTCTTTCCTTAGTGATAACATTAATGGACATTAGATTTGGTCAAATGTCTTTTCTGTGTCAATTTGTATAATCATGTAGTTCTCATCTCTTCTTTTGTTTATGTAGTGGATTAAATCATTGTTTTATAATGTTGGAGCATCCTTGCATACCTGCATGACTCCAAGTGGTGTTTTTTTTTATTGTCTGAGAGTTCTGAGAATTTTATATCTATGGTCTTAAGCAATATTAGTCTATTATTTTCTATTTTGTTGATGTGTTTGCCTGGTTTTGGATATTCATTCTTCATAAAATTATTTTTAGAATTTTCTATCCTTACTATATTCTGAAATATTTTCTGATGAATTTTTATCAATTGTTCTTTGAAAGCTTGATATACTTTTCTGGTGAAGCTGTCTGGCCCTGGATTTTGTTTGGGGGAGAGGGTAGGTTTTTATTTTTGTTTTAATGATATATTTCTTTTTTTTAAAGTAAAAGCCTGTTGAAGTTTTCTACATGAGTCTGTATAAATTTAGGTAGTGTTAGATCTCTCTGGAGCTAGGTATACCTCGGTCCTTGACTCCTGGCGAGAAAGAATTCACGCCGAAGCCTGGCTCCTGATCCAAGTGAGTTTTATGAGCGTTAGAAAAAGTTTCAGTTTTACATGGCACCAGAGGGACTCCTCCCCAGCATGCGGCCTGGCTGGAAGCGGCTCGGCAGCCCGCAAAAGTGTCCCAAAGTCCTGCCAAAGCTCTCTGCGCCAATGTTCTCTCTCTCATTCGACTCCGGACTTCTGCCTTTTCAAGGATTCCACGGGAGGCATGGTGGACGACCCCTGATCGACCCCATTGGCTGAATTGAATTCACCTGGCCTAGGTGGGCCAATTCAGGTTCATGCCCATCCATGCCTACCAGGGAAACTGGAGCCTTTGGGCATGTGCAGTGTGCCACTCCTTTGTTCCCCTAGCTTGGCCCTCTGGGCATGCGTTAACGAACATTCCCAGCTCTGCACTAACCTACCTAACAGTAGCTAGTATGTTTCTATAACTTTTTTTATTTCATTTAGGTTTTCAAATTTGTTAGAGTACAGTATTTCAAAGTATTGTGCTAGAATATTTTTATTTAAATTGATTCCATATTGGTGACTTCTCTGTGGTTTCTTATTTTTGAGTGTTGTATATTTTCCTTTATTATGTTTGCCAGAGGAGTGTTAATTTTTAAATCCTTTCGCAAAACACAGTTCTTCTCTTGTTGATATTTTCTACTGTTTTATTGGTTTTTTTTTAATTCATTTATGTGTCTTCTCAAATCAAAACTAAGCTCATTTCTATTGAATCACTATGTATTCATAGTGACTCTATAGGAAAGGGTAGAAGTGTCCATCGGAGTTTCTGAGATCATAACTCTTAAGGGAGTAGACAATTCTATCATTCTCTCCCAGAACACCTGATACTTTCATTTTGCTGACTTTCAGTTAACCGCTCAATGCAAAACTACTATCCCACTAGGGTTCCTGTCCAGTTTTTTCCCTGGTGGTTCTAGGTTTGTTTTGTTGCTTTTGTTCTAATTGTTGAAGATATTGGTTTAAGGTATTGATTTTGGTTCTCTCTACCTTTTTGATGTGTGTCTTAGTTGATAGAAATAGACCTCGGAGTACTGTTTTGGCTTTCCCAAAGGTTTGGGTTTATTGCATTTCCATTCTCATTCAAGAAATTTTTCAATATCCTTCCTTACTTCTTGGATTACCTAGTGGATTTGAAGGAAAGTACTGTTCAGTTTCCATAAACATGTTTTTTTTCCCTCTTGAGCTACCTATTGTTGATTACTAGTTTTATAGTGTTGGGGTTGAGAAAATGGTTTATTTAAATATTTAAATATAAAAATATCTTAATATTATAATTTACAAAGACCTACTTTGTGGCTCAGCATATGATGTACTCTAGAGAATGTTCCAAGTGCACTGGAAAAGAATGTAAATTGTATTGCTGTTGGGCATAGTGTTCTGTATATACCTTAGAGGTCAAAATGTCCCACCAGGGTCCTTGCCCATAATTATTTTTTTCTCGTGGTTGCTTAGCTCTTCTCTGACTTTACTGGGTTTCTTACTTCAGAGTTCTAGCTAGACTGAACCTAGCAAAGGGGAAATTAGTGCTAATGTAAGCAGAAGAAGGTGGCAGTGGGAGAAGGCCTGTGCCAAAGAGAAGTAGAGGCACATTTTCCCCATCCCTCTCAGCATAAATGAAAGAGATTCAGGTAGTGAAAGGTTGAGTGACATATTATGACAACACCCACAATGGCTGAATTGACTCATTTCAGAAGTTAGTGACAAGGACACATGTAAACTTAGTTGTAGGGGGTACATGTACCTAGACAGGGGGGATACACCACAGAAATCCAACCAAAAGTAGACTTGTCAGAAAGCCTACCAATAGTGGAAGGTCAGCCAACAGCAAAATAAAACCTTGCTCTTCATTTTACTATGCCCTTGGCTAGGCTGGTGATCCTGTGATGCTTCACACCAAAGTGTGCCCTTAAACTCATTTGTCCATCTCAAACCCTTTCCTTGATTCTGGTATAAATCCTGTCCTTCACCTGAATCATCTCTTGTCAATGGGACAAGAACTGAGAAAGGAGTGTCACAAAATATGAAATCGCCTCCAGCCAGGGCACAGTAGAGCACCCAGGAAATACATAACATTCCTTTCATTCTTTAATACTCATCCCTGCCTCCCACTATCATGACTGCAATTCTACTTCACAAATCCAGCTACATCAGAGCATATATGCTGGTACAGAGAAGAACTCTCAACATATGGAAACCAGGACAGATCACTTTCTCAGGAACAATACAGGGAGTAATGATAACATTAGGGTCGGGGGAAGGTGAGATGAGAAAGGGGGAACTGAATGTAATGATAGATGTATAACTGCCTCTCCTGCCCCCCAAGGGGGACAAACAACAGAAATATGGGTGAAGGGAGGCAGCAGTTAGTGTAAGATATGAAAATAAAAAATAATTTATAAATTATCAAGGATTCAGGAGGGTAGGAGTGTGGAAAAGGGAGGAAAATGAGGAGCTGATACTAAGGGCTCAAGTAGAAAGAAAATGTTTTGAAAAGGATGATGGCAACCTATGTACAAATGTGCTTGACACAGTTGATGAAGAGATTGTCATAATAGTTGCAAGAGCTCCCAATAAAATTATTTTTAAAAAGAACAATATGTCTTTCATCATAGCAGATAAAACCATTATAAAACATGGATTTTATGTTACATATTTCCTGAATCAATTTTCATTAAATATTGTTATCACTTTACAGATTACACTTTAAGGATGCAGAGATGAAAGTTGAGATATTATTTAGAAAGACACTAAAGCAATCCAGGTATCTGAAGATAATAAACTGGAATTGTTGTTATTGGTATTGAATTGGAGGAGAGCATCAGATCTGGAAATAGGATGAATGATGTGTGGAGAAATAGAAAACTCAAATCTCTTTCAAAAGCTATTGCTCTGTCAAAACTTATTAGTACACAGCACAAACCAGGGGAAAGGAGCTGTGCTAATTTAAAGTTGTCTGTTGGCCTTCCACTGAATGCTATGGAGTTATTTAGATAATGCGTGGAAATTTTAAAGGAAAAATATATACTGGGGAGAGAGATTTGGAAGTATAAGGTTGATATTGAAAGCTGTGCAACTGTATGAGCTTATTAAGAGGATGATTGTATAAAATAAAAAATAATATTTAAATAGTGAGTCTCTTAACACCCCAAAATCAGTGATCAGGAAGTATAGAAAAGTTACCAAATAGGGTTGAAAAAGGGTATCCATTAATGGGAGAGAAGATGAAAATAATGTTGTGCCTCTGGAAGTACCAGATACAAAGGTTAAAATGCTTATGTGTCAAGAGATTAGCCAGTGGAACCCATCTAGAAGCACCTAGGAGGAAAGTTTTGCCAACTTACTTTTGAAATGCCATGGTCACTAAACTCTAACATGAGTCAGAGTCAACTCAATGGCAAGCAGTCTAGTTTATTTTTGACTTTTGTGGAAGCAAATACAAATATTTCAAGGTGTCATAAATTTTTAAATGCTATTAAGATTTTGGGGAGTACCTGCTTGTACATAAAGCAGTTTTGAATTCACAATCTTAATGAATCACCGAATATATGCCATGAAATACTAAATTTAGTTATGATGCAAATAAAACAAAACAAATTATTCAAGAAGGACACCTAACTCATATGTTGAAAAATATATCCAAAGTTTTCTGGTATTTTGTTCTTAGTGGACACACCAAATGTTAGAAGATAATATTCCTGTCATCATATTATATACCATTTAAATTTTTATTATTTTATGAATCTTGTTACAACTTTAAGCTCTATGTTATTCTGTATGAAATTTAAATTAAACCTTTTACTATTTTTATAATAAAGTAAATAATTAAGCTTGGTACATTCTAGATGTAAAACCCTGTATGTTATAAATGATAAAAATAATTTAAAACTTCTGAATCTCAAATACAAAGTTATTGATGCAATAATTTTAATATACATTAAAAATAGAATGTTATCGATACATTTTTTTAGGATATGTAACCAACTAGTCGATTGTATTGAGTTGATTCTGATGCATGTCGATCCCCTTTACAACAGAGTAGATCTGTGTTGTGTAGGACTTTAATGGCTGATGTTTTGCAAGTAGCCATTCTGAACTTTCTTGAAAGGTGACTCTGGGTAGCCTAGAATTTACAAACGTTGGTTAGAAGCCAATGACATTAACCAATTGCAACAGCCAGGAACTTCAAAATACATACATGGAGAATTCATAAAGTGTAAAAACAGAACACTTCAATAATCAGAAGAAAGGAAGAGGCGGAAACGTTTTTGCATAAATGAGAATACACAAATATTTATCGATGCAGAATCATAGAAACCTTTATTAAACAAAAGTATCAAAATGTGAAACCATTGTTCACAATATGTTCTCCTTCTTGTCTGAAGGCAGTGTTTCCATTCATTAAACTTTTCCTAATAAACTCTGAGCTCCAAAATGAATTTATCACATGTCAAGATAGAAATTGTTCATCTTCTAGGGATACAGATCAGATTCCATTTAAGTGCTTGATTTGGGTAAATAACAATTTAAAAATTACCTGAAAGGGTAAGATTACATCTGTATGCTATGTGGATTAGATTTCTCAAAGGAAGGTTCCTAAGAGAGGCCATCAATGATCAATTAGGTGCATTGCCTTGATTGGAAATTAAGGGGGAAAAAATCCTCTGCTCAGCTCTTCTGACTCTTTCAAACCAATGCATTTTTCAGTTTTCTTAAAGCTACTCCATATTAAGCCCCATGGATGCCATGTCTTTTAAGACAATTTGTCAAGTTTATTCCTTTGAAATTCCAAAAGAAAGTCACACAATTTTCTGACCTGTCTTTTCTGCCTTGAATTTAACTTGCCCAGTAGATCTCTTTGGAAGCCACTATAATGATTGGTTCTTACTTTTCAAGACACCCTAAGGAAGTTGACACAAGTCTATCACCGAGACAACTTCTCTGTAACCATCCAGGGATCACGGGGATACATTTACATATGTTTTGTTTGGAATGAAAATTGCATGTTTAAATTTAAATCTTGATAGTAATACATGTTGATTTACTCTAGGATATAAAATAAATGTTGATATATTTGCATTTACTCAGATGCCTGCCATATTCAGTATTTTGATTTAAATTTAAGCCATTTTAAAAGGGTTGATTTGCTACATACCTCACAAATGATTAATGCATTAAACTTGAAGGACATGAAACATTGGCATTTAGTTTATTTTATTTAGATTCTTGAAAAATTATAAGTGTCTACTCTTTTGTTCACTAAAGCTCTTTCTTTTACAACTCTGGCTCAGTTTTATTTTCCTTTTCTAGTTAATGTCATACATCCTTGGTTAATTTTTACCAATTCTCTGTAAATTTTACTTTTTTAATCATAAACCCACATGCCTAATTGCCTGCAACCCTTCTAGAAGACATCCAAAATCAGCTTGTATTTTTTTTTTAATTAGAAGGAAAAACTTTCAGTCTTGTGGTTATCATACTCAAAAGATGTGAAACTACCCTCAGAAATGCACTTTGTGTCACATCTGATTGTTTCACACCCTTTTGATGGCTTAGGAATAAACAGAATAAGGAATATGTAGGAATTACATTGCACAGGAAACAACTAATAAACAAAACATAAATATATTATAAATATTTCAGGAAATATACACTACCTATAGCAGGTGAAAGCAAAACTTTTTTTTTCTTTTAGAGCTTCTAAGGTATTAGAGAAAGTAGATTATATGGAAGAAAGTGGTATCAGGATCGAAGGAAGCTTATTAACAGTATGCAATATTCAGATGATACACTCTTGTTTGCTCAGAATGTGGAAGATTCGAAGCACTTGCTGGATTAAAACTCAATATTAAGAGCACCAAAGCCCTCACAACTGGACCTCATGATAAGTAACAACAGCACGATAAATAAAGATAGAAATAATTGTGCATTGCATGGGTCCACAATCAATGCTCAAGGAAGCAGATGAAGAGATCAAAAACTTCTGCACAAGATCTCTTTAAATGGGTTGAAAAGCTAGGATGCTACTTTGAAGACTAAGGTGTTCCTGCCCTGAGCCATGGTATTTTTATTAGCCTCATATGCATGTTAGAGTTGGGTAATGAAAAGGAAATTGTTACAGCCCAGGAAACCCACAGTCACTGTACCAAAGAGCCACTGTGAATTGGAAATGACATGATAGTAGTGCATTTTTTAATTGCACAATTTATAGAATTAAGTGCACTTCTTTCCTATTAATTTAAATTTAGTTTCATTTATAGTAATTACCTAAATTCAATGACAGGAGCCCTGGTGACTAGTGGTTACATATTGGGCTGTGTGTTAGTGTGGGTAGAATAGAGAAACAAATTTATAGACGCTTATATATATATAAGAAAGAGGCTGATATGGTTTATATACAGTATCAATTGAATATTGAGAAAACATCTCAGCCCAGTCCAGATCAAGTCTGTAAGTCCCATATTAGCTCCTATGTCTGATAGCTATAAAGTCCTCTTCAGACTCACAGAACACATGCAGTGACGCCAAATGCAGGATGATCACAGGCTAGTGGGTAGAAAGTCTTTTGGATCCAGTGGCATTGTAAACATCTCAGCATTGGCAGAGGACCCCACATGGCTCCTCCAGGTCTAGAGTTCTCACTGCCATCAGCATAGGCCCATGGGTCTTGTCAGCTGCTGAGTCTCTCAGGGAGTATATCTTAAGTCTTGTCAGTAGAGAGCCTCCAAGGGAATGAGTCAAGACAGTCTCTTTTACCTCCAAGGAGGAAATGCCAGAGTTCCCAGAATTCTCAGGAGAAGACCATGCCCACACAGAGGTCTCATTGGTTATCTCCATATTGACAGGCTAGACTCCACCCCTACACTCTTAATCCTCAAACTGATACCAATTTATATAACTACCACAGGCTGAAAACCACAAGGTCAACAGTTTGAAACCACCAGCCTCTCAAGGAAGAAAGAACAGGCATTCTAAGCCTGTAGAGTTGAGAGTCTGGAACTCACAAAGGTGGTTCTGCTCCGTCTTTAAAGAAGCGCTATGAATCAGCATTGACTATAAGTCAGTGAGTTTGATATTTTGAGTAAGACCAATAGCTAGAAAAGGATATCAGGTGGATAAAGCAGAGGGTCAAGAAAAAGAAGGAGGAAGATTTTTAAAGATAAGTTAAAAAAAAAAGAAATGAAATGAATCGGCACAATCTCATAACAAGGAACTCAAACAAGACATATAGCAGAATTACGCTACAGTTCATCCTGTTACAGAATGTAATTCAAAAAGTGGTGCTGCAAGGGTTCCAGTTCATATGTTCATGTATGTGTTGCAAATAATATTTGCTTAATCGTGTCTTTGCAATTAGTGGATGGCTGCAAACAAGTTCCCTGATAAATACACTTGTTTAAGTCTTTTTCGGTTGCCTTAAAAAAAAAGTTCCAATCAGTAGTGTTATTTGCAGAAAACTGCTGAGGTAGTCAAATGTAAGGCAAAGAGGTCAGCTCAAAGGTTGATAAGGTCTATTGTTTGGGATTCTCAATACATTTGACTAATCTTAATAAATTTTCTTAAAGGACACAGGAATTAAGAATAATCTTAATACATTTTCTTAAAGGACACAGAATAGTCACCAGAAATTGTTAGTAAAATGTTTGGTGAGGAAATGGCCAGGGAACATATGCAAAGGAATTTTTTTTTCTATCAAGACAATGCACCTGCTTTAAGGATATTAAGTCTCTCTCATTAGAATTCTGTTAGAAAACCTCACCTCATAAAACCTACACCATTGATATTATTCCTTCAAATGTCTTTTTCCTCAAACTCATAGAATATTTAAAAGCAACAGGATTTGAGCCCCCAAATGATGTCTGCAAAAATAATGATGTTCCCAATAAGCCACTCATTGTTTTTGAGTTAAATTCCACATAGGATTCCTGAGTCTATACGGAAACAGATAGCCTAATCATTGTCCCACAGAGTAGCAAGAGGGTTTGAATGCCTGCACTTGAAATTAGCAGTCCAGTGCTTATTCGGCATTGCCACCAGTGCTCCTCAGTTCCAAGGAGGGAAATTAAAGTCGTCCCAAACATATGACTTCAAAATGTTACTACAATACTCCATTATCTCTATTACCCTTATTTCTCACCTGCATATATTTCCTTATGACCCAGGGCTTTGTAGTTCGCTGCAAAAGCTCACACAGTTGTGGAGATTGGCAGTGCCAAATGTTATGTTCACACATGTTTGGGATCCTCCTCATTCACACCAAATACATGTATTGATCTACAATGTCTGCTGCCGACTGAAGTTCCAATTTTAAATAAAGCAGATGCAAACCAAATGTAGGATCCAGTGAAAGATAGTGAAAACCATTTTAGATTAGCAATTTATGTTGGCTGGATGTTTGACCTGAACCTGACTGTGCTTTTGATAGAATATTATCCTCCTAATTACTTACAATCCCACTCTTATTTGTAATTATTTATAATTATAGTCAATAATTAGAACAACCAAAAATAATGAAGCAACGTTTATCAAACAAGTCTTTGTTTTGGAACATTTGCAGAGAGCTCTTTTTTGTTTTTCTCTTTTCAACAAGATTTAAAGGTATAACAATAGCATGAGATCAGAAACAACAGTACTCATATTTATTAATCATGCAGGAACTAAAAATTACAAGAAACAGAGACAAAGAGAAAGAGGAAAAAGTATTAAGAATTGTTAAGAGAGTCATAGAACTAATCTGTCCATATTCTATGTTAACATTGGGGACTTGTGACACAAAGACAGGGTTTAACATTGAGGAAAATAGATGTGTTTATTCAAGTGGCATTGTGCTAAGTAGCCTCCATCTAGTGAATATCAAAACAAAGTTGTTTACCTTGAAGTGGATAAAGTTCTACAAGTCAGGAAGGGTAGGGTTCTAGCTTCTTGCCCACAAGGAATGCCCACACATTCTTCATATTGTTTACTTATTCCTCACTTAATTTAACAAAGAATAAAAATAGAAGAAAATGAATGCTATGTATGAAGTGAGAAATTATTTAAGTTATATAAAATATTGACATCCAAAATAAGAAAGCTGGGTTTGCATTAATTCTTAGTTTTATTACACTAGGGAATAGAAAAGCACAATATATGCTCTGTCATCTTTAGAATATTTATTCCTAGTCATAATTTTGTATATTCAAGGTTGAATTAGGTGGGTGTAGCAAAAGAATGTACATAACAGCTAAAACTCCCCTCAATAAATTACTTTAAGTTGTGGATTGTGAAAGTGTCATCAACTGAAGAATAATGTAAGGAGATGTTGGTGTTAATGTCTGCTGGTGATGCCTTTCCTTCATGTTTTCAGACACGTCAGCCTAGGCAACAGCGTTTTCGGCATTTATTTTTCCTTTTTCTTTCTATTGAAGAAAAATAAAACTCTGGTAGTTACATGATTCCATGTCAATTTGATAAATAAGTGTAGGGGTAAAGTCTACCCTGTCAATCAGGTCTGATGATGTCCTCCTTGTGTGCATGTTCTTCTTCCTTCTCATGAAGATTCTGGAAAGTTCCTCTCCCTAGAGTTAGGCCACACTCTTTCTCTGCTTCACTTTCCTGCTGTTGGGACACTCAGAGAGCAAAATAAGTCACTTGAAGACCAATACCAGTCAGTGCTGGAATGCTACCACTGGATTCACAAGACTTCACCCACCAGCCTGTAATCATCCTGTATTTGGCATCATTGCAAGTGGCTACCCAAGTCTGAAGAGGAATGTATTGACTAGTATGGGCCAGATGGGCTAATATTGAATTTATGAACTTGATCTCTCCTGGGATGGGATGTTTTCACAATATTCAATTGATCTTTGATATAAAAATCTGTCTTATGCACATATGAGTGTCTATGGATTTGTTTCCCAATCAACCCAGTATAACACAAAATCTAACAAACAAACAACAATAATAGGAAAAAATTACTGGGCATAATCTAAACCAACCAGTAAGAAAATTCCAAAGTTTTCAAAGGTCAGAGGATCGGGAAAACTGACAAAAGTATTAAAGTTATGCACTATCAGAGAAAGGAGAGATAAAAATTCCTGTAAGGATTTCTGTACTATATATAACTTGATATGTCCAGGTAGGCCAAAGAGTATATATTAAATATGGAAATTCTTATGGGAGCCATCATTAAATAATAAAATGAATTGAGAAAAAATATGTCTGAAATGAAAATGTTACCATTTTAGCTGTATTTGCTAAACACTTTCTAAGTGTTTGCTAAATTTGCTAAACATTTACTAGCTTTCTAAGCCTTTAGAACCTCATATTGCCCATGTTATCTTCAGACTACACCCAAATGGAAGAGTCCACTCTAAAACAGGATCTCCTTTTAGACTCGTAAGGAAAGCCCCTGTGCATTTACCCCTCTAACACCTTTCTTGATGGGACCATCTCCTGGGCTTCTATTAACAACTTTTTGGCACCAGTCAAAGCTAAAACTACTGCATCACCAGGGTTCTTGTTCCCTCTTAAGAGGACTTCAACATTTCTCTTTTTTTCAACTGTGAGTCTGAATCTATTCTACTTAGTTCTGTAAATTGAAAAGCATGTATATTGAACTCTATATATACACACCAGGTAGAACTGATTAGTTAGGTTTGGGGTGAGAAAATTAAAAAGAACCTCACAAACTTCCTTGTTTTTTGATGGTGTTTGTGACTATTGATGATTACAATGATTTGTTTCCCACAATTTTAGAGAATCAAAGGTTTTAATCAGTATAATCAATGATACTGCAAATTCGCCATCAAATTTGTTTGAATATTTTAAGTGGAAGTTAGAATAGTTCATTGTTTTTAATACAACTTATTATTTTGTAAAAGGCTCTTAAGATGTTGTAAAGATGACCCAGAGAATTCTTGAGTACTCTTTCTTTGGGTTCTTCCAACAATACCTTACACAACAATGGGTCTCTGCCCAAACTAGGAAAGTAGCACCGGTACAACACTGACAACACTTTTATGGAATTTTTTTAGATTTCACTAGTTTTTTATTCTTGTTTTCTTTTTTGTTCTTTGTGTTTGTTGTAAGAAGCAGTTTCAAAGAGTTTGCAGAAAAACAAAATTTTTAAAAATGAAAAAATTGAATCCTTTTGGTATGTCTATGTAGTTTTATCACATGGGTTGTTTCATTTAACTATCATCAAAATACGGACACAAAATTATTTCATCACCCAAAAATTAATAATAATAATTCTTGTGTCATAGGAGACACTAGTCAGTCCCATTCTCCCAATTGCTATTGTTAAAATCCATTACTGCAATGACTGTGTTAATCCATATTGTAGAGGGCCTGCCTCTTTTTGGTTTTCTATCTGCTTTACTATGCATGATGTCTTTCTTCAGGGACTAGTCTGTGCTGAAAACATATCCAAAATAACCGAGATAAGTTTAGCCATCTCTGTTAGTATGGGTAGACTAGAGAAGAAAATTCATGGAGATACTCATATGTATATAAGGGAGAGGTTTATATTCAAGAGGAATTGAACATTGAGAAAGCATCCCAACCCAGTCCATTCCAAGTCCATAAGTAAGATACTAGCCCATATGTCTGATACCAATCTATAAAGTCTTCTTCAGATTCACGAAACGCATGCAATGATGCTGGTTGTAGGACAATCACAGGCCAATGGGTAGAAAGTTTTTGGATCCAGTGGCGTTGCAAGCATCTTACGTGGCTTCTCTGGCTTCAGAGGTCTGGTTGCATCAGGGTAGGTCCATGTGGCTTTTTCAGCTCAGGGCACTAAGGTAGTTCCATGTGTCTTATCAGCTGCAATATCTCCCAGGGAGTGAAGTAGTGAGAAAGAGTCTCCCACCTCCAAAGAAAAAATACCAGAATTCCCAGGATTCTCAGGAGTAGGCCATGCCCACACAGAGGCCTCACTGGCTATGATCTGATTGACAGGCCAGACTCCACCCCTACATTCTCAATCCTCAAATTGACAATGATTATATAACTACCACACAATCCTTACCAAGAAGGAGATTTCTGGCTTTCTAACTTCCAAGACAGATTTTTGTTGTTTTGGCAATCCATGGTACTTTCGATCTTCTTCACCAGGACCATAATTCAAATGCATCCACTCTTCTCCAATCTTCCTTTTCCGATATCTGACTTTCACATGCATATGAATTGATTGACAACATCACAGCCGGGTCAGGTGAACCTTAGTCTTTAAAGTAACATCCTTGCTTGTCAGAACTCTGAAAATGGCTTGTGCAGTGGATGCAATGCATCAATTGATATTTTGACTACTGCTTTCATAAATGTTGATTGTGGATCCAAGCAAGAAAAAAATTCTTGACAACTTCAAAGTCTTCTCTGTTTAGCATGATGTTACCTATTGATCAAACTGTGAACATTTAAGTTTTATTTGCATTGGATTGTAATACATATTGAAAACCGCAGTCCTTGATTTTCATTAGTAAGTGAAAAAATTCCACCTCATTTTCATCAAGCAAAGTTGTGTCATCTGCATATAGCAGTCTGTTACTTAGCCTTCCTCCAATTTTGATGCTATATGTTTGTTTATACATACCATCTTCTCTATTTGCTCCACATACAGTTTGAATAAATATGGTGAGAGGGTACCATCTTGATGAACACCTTTCCTGATTTTAAATCATTCTGTATTCCCTTATTCTGTCCCCACAGCTGTCTCTTCGTCCATGTACAAATCCTATAGGAGCACAATGGAATGTTCTGGAGTTACCATTCTATCTCAAGAGGATCCCTAGTTTGTTTTGACCCACACAGTCTAATGCCTTGGCATAGCCAATAAAACACAAGTAAACACCATTCTAGTAGTTTCTGCTTTCAGCCAAGATCCATCTGACATCATCAGTGATATCCCTTGTTCCATATCCTCTTCTTAATGTAGCCCAACCGTTTGACAGATTCCTGATAATGTATTGCTGCAAACTTTGTGGGAGGATCTTCAGTATTTTTTTGCATGTTATAGCACTGATATTGCTCTATAATTTGAGCATTCTATTGGGTCATCTTTCTTTGGATGGGTACAATTTTGTATCTCTTTCAATAAGCTGGACAAGGTACTTTCTTTCAAATTTCCTGGCATAGACTGAATGAATACTTTCAGCACTTCATCAACTTGTTGAAACATTTCAATTGGTATGACATCAATTCCTGAAGCCTTGTTTTGCACTGATGTCCTCAATGCAGCTTGAAATTCTTTCTTTGGCCTTACACAAACTCTGAAAATTAAAGAGTTTCTAACAACCTATTACATTAGCACACAATCCCCATAATTTCCATTAATTATTAGCTCCAGAACTGCCTGAAAAACATAAAAGGCATTGATTTATACTTAATATAAGTATTTGAGGATTGATTTTGAGGTCACATGTCATGTTATATATAATTGCCTGTTTTGTGTGCATATATAAACATGTGTACTATCCTAAAGCACCAGAAATTCCCTTAAGTAATCAGAGAAAATATGTGAACTCTACATTTGTGAAGTGAAATTACTTGGCATGCCTCTTCTATCCATGTCTTTATAATGCCCATGAACATGACTGAAAGGCCATTTAGATAAAACATGAATTACTAATACATGGAATGGGTCAGTTTGGCCATTCCTTCGGGCATATAAGAGTGACCCATCTCAGAAGCATAGAGAGAATCCATGATCATCCAGAAAGACTTGCTACTATGAAGTGTATATAAGATCCCTTTTTGAAGTGGTGGAGGCATCAGCGGCATCAGCAGTAGAGTCACTGAGGCCATGAGGCATGGCAATGGAGGAGTGCCAGGAAAGTGAGGCAGACTGATGGGCTTTCTGGCCCACGGAACAAGGCAGAGGTCAAGGAATCATGCAGCTGAGATGCCAAGTACCACATAGAGACATGCTTGCTAGCATAGCATAGATGATGGTTTGCAAAAAATATAATATGCATACCTCAATATCTCCATATAATTAAGCCTGATATTTTGCCAAATAAATTGCTGTTCTATCAATGGGTGCTTGAAACCCGAGCCTGATAGTAGATGGTTATTATTTATTCAAATTTTATAAGATATTGCTATTGTTAATTCTTCTTTTGTAGTTCATAAACTGTGTGTCTGAAATGGAGAAACTATATGCTGTTGGATACTATTCTGATTTTTATTTCTTATTTTATGAAGGTATTTTGATAAAGTGAAACTTCTTTTTAATTGTTATTCATTGTTATTAATACATATATCAATTCATTTTGTTAATTGGGATTATTACATATACCAAATCCATAGTTCAATCGCAAAGTGAAGAATTGTACATTTTCTACCACAATCAGTTTCCAAACATCATTTTTCTATATGGACCCCTGGGCGTCATCACTACTTCACCCCTCTACCACCTCTGTGTCCCCTCACCCTTATTCTGTGATGACTATATAGGCTCATCAGTCCTGGTTTTCATAAAACAAAAAATGAAAAATCATATACCACAACTTAAAGAGCGTGACCCCCCAATGACCTACCACTCATGGGATACACCCTAATATGTACAGTGAAAAACAAACAAAACAATACAACCCTAACATAAATAAGATTTTAGATACCGGGTTAGGTCCAGCATGCATCATAGGGGGAATCTGCTGACAAGTTTTAACTGGTCAAATCAGGTTTATGCCTTTGACCTTCTATACTTAACTCACCCTATGCACTTCATTTAGTGACTACTTTTCTTTTATTCCTCAATTGTGAATAGAGGGAATTCACCAGATGTTTATTTCCTGTATAAATCCCACCAATGAATCTTGGGCTCTCACTGTCATCCATAGCCTTCTGCAAACCAGATTCTCGGATTTTAGGTCCTGATACTAATCCCTCCCTTTAACTGTGGATTATATGCTTTACAATCCTTCAGTGACTGATTCTGGTGTGCTTCTTCCATGTGGACTTAGTTGACATCTCACTTATATGACTGCTTGTTTGGAGACAACTTAAAACCCAGACACTATTTTATTTGATAGCCGGATACCATCTAATTTCTTCCACATATTTTGCTATTAAGCTGGGCCATGATATAAGAATTTAATGTTCTTAAATTGGAGCTGGGATTTAGTGTGAAGCCCCAAACCACTCCTTCACCTATTTTTGTTTGTTTGTTATTGTTTTGTCTTTCAATTTATTCTTATTTGGGAATTA
Source organism: Echinops telfairi (assembly GCF_000313985.2). Taxonomy (NCBI): domain Eukaryota; kingdom Metazoa; phylum Chordata; class Mammalia; order Afrosoricida; family Tenrecidae; genus Echinops; species Echinops telfairi. The sequence continues at coordinate 7,471,187 of NW_022111372.1, read as the reverse complement.
GCTCAAATGTCAAGTCAGTGCATCATTCAATCTAGCCAAGCAGAATTGTACCATTGCTTCAATAATCATTTCCCAAACATCCTGTTTATTTCTGGGTACCTGACGTCATCTCCCATTTATCACCCCCATTAATTTGTACCCACTTTCCAGCACCCTTGTTTTACTCACTATCTCTACAGATTCATCAATCTTGGGTTTCGTTTACCGAAAATAGAAAAAAATTTATTTCACAAATTCAAAAGGGTAATCCCCCACTCCACAGTATCTCTGAGATATACCCTGATATGAACAACGAAAACCAAAATGATCATCACAGTTTTCCCAGAATCATACATATCTTAATACAACATATAGAGCACTGATGTAGCAAAACCATATTTGTCTGCCTCCCAACAGCTTTCCAGTATTGGTACAGCTGTCTTCTGCTTCCTTGGACACCTTGTCTTTTCTGGCTTCAGTTCTCTAGTTCTAGGTGCATGTGATGTGGAGTCCAATATAGTCAGTAGAATTTCAACGTATGACCTCATTGGTTCTAATATGACTAAATTCTTATATGGATGCAACATGACTCTTCTAACCAAGTCTCTGTAACGCCCACCAAATTATTGGGTGGAGTTATGCAAATGGAGGTTAGAAGATAGAGAAAGCTCAGTATCATGGAGAAGAGCAAATTCCAGAGTCTAAGTGGTGCAAGCTGACAGCAGAAACACCAGACTGTGGGTCTGTGTGACAGAGCAACAAGCAGAATTCCAGGTTAGGAAGGCAGAGACCATGTGACAGAGATTGATGACTGGAGAGAAAGTTTACTGCTGGCTGAGGAGAGAGGTATTGTTGCTGACCAACGACTGTATCTTTATTGTTAGCTGATTCTGACTTATAGAAACCTATTAACACCCCTAAGAAACCTCCAGAATTTTGAGTATTCCTGTGAATTTTATGCGCCTATAGCAATGAATTATTGTGCCCAACATAGTAGAGTGGAGCTTCAGAGTCAGTGGCCAAAATTGCCGCCC
>NW_022111372.1:7455709-7470074 GCF_000313985.2 Echinops telfairi | reverse complement strand
GAGAGAGACTTTCTCACTGTGTCTCTTATAAAAAGGCCACATCACCAGGCTACCACCCCTCCCTCTACACAAATACCATCAAGTTGACGTAAAATCTAACCACCCCACCAGGCTTTTGTCCTTATACAAATAATTATGTGACTTTTGACATAACATTTAACCTATTATATTCAGGTAACCTTTTGTAATAGGTGTCAGTTATCACTATTTCTTTGAGAATTGTTATGATAATAAGACCCATGTGTACAGATGCACTCTTATTAAGTTAATTACTAATAATTAGAGATATTTTTACCCATTTGCCTAAGTATGTTATTAGACAACTTTTGGACATCAATTCTGGATAATTTTTGAAGTTTTATTACAGCTAAATAGAATTGTTCTAGTGAAAAAGTAAAATTATTTCTGGACTTCTTCATTCATTTAAAACAAATGAGCTTAAGTGACAAATCAACAAAAATCCATTGACTTTGTTGTATTAGAATTTTGGCTGAGTGAATTTAATAATCCAATCAAATTCTTCTGTCAGTACCAATTTGTTACAGCATTTGATATTCCAATAACACTGTCAATTTTGCCATAATTATCTGAACTTCCAAAAGCTTCAGATAAATCTTCAGTGTGTGAGATGAAAGGAAATAAAGTGACACTCTAAGCCACCTTTTGCCATTTCTTTTTTATTTTTTGAATTTTTTTAAGTGAAGGTTCACAGAGATGATCATGATTTTTCCATTTAACAAATTATGTACATTTTATTCAACTCATCCACTTCAATACCAAAGTATCATCACATATCCCTTCTAATATTCCATTTTTTGTTTCTCTCTCTGTTTTCACTCTCTGCCTGTGGGTAAATGTCTCTCTTTGAACGTCAGTGGTTTATTTTCATTTCTAGACTCAAAGAATGACAAAGAGAACAAAGGGCCATCATCTTGAGTGTCTTGCCAATAAGCCTGGTTATCTTTTATGATTTTGCATTCTTTCCACATCTCTTTGTCATACTATCCAGAACCCCCTGATGTGTTCCTTTTAGAGAAGCTGGTAGTGTTAGAGAAGTATTATCTAGTTCTGCTTTCAGGGAGGTTAATCCTGATGTTGCCATAGGCCTAAATATTTCAAAATCTTCTGATTTTCATACCTCTTATTTCCTGGAGTACACATATTTACACTTTAGGTGACTTCTCATGAGCTCTCTAAGATCCCCATGAGTACTCTCCTAAATGAGATATAAAACATTATCATTGTGAGTTAAGTTTTCATCACTTTGCCCTTTATATGCTTCATCATCTTCATGAATATATTTGGAGTAAAAGTAAATATACATCTACAAATATCCTCTGTCAAACATTATTCTCTCACTGCCATTAAGCTTGTTCAGATGCATAGTGGCCTTAGAACACACAATAAAACTGTCCCTGTGGGTTTCTTAGGCTGTAACTGTTTAGAGGAGCAGAAAGCCTCATCTTTCTCCCATAGGAGGTTTCAAACTGCTGACCTTGCATTTAGAATCTCAATGCTAATTGAGATATGTATATATATGCACACACAAACATACATATACATATATATATATATACACTTATAAACATATATACCTATATATATACATATGTATATATATTTCCATATATATATGTATACATCTTATATTCCAATTTTCTCTCTCACATCTATTCACATCCTCTGTGCCTATCCATGAAGCCACTCCTATTGTTATCATAGTTAGGTGCTATTAAATCAGTCCTGACTCATAGCAACACTATGGAAAACACAATGAAACATTGCCCAATCTTGTACCATCCTCACAATTGGGTTTATTCATGAGCCCATTGTTGTAGTCATTGTACAAATCTATCTTGTTGAATTTCTGCCACCCCACCTTTGATTACATTCTACTTTATCAAGTATGATGTTCTTTTTAAGAACATCTTATATATCAACACTATTGTGGACTCTGTATAGAACAGTATTTTGCATCTGTTGCCTTTGACTTCATAAACATCCCAGAATCTTTCCATTATTTTTCCTAACCTACTTGTTATAGTATATTGTATTTTCCTTCACCAAATTAACACTTGCCTACATGACAGACCTCCCTTTCCCTCGTTCCCTTTCTAACCTTTGATAACAATGAAAGAGTAATTCTCTTGGTGTAAAAGTATTTACTTGAAATTTACAATAGTGTTTTCATGTGTCATTTTGTGATTGCTTAATTTTAATGGAGATTGTGAAAGAGTTATCTCATTATTAATTAAAATACTAGAAATAGAGCATAATTAATATTTAGTTTATTAAAAATCCAAAGCTAATTGCTCTTTCCCTTGTAGTAAAATTTCATTTTACAAGTAATAAAAAAGGCTTTTCTAATGCAGGGGTTGGGAAATTTTTGAAACAGAAGAGCCAAAGAAATTGTCCCTCAAAATAATTAGAAATTATTCAAGAGTCGTAAATATATTTAAGAAAATAAATGAAAACACCATTATCTAAATAATATCCTTAAATTTCTAATTTATATATTAATTTAGATCCATAAGCCTGTACCGAAAGAGCTGCATATGCTCTGAAGCCATAGTTTCTGATTCCTACTCTCATGCAAGCAGGAAAGAGGGCAGCAAGGCCAATTTGATAAACAATGGAGCCTAAGACATCCATGGGTGGTGGTCTGACAGCACCCAAAGAAAGCAATGGATGGCCTGATAATCCCCTGAGGAAATACACATTGTTCTTCTGTGAAACCAGTTTACTTGGCCACATTGTTTGAAATTCTCTGATCCTTTGATAAACAAAACAAAACAAAACCCTGTTCATTACTTTCAGAAAGTAATGAGCCTCTCACATAATTATATATGTATATATCTTGCCTGCATCTCACTGAATTCTTTGAAACAGTTTGGAGGTAACAAACCCCACTGATTACTTCTGTCTAGCACTTACACAAATAAACTTACAGCTTCTTGAATCAACCTGCTTTGATGGAAATAATGAGAGGCAAAGCCAGACCCTTTGTTTATCTGTAACAATGTTATGATGAAGGAGCTCCACATCAGTAATCCAAACAAAGAGTGGGGCTTCCTGTGGAACAGACAATATGAAAGTTCGAGTTGAAAATGAAGTAAACTAAAGCAAGTCTGTTATTGTCGTTTGTTGCTGGATGCCATCAAGTTGGCTCCACCCATAGTGTCCCTATTCACAACAGCACAAAGCACTGCATGTTTCTCTGCCGCCTTCAAAATTGTTCCTATGCCTGACCCCATGTATGCAGCCACCTTGTCAGTCCATCTCATTGAGTGTCTTCCTCTTTTGAGCTCTCCTTACACTTTATCAAGCATGATGTCCTTGTCGAGGGACTAGTCTCTCCTGACAATATATAAGACACAGTCTTGTCATCATTACCTCTATGGAACACTCTGGTCTGACATCTTTCAACACACCATTTAGTTCTTTTAGTGGTTCATGATACTTTCAATATTCTTTTTCAGAACCACAATTCAAGTGTATCGATTCTGCTTCAGTTTTCATTATTCAATGCTCATCTTTCACAAGCAAATGATACAATGGAGAATGCTAATGCTTGGTTCAGTCACTTTCATCCTCAAAGAAATATCCTTCCTCTTAAATAATCTAAAGAGGTTTTGTGCAGTAGATTTACCCAATACAATTCATCTTTTGATCTCTTGACTGCTGCATCCATGGGCATTAATTGTGGATGCAAGAAAGAGAAAATTCTTGACAACTTCACTCTTTTCTCCATTTATCACGATGTTCCCATTGGTTCAGCTGTGAGGATTTTGATCTGTAATTCACACTGAGGGCTACAATCCTGGGTCTTTATCAGCAAGTGCTTCAATTCCTCCTCACATTCTGAAAGTAAGGTTGTGTCATCGGCATATGACACATCGTTGATAAGCCTTCCTTCAGTCAGAATGCCACCTTCTTCTTAATGCAATCCAGCTTCTCTAATAATTTTCTCAGTATAAAGTTTCAACAAATATGGTGAGAGGACCCTATGCTGACACACACCTTTCCTGATTTTAAACTATGCAGTATTCCTTTGTTCTGTCCCACCACTATTTTTTTTTTTGCCAGTTTCTCATACTGTGGCAGCTTGTTTGTTGCTGTGATGCTGGAAGCTATGCCTCCAGTGTGGCCTACAGTCACCCCTTGTGAACAGGTTTCAGCTCAGCTTCCAGTATAAGAACAGACAATAAAGAAGGAATCAGCCCCCAATTTGAAGAAAGAAGCTCCTTTAAAGCATTGTCAAATATTGATCGCAAGGCTTTGAGACGTAAAATACAAGCTTGAGTGTGTCCAAACTGAATTTACAGACTATCTCAGGGACATATTTGAACCCTAGTGACAAAGAATGAGTTGTGGGATGATGTCAAGAACTTCATATATAAAGAAAACAAAAAAGTCAATTAAGAGAATAGAAGAAAGAAATACCATAATGAATGTTATCAGGAAGGGACTCTGCAATTTGTTCTTCAATATTAATTAAATTAGCTAAATCTAAGGAAAGAAATTATAAAGCAACAGAGGTGCACAAAGCATTTCAAAGGACAACTCTAGAAAACAGTATAGAATATTATAATGAAACGTGCAAGACTCAGATGTAAAAAGCTTTATAGCAAGAACTTAGAAAGCTCAAGCTGAAAGAACTGAAGAAAACTAAATAAATAAATAAAATCTTGAGTTGCAATATTGAAGGATTCTATGAAAAATATATTAAATAATTCAGCAAACATCCAAAGAATTGGGGGGGGGGGTATAAAGTAATTGTATTACAATAACCGAACCACTGTTTTCTTGTTGTTAGGTGCTATCTGGTTGGTGGTGAACTATAGTAAGCCTCTACACAACAGAACAAAACATTGCCTGTTGTTGAGACATCTGTAAAATTGTTCCTATCCCTGTGTCCATTGTTCCAGCTGCTGTTTTACTCCATCTTCTTAAGGGATTTCCTATCATCCTTCATTGTCCCTCTCCTTTTATGTCCTCTTCTATGCAATAGTCAATGCAATGGTCTCTCTTTCCAGCATGTCCAAAGTATGTAAGAGGAAGTCTCACTTTCCTTACCACTAAGGAACACTCTGGTCATACTTCTTCTAGCATACATTTTCTTCTTCCTGGCAGTCTATGGTACTATACTTTAAATATTCTTCCCCAGCACCACCATTGAAATGCACTGATTCCTCTATGGTCTTCCTTTTTCATTGTCCAACTTTCACATGCATATGAAGCCATTGAAAAGACCATGGCTTGGGTCAGGTGCACTGTAGGCCGCAAGGTAACTTCACTGCTTTTCAACACTCTAAAGAGGTCATGCGTAACAATGTACCCAATACAATGTGTCATTTGATCTCTTGACTCCTGTTTCCATGAACATTCATTGTGGATCTCAGCAAGATTAAATCCTACACAACTTCAATATTTTATCCATTTATCCAATCTCCTATTGGTTCAGTTGTGAGCATTTTTGTCTTTTTTACATGGATATGTAATCCCTACTGAAGGCTGCAATCCTTGATCTTCATTAGCAAGTTCTTCAAATACTTCTCACTTTCATGACATGTTTAAAGATATTTTGTTTAAAATAAACCGGTATGCATGTGAAATTATGTCCTATGAGCAATAGTTTAGTTAGTTGGTTTTTTTTTATCCATATCTGTTTCTGGACCCTTTTATCTTTTTATCAACATTTCTATGCCAGTGAGCTCCAAATGTTTGTGGGAAAATCCCATTGTCTTTATAAAAATAGTTTTATGGACATATACATATTATTCAAAGGTTCAATTAGACTAAAAAGAGCTGTCCAATCATAACCACAGTCAATTTTAAGGTGTGTACTTATTTCTTGTACTTATTGTGGTTAGCTCCCTATTTCCCCACAACACCCCCTATTATCCCCCGAGGATACTATTAAACCAGTTACTGTTTCTTTAGGCTTACCTATGTGGGAAACATTTAAAACAACAACAATAACAATAAATAAACAAACAAACAATAACAGCAATAGCAATATAAAATACAGAAATGCTTCATTTGAAAAGAAAACACAATATTCAAAATGAGAATAAACATAGTATGTGTTAAAAGGAAGATCAAATGAAAATTTTTCACATTTTAGCCTCACTACATCTGCAGTAATAGACCCTATCCTGCATTCTGTCTGATAGCAAAGCTATTCATATTCGTAATCCATAGTTAGAGGGGCTTTACTGAAGGTGTGGGCCCACCAATAGATTTTGGACTTTCATTGCCTTCCATTGCCCTCTTAAAACCTGTTTGAGAATTTAACCTTGACTGCTCTTCCCTCCTCTATATTTGGAATTTATCAATTACAATCTTTGGCTCATACAGGATGGTGTGCCCTGTCTATGTAGACTTAGCTAGTATCTCACTTAGATCTCTGCTTATTTTTAGACAAATAATTAATACTCAATACACTATTCTTCCTGTTAGGGACCATCTGCTTTCTTTGCCACACTATAACCTCCACATTCAGTGATCTCTTCATGAGAGAAAGTTAGGGAGCCAAGAAATATGAAATAATTCTTCCAATACCTGGGCAATAATTAACCACAAATTCAAAATCTACTCATATATCTATACTTTACGTATGTCCTTGCATCACTTCATCCATATCATTATTTTATTGGAGAAAACTTTAAACCATCTCCTTGGGGGCATATCATAATTCTATTGATAGTATCACAATGACATGGAATTTAAATACTTCTGAGAAGAAAAGAAAAGATGGCAATTAAAAAACAAACAAAATACATGGGTTGTTGATTTGAACATATTGCAATCTTTAGTGACCGGACACTAATTAAACAAATAAAGGGGGCTAGAGATAGGGTAAAACTTTCAGTGATACTCATTCACAAAGGCAAAACTATGCCTTCTGGGCAAAGGCATGTCTTAGAAAAGCAAAGACTCTATGAAAACAGCAAATCGATGGTCTGGTCCTGGACAGTTGACATTTAAAGGGCACTCTCAAAGTAAAACATAGGAACCGACAACTGTTATTGTTGTTAGGTGCTATCAAGTCCAGTCCTACTCATAGTGAACCTGTGTTTAAGAACAAAAAACGTTCGGTCTTATTCTTCTGTTTGAGCCCATCTTTGCAGCCACTCTGTCAATTCATCTTGCTGAAGATCTGCCTTTTTTTTTTTTTTTTCACTGCCCCACTACTTTGCAAAGCATGCTATGCTTATCCAGGTGCTGGTCTCTCCTGACAACATATCCAAAGTATGTAAGAGGAAGTCTCGTTATCTTTACCTCAAATGAGCAATCTGGCCATACTTCTTCCAGCGTAAGTTTTCTTCTTTTTGGCAGCCTACTGTACTTTCAATATTCTTCCCCAGCACCATAATTCAAATGCATTGAATCTTCTTTGATTTTCTTAATTCAATGTCCAAATTGCATATGCCTATTAGGTGATTGAAAATACCATTGTTGGGTCATGCACATTGTAGTCCTCATAGTACCCTCTTTGTTTTTCAACACTCCAAAGACAGCTTGTGCACAGATTTACCCAATGCATTTAACCTTTTGATTTCTTGACTGCTGATTTCTTGAGTATTGATTGTGGATCTAAACAAGACCCAATTATTGATTGCTTATCTTCTCTATCATGATATTACCAATTGGTCCACTTGTGAGATTTTGATCTTCTTTATATTAAGTGATAGTCTATACTGAAGATTTTATTCCTTTACCTTCATCAGGAATATTATTCATCGGTAAAAATGATGAGTCTGTCCACCACCTAATTACATGGAAATATTTGGAGGACATTATGCTCAGCAAAGTTAATGATTCTCATAAAGATACATAAGGAAAAGAATGAAAGAGTAATCTTAGAGGCAGAGAAGCCATTATGGATGTAATAGGTGTCCGATATTGGTGATGTGGATGATTGCCATTGACAAAGAAATGTGGGGAAATCAGATGTTTTTCAAAGATAGATGCTGAAATCCCAGATGAGTGTTGAGAGAAAGGCTGGGAGAAAAGGAAATGGTCTGTTTGACAAATGGATAGATGTGGGTCTTATACAGATAATTTTGGCAAACTGAGGAGATTCCAGTTGAATGTGAGTGTTGTTCTTGCTATAATGTCAGGTCTGACTTCCGCTTGTCCTATGTACAACAGAATGGAATACTGCTCGGTCCTGCACTAGGCTCACAATTGGTATATTGGTTCATTCTTGCAGCCACTAAATCTCAATGAGGGTTTCCAGCTTTCCCCTGACCCTCTATTTTAACAAGTATGCGGTCCATTGCCTGGGAATGGTCCCTCCTGATAACATGTGCAAAGCAAGTCAAGCAAATCCCACTGTTCTCACATTTAAGGAGTATTCAGATCATATTTCTGGCAAGACTAGTATACTTTTTTTCTGACAGTCTACTGCACTTTCAATATTCTTCACTGGCATTATAATTTTAATGCACCAATTCTTATCTGGTGTTAAGGTGGTTGATTTAGGGACAGGTAATTTTTTTTAATGTGGCTGTCTACATAGCCAACCAAAAGATCTTTTCCTGCATGTCTGAGTAGGAAGATGGGGGAAAGACATTAATAGGATTCACTTGTGAGTAATTGTTAACAGGATTCATTGTGATTGCCATTCTTCTTGATATGAAATGAACCCTCTCAGAAGTATAGAGATGATATCACTAACAGCAAGATTCAGAGGGCAGTGTGTCCTCTGGACCCTCAGAACTCTGGACCCCCTTGATCAGGATCAAGAAGACAGATGTGACATCACAGGAGTGTCAGAGGAGAAATAGCCACACAAATCAGGTGCCAGCATTGGGACTTCCCGGCCCACAGAGCAAGTAAAGCTGAGCACGTTGGGGCAAGAGAGAGCTCCGTAGGTGTAGTGGTTACTCATTGGGCTGCTTATCATAAGGTCAACAGTTTAAAACCAGTCAGCTCTGAGAGAGAAAGGTGCGGCTCTCTACTTCCATAAAGGGTTGCAATCTCAGAAACTCACTGAGGCAGTTATACACTGCCACAGAGTCAATGACAGTCAGTTTGGTTTGGTCTGGCCAGCAATATGGCTTGTGTAGTGAGGTGCCTCTGGACACTTAATTCAGGGAGCTGCATTCACTGATCCAAATAACTGGACTCGAGTATCATTAGTTTGAGGCCTGTGGCAGAGTGATGTACTCTTTGAGCACTCATTAGTCGCTTTGAAAGAGCTTTATAAAATGTCTCTACTGAACAACTCTATCCTGAGCATTTCTCACTTGCATTGTAACCTGTAAATTTCTTTCCTTTTCTTTTTTTAATACTTTTATTGGGGGCTGTTACATCTCTTATCACAATCCATACATTCATCCAGTGTGTCAAGCACATTTGCACATATGCTGCCATCATTTTCAAAGCATTCTTTTCCCACTTGAACCCCTGATATCAACTCACCATTTCTTTCTCCTCCTTCCCCTGCCTGCCCACCCTCATGAACCCTTGATAAGTTATAGTTTATTATTGTCATATCTTACATTGTCCTCTGTCATTCCTCACCCACTTTTCTGTTGTTTGTCCCCCTGGGAGGGGGTTATATGTTGATTCTTGTGATCAATTCTCCCTTTCTCCTCCCACCCTCCCCTAATCCTCCTGGTATCTCTCATTGTTGGCCCAGAGGAGTTTATCTATCCTGGATTCCCTGTATTGTGGGCTCTTATTTGTAGCAGTGTGCATGCTCTGGGATAATCCAATTGAGGTCATGATAGTGGGGGGAAGGAAGCACCCAAGAACTAGAGGAAAGCCGGATGTTTCATTGGTCCTATACTGCACCCTGACTGGCTCATCTCTTCCCTGTGACCCCTCTGTGAGGGGATGTTCAATTGTCTACAGATGGGCATTGGGTCTCCACTCCATGCCCCCCACCCACCCATTCACATTGGGTATGATTTTGTTCTGGGTCTTAGATGCCTGGTACCTGATCCCATGGACACATTGTGACCACAGAGGCTGGTGTGCTTCTTCCATGTGGGCTTTGTTGCTTCTGAGTTTGATAGCCGAGCACTATCAGCTTTCTTCACCACATTGGCTTATGCACCCATTTTGTCTTCAGAGATCGTGTCGGGAGATGAGCATCACAGAATGTCAGATTGTTAGAACAAAGTGTTCTTGTGTTGAGGGAGTACTTGAGTCGAGACCGAATGTCCATCTGCCACCTTACTTCTTAACATATAGATATGAGTAGATAGTTCTATTCCCCTCTCATTGTGTAAATATCTTTAATACACTCTTTAATCAGGAATGTTATCTGTGCGTTCTGTGTAGCCATAACAATGAGTAATAGAACTCGGAAGGTAATTTGCAGGAAATGTAGAGTAAATAGGAGAATACAATTGTCCTGTTTCAAGTGCATTTAATGTGATTAAAATCCCACAGTGAATTCAAAAGCAATAATTATATTTTTGGCCATGTTAACATGAAACCTTAATAGATATTCAGCTTGATGTTAGAGGCAGTTATATATTTTGTTTTGGAAATTTGTAGAGGAGATGAAAGCAAAAGTCATATTTACAAGTCAAAAATATATATAGCAATTACAGAAATGGGAATGATGGTATCATCAAAGGATTATCTGAAGCTAGAGAGGAGAACAAAGACTTTACAGACTAAATTATAAACTATGTATATTTAGACACTGAGTGAATTGGGAACATGAAACTTTTAAAAATCCCTTAGTAATTGCATCAAAAATAAAATGTATTTACTCTTTATGTTGTACAAGTAATTTTCGTTTCCTTACCTTCTTTAATCATAAAGAAGTTAATCCTTTGAGAAATCCTACAACATTCTGAAATTTTATTTCTTCTAAGGCTTTTAAGCTACATTTTCCTTTATAGGTTGTCTGTAATATTGAGTGACCTTTTTCTATAACAAACTGGTCTGAAATACTAACATGGTATAATGTCAAAGATCGTACACCATCTGTCTTTGTACGAACTTTATATTAATCACTCACCCAAAAGGCTTTCATGTATTCTTTAAAAGACCATAGACCTTTAGATCCATTATGATTGTTCCCAGCATCATTGTATTGTAATAAATCATAAGACTATTTACATGAAAAAATACTATTGGAAACCTTTAATAAAGAGGGCCTACTATATTGAATCAATTTTGAATATAGTTAACTTAGAATGCAATAATTTATCATGAAAGGAAAATATAGAGGTAGAGTTAGGATGAATGTAGCTTTACAGCTAGTATGATTTTGTAAATTAATTTGATCTTTCTACAATAAAATATTTTGACACTTAAGGGCATCAGGACATTTCAGCTCTTTATTCTTAAAGTCCTTTGAATGACCATTTTGAAAGATGGAATTGGCTATTTTGCTTTCAATCAGAACCCTGGTTAATATTGGTAGTATCAGGTACACAGGGATCTGAAGTTATTTATTAGGCCCCTAATTCTTCTCTAAAGGCAAATTTCAATGCAAAAAATTCCGCACTTTTAATTATAGTTAATTCTGCACTTTTAATTATAGTTTTAACAATGGAACATTTAACATTTTTCTATATGATCTCATTTTAATAATTCTTATGAAAATTGTCTGAAGGCTGAACACTGGTACTATTTTTAAAAATGTCTTACAAATATATAGTCAGAAATTCCAACATACATTTAATAGAATGCCATATTTTAAAATTTGGCTACCTAATTATAATTAAATACATTTAAGATATTTAAAATTAAATATATTTAAAATATAATTAAAAGGGAAAATATGGCTTATAAATATCTTTATATCACCTCAAAATATTATGTTTAAAAAATATGAATGAAATAAAGTTTAGAAAAATTAGTGAATCTATTGAGATCTATTTTCTGAACCATAAGTGCACAAAGAGAAAGATGTGTCTGATTTTTATGACACTGCTTTATATTGAATTGTTTATTTTCTGTTCTACTACTAAAGAGATATGATTCTTCTAATACATATTTTGAACTATTGTTACTTTAAATAAATTTACCTCTGTAATTCCTTAAGGTTTTCTTCAGAGGAGTTCAAGAATTCACTTAACATTTCAGATAAATAATACTTAATTTTTTAATGCTACCACAGTTCTTGGGTGTATTGTAATTCTGGGGTAAAAGTCTCACCTTCCTTGTGGTAGACTAAGGTTTAATCTGTGAGGAACACCCCACTCAAATATAACCAATTCTCATCAATCTGTGGAGCCTTGACTTTTGGTATAATGCTAAAATGCTAAAAAAATAAAATAAAAAGCTCTCAATGGAGCTTCTAGTCTAAAGTACATTAGGAAGAAAGGCTCATAATATCCTCCTAACAAATTGGCCAATGAAACCTAATAAATCACGTTGAACAGGTCATAGACAGTATTCCGCTCCATTGTACCTAGGGTTGTCATGAGCTAGGGGACAACTTGATAGAAGCTAATACACCACACTCTTTGAAACCTAAGCAAACTTAACTTCCAGAAAAATGACATCATTTTCAAAAAGTTGAAGTTATTTATAAGTTGAAGTTATTGACACCATAGGGTTTAAAAGTGGAAAATTAATATTGACATTAAAATATTAAAAGAAAATGTTTACCAGATGGATAGATGATATTCTTTAACCTAGTACCACACACAGTTTCTATAGTTCTGCAGGTTCTATCTATCTATCTATCTATCTATCTATCTATCTATCTATCTATCTATCTATCTATCATCTATCATCTATCTATCTATCTATCTATCATCTATCTATCTATCTATCTAAAGTGACATATATATATCTCACTTCATCTTAATTTGATTACATACAAGGGGGTAACCCTTCCCAAACAGATTTTTTTCTATGTACTTAATTTTTTAAATTAAAAGATCATTTTCTTGGGGCCTCTTACAACTCTTATAACAATCCATGCATCCATTGTATCAGGCATATTTTTACATATGTTGCCACCATTCTTTTCTAGACATATATTTTCTATAGAGCCCTTGGTATCAGCCCAGATTTTTCCCCTCCCTCCCCACTTCCCACCCTCTTGACCCCTTGATAAATGATAAATTACTATTATTTTAATATATTACACTGATCGCTGTCTCCCTTCCCCAATGGTTTATGTTGTTCCCTAGGGGTGAAGGTGGTTGTGCAACCATTCTCCTTCCTCCCCTTCTCTCTCCAACTTCCCCCTAACTTCTGGTACCGCTATTCTCATTCCTGTTCCTGGATTCCGAGTGTCGTGAGCTCTTCCGCACCTGTGCGCATGCTCTGGTCTAACACACAGTACTGATGTCATGATAGAAGACGGTGCGGAAGCCTCAAGGAACCAGAGGAATATTGCGTGTTTCATCAGTGCTTTACTGTACCCTACCTGACTCATCCCCTCCCTGTGACCCCTCTGTGAGGAGATGTCGCATTGTCTAGAGATTCTTAACAATATGTTTGTTTATTTCTTTGTTTGTTTCTTTGTTATGGGTCGTCTCATGTCTGTTACTCGGTCCTGACTACCTCATGATCTCAAAGGCTGGTCTGCGTCTTCCAATTGGGTTTGTTGCTTCCCTGCTAGATGGCTGCTTGTTTAACTTCAAGCCTTTAAGACCCCAGACACTGTATTTTTAGATAGTCAGGTACCATCGGCTTTCCTCACTACATTTGCTTATGCACCCATTTTTTCCAGTGATTGTGCTGGGTGGGTGAGCATCACAGAATGCCAGTTTGTTAGAACACAGTATTTTGCATTGGAAAAGGGTATGAGCAGAGGCACAAAGTCTGTCTGCTACCTCAGTGTATTGCCATATAAATATATGTACATAGGCCAATACCTCTATTTTTATGAATTTATACCTTTATCCATAGTTTTTCCTCCCAGAGCATTCTTCTCGTTCCCTTTACCTTTCTTCTGCCCCATCATCACTCTCGTTCTACTTCTGCCTCTTAGTAATTTCCTTTCAGTTAGATTGCTGTTGATCCAATACCCCCAGGATTTCTACATCCTCCTTGTTGTTTATGTTGATTCCTTAATTGTTCCTCTATCTATGGCATTGTTTGCTCACCACTCCCTTCTATCACCTCTTTCTCCCCAAGTCCTTCCAAGACCATAAGATCCCATTGCTTTCTCCTCCAGCTGCCTCTCATGCCTGTCTTATACTTGTAGGGAACCCAGCAATAACAGCAACTGAACAAAGAAAAAAAAAAAAGATTGGGTAAAAAAACATGCATAATTTCAGATTTGTCAGCTGACCTTTATGACTATCTCCTCACTGTTTCTGGGGGAATTCCAGGAACTGCCCCTCCTAGCCTGAAGTCTATTTGGGGGACTCTTTAGGGGTTTGGGGGCTTTACTTTGTTTCCATTGCTACTGTTATTTTCCCTTTTG
>NW_022111372.1:7428527-7455609 GCF_000313985.2 Echinops telfairi | reverse complement strand
GGGGGCAATAGGGGAGCGTTCAGACCGGAGTACCCCCTGCTGTGTGTCCCTAGTACTGTCCTCTCTTGTGGTATGCTCCAGTAAGGGGACAATGCGTCTTAAGTTTTGTCAGCCCTACAGCTCCATGAAGAGACGTCTCCCTTTGGGCTTGCTGTGTGCGATATGGGGTCTAGACCATCCCTTTCTCATCTTCCTTCTTGGTTTGCTTCCAAGTGGGCATGGTATGTCATCCCCTCTCCCCAACCTATAGCTTTAGTGTTGTTCTCTGTCGCACATACTTTTTGGGAGGGGGTCAGCTTGGCTCTGATTTGGGCCGGCCCTGTAGCCCAATCTTTCCATGCATTCTTCACGTGGTTATGTTTGGTGCACCGTGGTGGGGTCTGTGTGCACACTCCCAATTCTGTGGAGACATAACCAATACTCTCCCTTTGGGTTGGTTAGTGCCCTGCTCCCCTCATGCCACCATCTGCATTTTAGGGGTCCCTTTTCCCCCTCCCCTTTCCTCCCTGTTCCCTTCTTTGTGTTGGAATAAAATGTACTTCCATGGGTTTGGTCTGATCTCCATCCAATTGTCTGTACCTCACCCATATAGTGTGAGATTAGTGGCTTTTCTGTTGTACCTCCTGTGCTGATTATACTTACCCCTGGTGACTCATGTGGTACTTTTCCTTTTGTGATTGGCTGACCTGGCTTAGCATAATTTCCACTAACTTCCTATGACAAAGATGTGCTTCATATGATCATCAGTGCTTTTGAGTGATGCGTAGTACTCCATTGTAAGTATGTGCCAGAATTATCTAATCCACTCGTCTACTGATGAAAATTTAGATTGTTTCCAATTCTTTGCGATTGTGAATTATGCCACAATAAACATTGGATTGCAAATGTCTGGTCGTGGTTTATTTCTTACCTCTTCTGGCTGTGTGCCCAGTAGAGGGGTAGCTGGGTGATAAGGTAGATTCATTTGCTTTTTCTTTAAGTATCACTAGATCCCTTTCCAGAGAGGCTGTATGTATCTAAAGGGCCACCAGCAGTGGAGGAGCGTTCCTATCTTGCCACCTTCCCTCCAACAGTTGTTACTCTCTGATGTTCTGATTTGGGCTACCCTTAAGGGTGTTAGAAGGTATCTCATTGTTTTTTATTTTGCATTTATCTGATACATAATGATTGGGAAAATTTTCTAATATGTTTATTGGCCCTTTGGGTCTCCTTCTAGTGAAAATTCTTTTCAGGCCTTTTGCCCACTTCCTCAGTGGGTTAACAGTTTTCCTTTTTTTTTCAGGCTAGGAGATTATAGCAATAAGCCCTTTTAGCAATAAGCCCTTTGTCTGTTGTGTCATTGCTAAAAATCCTCTCCCAGTCTGTGAGCTCTCTTGTTACCCTTTTGGTGAAGTCTTTTGATGCACACAGGTGTTTTATCCTTAGTATATCCCACTTGTTGATCTTATGTTCACCTGTGTGGGTATTTAAACTATTTTTTTACAAAACAACTTTATTACCTTCAAAGTATGCTCCATTACACTTAATACATTCGTCAAGTCTCCGATTCCATTCTTGGTAATATTTTTCAAATTCATCTGTTTGGATAACTGATGGCATCTCCTTCATTTTTTTTCTTCACCTCTTCTATGTTGTCAAATTGCTTACCTTCCATGCCCCTCTTCATTCGCAGCAACAAGAAGGTAAATGAGGTGCATGGGGCAACTGTGTCACACTGTTTTTTGCCAAACACTGGTCCACTGAGATGGCTGCATGAGCAGATGCAATGTCATGATGGCAAAACCAGTCCCCTGTCTGTCACAAATCAGGCCTTCTTTGTCATACACCGTTACACAATCATTTAAGAACCTCTAAATAGCTTGAGTATAGTCTGACCTGGTGGAATGAATTCCAAATGCACTATCTCCCTCACATCAAAAGAAACAAATGAACATCAGTTGGGGTGGGGGTGGATACTCCCTCATTTGTTAAGAACCTTTGTCCCCAAAATGTCACATTTACAGTAATATTTAGGAATTAACATGTCCCCAAAGTAGGACACAATTTGACCTAAAACAGTCAAATGATTTAGAAATGTTGGCTCTTATTTTCTTCAGACTGTATAATGAATTTTATAAATAGTAGCTGTTTTTCAATCAAGACATTGAAATTTAGTTTGTCCCAATCTGTACAATTATACTATTTAAGGAAAAATTGGGAGAAAAATGAACTTTTAAAAATATGTTTGACATGAACTTAGATGTCACTAAAGATTCCAAGCCACTTCAGTTTTATTTTTCCTCCTTTTTAGCCAATCAATCAATATTTAGATCCAAAATGTAAGGAATCTGGAGGGTTTTTAAGACAGTGAGACTTCATTTTATCTCTCTCAAACTTCTTTTGATTTTAAAAGAAGCATATTCCATGTAGTTTTACAGCATGTCTCAGCAAATGAATTCAATGATATTATCCTGTTAAACCCATCAATATTGCTCTGTTTTTGTTCATTCCCATCGTTTCTCCTTACCCTCTAGAATTTTCTATCCTCTCTTCTCCAACTACTCTTGCTTGTCGTTGGCCTCCTCGTAGTCTTCAAACTCTTGTGTTTTTCTATAAAAAACACTTATTTTACGTTGTTTTCTCTTACAATAACGACATTATCAAATAATGTTATATCTAAAACTGAATAACTTTGCAATACATAAGGCTGTCTAGTTCTCTATGTCTTAACGTGTTTAGAAGGGTCATCCCTTTCTATTGATATATAATATTCCATTGTATGAATACACTAGAGTTTGTTTATTCATTCCTCTATAGTTGGAATTTTTGGTTCTTCCCGTGTTGATGTTATTGTGTAACTTTCTGAACTATACTTGTGTCCATATGTCCGTTTGTATTGTATTCTTTATTTCTTTTTTTTAATCAATTTATTGGGGCTCATACAATTCATCACAATACATAGATCAATTGTGTAAAGCACATCTATACATTTGTTGCCCTCATTATTCTCAACATTCGCTTTCCTCTTGGCTTCCCGGAATCAGCTCATTTTCCTTTTTTCCCCTCCCCATCCCTTCCTCCTCCCCTCTCCCCCATGCACCCTTGATAATTTATAAATTATTATTGTATCTTATATTACACTGCCTGGCGTCTCCCTTCACCCACCCCTCTGCTGCCCATCCCTCAGAGAGGAGGTTATATGTAGCTCCCTGTGATCAATTCCCCCTTTCTACACCCCCCTTCCCTCCTGGTATCGCCACTGTCACCCCTGGTCCGGAGAGGTTCATCTGTCCTAGATTCCCTGCGTTTCCAATTCCCATCTGTACCGCTGTGCATCATCTGGTCTAACCAGGTCTGCAAGGCAGAATTGGGGTCCTGGTAGTTGGGGGAGGAAGTGTTTAAGAACTAGAGGAAGGTTGTAGGTTTCATTATTGCTATACTGTACCCTAAGTGCCATATCATTAGCATTAAAAGAAATGTAAATGACAACAAAAAATGAGATACCGCTTCACACTGACACTTTTCAAAAATTGGCTGTCAGGATTTTGTCTTTGGTAAATTGCCTAACATGCTTTGGTGTGTAATTTGTGTTTTTTCTTGTGTACATGTTGCAGTTTTCTATAGATTTTGGAGATTAGTCCTTTATCCAATGTATTGAATTAGTCTTTTATTCAATGTAAATATTTCTCCTAATTTATGGGTTCTATTTTAACTCTTTTGATTCAGTCTTTTGGTATGTATATATCTTGTATTAAAAAAAAATCCTGTATTTTGTCTTCTAGAGTGTGGATATTTTTTCATTGTATTTTGCAGTGTTTTATATGCCTTATATTAAGGCCCTTACATTTGTTCCCATTTTTCTGCTGATGGTCCTTATAGCTATGGGGTTTATATTTAGGTCTTTGATACATCTTGAGTTCATTTTTTTACATAGTTTAGGTATAGGCCCTATTGCATTCTTTTGCAAGTGAAGATCCAGTTTTTCCACAACCTCTATTGAAAAGGTTATCTCTTCCTCGATTTAATGGATTGTAATCCTTTGTCAAAAATTAAGTGTCTACAAGTACTTGGTTATAGTTCTGGGATTTCAATTCTAATCCACTCATCTTCATACTAAGCTGTTCTGATTAGAGTGGCTATATAAGTTTTAAAGTATGGAGGTGAAAAGCTTCCTACTTTGTTTTTATTTTTTAATAGTGTTTTATTTATTATCCTGGGTTTCTTTCCTTTCCACATAAGATTGGTGATTAGTTTTTGTTTGGGTTTTCCATTTCTTTGAAGAGTTGTGGTAAGATTTGGATCAGACTTGCACTGAATTCGAAAAGTATCTTTGGTAATATTGACATGATACTTTTATTTTCTCTCATAAGATGTATTCCTAAATACTTCATCTGTATGTAGTTGCTGTAAATATTATTCTTTTATATAATTTGGAGTCATTTTCTTTAATATACAATCCAACTGATTTTTGTATGTTGTAATCATGCAAAATACTTCAATTGATTCCAGCAATTTTTAAATGGAATCTTTGGAATTTTCTATGTATAAGATTTATCATCTGCAAATAAAGAGAATTTTGTTTCTCATATGGACCCATGTGGATAGCTTTAGTATTTTTTTGATGTATAATAAACAAAAATCATTAACCAAATTCACTGCCGTTGAATTGATGCCTACTCACCGAGACCTAGAGTAAAGGGCATAACTGCTCTTGTGAGGTTCCAAGATGGTACCTGTTTTAGAGCATAGAAAGCCAGTGACTTTCCAGCTAAGTGGCTGATGGTTTTGAACAATGGACATAACTCGTACTATGCCACTATGGCTCCTATGATGGCTATAGCTCTAGTTAAAAGTTTAAGGACCCTGTTAAATAAAAGTGGTAATAAAGGGAAGACTTGTCTGATTGGCGTTGAAAGGGGGAACATTTTCAATTTCTCCACATAAAGTGAGATGCTGACTGTTGTTTTTGTGTATGTGGTATTTATTATGCTTAGGAATTTCCCTTCTATTCTTATTTTACTTGATGTTTTATCAGGAGTGAATGTTGAATTTATCAAATGCCTTTTTTGCATTGATTGATATAATCACATATATTTTAAATTTTTGTTTATGCTGTGAATTACATGGGTTGTTTTACTAATATTAAACCATCCTTGCAGATTTGATCTGAATACTATTGATTTTGATGTATTATTCTATTTTATTCATTTATTTATTTTAATGTATTATTCATTTGATTCTTTGTTGAAAAGTCTTGGTGTCTATGTTGGTCTATGATTTTAAATTCTGATGCTGACTTTGTCTAGAATAGATATCAAAGTTATAGTTCCTTCATAAAATGAATTTATTTGTATATTGACCATTTGTATATTGTGAAATAGTTCACATTGAATTTATAGTAACTTTCCAATAAATGTTTGATAGAATTTCCCAAGGAAACAATCTGGTCCTGTGATTATTTGTTTTCAAAGTTTTTTATGACTACATTTTTTCTTCCCATATTATAGGCTTGTTAAAGTTTTGCACATCAGACTGTAATAATTTAGGCAAATAATACATTTATAGGAAATTATCAACGTTTCATAGATTTCTTAATTTATTGAAATACAGTTTTTCATAACATTTTGTGATGTTTTTTAAATCTCCTTTGGTTTTGTTGCAATGTGATCCATTTCATTTCTTATTTGCACAATTTGCTTTTTCTCATCCTTGGCTCTTTGTTGGTGTTGCTAGTGCTTCATCAATTTTGTTAGTCTTTTCAAATTACCAAGTTTTTTCTGTATATTTCTTAAAAATTCCGATTCATTTATTTCTGCCCTAATATTTATTATTTCATTTCTTTTAGTATCAGAGAGTTTGTTTTACTGTCTTTTCCCCTGATTGTTATAGTTGATGTGTTAAGATGTTTATTTAAATTCTTTCTGCCTTTTAGTTGTATATAATTATTGCTATAAACTGTCCTCTGTAGACTGCTTTGATCATGGCCCAAAGATTTTTATATGTAGTATTTTTATTCTCATTTGTTTCAAGGCTTCTTTAGATTGATTTCTTTATTTCTTCAATTACCCATTTGTTTCTGAGTGCAGTGTTGTTCAATTTCCATGTATTTTATTTTTGAGTTAATTGTCCTATGGCCAATTTCTAATTTTATGGCACTGTGATCTGAAAAAGTGATTTGTAGTATCTCAGTGTTTTTGAATTTATTGATGCCTGTGTTATGATCCAGAATATTATCTATTCTGGAGTTAATGTTATGAATACTAGGGGAAATGTGATTTTTTTTTTCACTCAAAGAGATCAAGCTGATTGATTGTGCTATTTAAGTTTTCTGGATCTATTGATTTACTTTCTAGTTCATTGATCATTGATAAAAAGTTATGTATTGAAATCTCCTACTATTATTTTATTATGCTCTAGTTGTCTCTTAATTTCAGTAAGAACATGATTAATATAATTAAATCATGTTCAATTAATTATTTCATCATCATATGTCCTCTTATTCTATATATTGATTATATATCTTTGTCTCTCATGATGTCATTTAACTTGATTTCTATTTGTCAAAGATTCTTTTTGCTACTCCTTTATTCTGACTGCTGATAGCTTGAAAATATTTTACCCATCCTTTAATTTTTACTTTGTCTTTTTGTCTAAGGTGTGTTTCATGTAAGCAACATATTGAAAGTTTTTAAAAAAAATCAATTTCATTAATCTCTATCTCTTAACTGGTGATTTCAATTCATTTATAATCAGTGTTATTATTGATACCTGTTTTTATTGGCGTGATTTTATCATATGTTTTTATAGTGATATTGATTTCAATGTTCATGATAATATATTTGTGTGGTATTCCTTTAATTTATTGGTTGTGTTGTCAATACTTGATTGGATGCTTTTGTTTCTAACTTATTGCTTAACTAGTTTCATTTTGTTTTGCTGATCCTGTAAATTTTTCTTTGAGGGTTGATTGATGTTTGTTGTCTTCTAAACCTTTATTGTCTACTCTGTTTCCGCTTTAAAAAAATATTTTTTACAGAATGTTACCTATGGTTCCTTGTTTATTTATTTAGTTATGTGTAATTTGAGTATTACTTAAATAGTATTTTTAAATAATATTACTTAAATAGTATTTTCCCCATAATAATTTATTTTCTGATTACTTTAAGTCACTACCTGTTGTTTTAGATAGATTTTCTGTTTAAAGAATTATTTTTAGCATTTTTCATAAATGTGGTCATGTTTGTACAAAATGCTTAAATTTTTCCTGAACTGAAATTTATTTTTCCCTTTTATTTGATTATTAATTTTGTTGGATATTCCATTCTTGATTAGCTTTTTTTCTCTTTTTCTCTTTCAGATTAAAGGAAACCAATTCTTTTTAGAATTTTCTGGATTTACTGAATAGTTATTTTAACTCTGTAATAAGATTATGGAAATTCTCCCCTAATATTTTACCAGCGATTTTCTTTGTAGTTAATATTTCTTCTTTTGTTCTGGGACAGTTTTCAAGCTTATGTTTTTATGTTGTTCCTTTTGCTAGTGTGTCATAAAATTCATAGTTCTTCATCTTTTTTGGTCGTTTTATTAACTTGAGCTTCTTGTATTTTGATCTCTAGGGATTTATCTTTGAGATTACTGATTCTTTTTTCCATTGTTTAAATGCTTCTGTTTTGTTCTTTCAGAGTGTTGTCCCTTTTTAATATTTTATTAGTTACTTTTATATTTATATTTGGAGTTGTTGAATTATTTCTGGCTTTTCATTCACTGTGTCAGATGGTCTTTTAGAACATTCCTATGTTCCTGTGTAGTCACTTCTGTTTTTTCTCTGTTTCTATAGAAAGTTTCCTTCAGTAGCTTAAGTACATGAAGAGCATTACTGTAGGCTCCTACATCGGATGATCCATAACGACGCTGTCCTCCTCCACGAGTTCCCTCGGTCCATGTCTGTCTGGGCTGTTTTCACTTAGCTCTGCAAGTGTGCAGAGACTGACTGTTGTTTCTGAGACTAAGTCTTATTGTTTGTTTGCTTGTTATACTTATCTTTGAATTCAAAGCATTCCCCATACACCTGTTGTGGACCAGGACAGTCAGAGGTGGCAAGGCAGTTTGGCACCACTTTATGCCAATAGGCAGAAAACAATTCAATATTGTCTTGTCAAAAATCTAATTTCCAGATTTGTTCTCAAGTCACCAGGGAGTATCAAACAATATCTGACCAGACTAGCATGATAGGGGAGAGAAGCAACTATTTTCAACACCACTTATCAAAGCTATTATAGAAAAGTGAACATTTTTGGTTTAATTTAAATATACTACATCTAAATATATTAATATTCAGAATGGGTTTGAAGACAAAATTTGGACTTGTATTCTTGTATGTTTTATGAAAAAATTAATTTTAACATATTTTTATGGCCACAGGTTGTTGACCTGGCTTTTATAATAATCAACTAAATTGTAGATCTGCTTGCATTTTTCCTGGATTTAAATGTTATTTTCATATTTGTTATTTTGTACGGCATTTTAGGAAGTGAGATGTCAAGTAGAAGTGAACATCCACTGGAAAACAATGATAAATCACGAGTCTGATGATTTCAAAAGCTTTATTTATTTGAGTAATGTCACTTCTTTAAAAATTAATGGAAAATAGAAATCCTGGTGATGTGCACATAGATTTGAGCATGCTTGATTGATGTATTCATTTATATCTACATTTTATAACATTCTCAAAATATGTGAGATATTCTATTAAATAAAAATTGTATACATAATATGTATATAACTATCTAAAAGTATATTTGTAGATATGTATATATAAAAATTAAAATAGTAAATATATAAAAATCAGATGGGAGACCCTGATTAAATGTATCATTATAAAAAATAAAATAAAACAAATGTTGGCAAGATGATGGATATGCGATCAATGCTGTGGTGGAAAACTTCCTATAAACCAGATAGAGTAGGAAGTGGAATAAATCTATTTTCAGAAATGCTTTGTCTTAAAGTGTATCTCATATATTTTCTTAATCAGTATGTACTCTAGGATACATGAAATAAAACAATAAAGGAAAAGTAACACAGTCCGGAGAAGAACTTACAGATTTTACATAAGACTGAATAATGTGCAATTGCAATCTTAGAAGACTTTGCAAAAGGACAGGTGTCAAGCAAAACTGCCAATTGAAGCAGGCAGTTTGGTGTAGGGTTAATGGTGATTGACTCTTAGAGTGAGACTTTTCAATAAAATTAAATGAACTCATATTTTTAAAAATAATTTTGATTCTGATTTAGTCACAGCATTAGATAAATAAGCAAGTGAATTCATAAATCAATTATTATAACTATTGCAATGATATATAATAAATTATGTGGCTTATTATAAATGTGGGTTGAAGGTGAAGAAATTTAGATGATCATAATATTATTTCAGGGAGAAAGACAAGGCTTTCTATTTCTTTAAAGGTTTGCAGTCTGAGAAACCCTCAGAGCTACAAGGACATTATGAATTGGAATCAACCCCATGCATTTGGTTTGGGAATATTAATTCAACCAAACATGTATAGGGTAATGATGCCTCTAGGTATTACACATGTGCATGTGTGTGCTTAGACACAAGCACTTTGTGTGTGTTTGTGTGCAAGACTATGCAAGGTATCTAATCCTCGGCTGAATTAAAAAAATAAAAGCAAAAATAAACAAATAAAAAAGCTTTCATTAAATAAATTCTGACTCGTAACGACTGATAGGGCAGAGTAGAACTGTTCCGGTGGGTTGCTGAGAGCATAAATCCTTCAAGGAGTAGAAAGTCGCATCTTTATCACCATGATGGCCTAGTGTGTATCCCACCACACTACACCCCCAAGGCTCATTCAGCTTCAGACGACAATTTCTTAACAAATGCACTGCAATGAAATGTATCACTAGTGATCGTTTTTCCAGTCCCCTTTTTATCAGCTTCAAAAACAATTCTAAATATGTATAATTGTGGTAAAATAGGAGCATTGTTAATGCTTTTTACTTTAGCGATTGTTAAAATATTTGCTAAATCTTAAATAGAATATTTTGCTAACTACAAGAAAAAACATTAGAAGTCTGCTTTGGAGAATTAAGAATTAGGAGAGTAGTTTACTGTATGGAAGGAAGGTAACCTCTTCTGTTTGTTTTCTATAAGTTTTCTAAGGACACAAGCTTGTTCACACAAGCCCATAAACTTGTTAGTTGTCCTGACATGGAGCTCTTGGTGACTAATGTTGATGCCAGCCAACCCCAGTAATAATCTCTAATGTGACAATAAATCTAGATCACACACACACAAAATAAAATAGGATACATTCCAGTATCACTTTGCTTTGTGTCCATACAAGCACCTCCCTTTTCCTTTTGACCCTGACACACACTTAGCTTCTTCATAAACTCCACCCTGACTGCAAAAGGAAAATGAACTTTTGAACATTGAGGGATAGAGGGAGACAGATAAATCCATCTTGTTCCCACCATGAGTCTACTGTGAAGAATGACACGAGTGCCACCAACTGCCTTCAGGAGAATAATGTCCTCGTTCTATTTACAGGTACCTGTAGCCAGCTTGCTAGCCCATGCGTTTGCTTTCCTCGGCCGCACCCCGTGTCCTTCACATGTCTGTTACCACTTGTTTCTGAATTGCTCTTCATGGTGAAGTCGGCATAGAGAAGCTGTTGACTCAGGTTCCACTTTCGGAAGCTACAACAGTTGGTATCATAAGTACCAGTGCTGAAGTATGACATGGACTCACTTCATATGTACTTAATATTTGACCTTAGATCAAGCAGAATGAGGTAGAAGTGGGTAGAGAGGTGCTGAATATGTGGAGGTTGTGGAACTTGAGTGATTTGAGGGCAGGGATAATTATGAAGATTGAGGAATGAGTTGGCTCCTATTAGTGACACTGGAAGCTTGCAAGAGGAAAATTATAGCCTTAGGATAGCCAACTAGAAATTGAAAGTGTGTAGTAAATCTTTAAAAACAAAGAGTTTCCACAGCAGTTTTTAAGTAGAGTCTCATGCCTTACAGGATTTGGTAAATTTTGTTGAATAGTAAGTCATCGATCTCATTGTAAAGATAGTAAAGTTGACAAAAACAATGAACAGACTTGGCAAATAGCATATATTTTGTACAGCACTGACCAGTTAACATTTTGAATCTCATATCGGTCAATGAAATTGACATGAGATCATAATACTTTATATTCCTCTGAAAGTTCTGGTCCCATAGGAATAATGCCTGTCATCATGATTAGGTATGAAGAATGCCCTGATTTCCAAACATGTACAATAAGTTCACGGTTCCTCACAATACAGCACTGGTTCTCTCAAGGTCTGCGATTTTTCTCCCAGTACATGTTGGCCATTGGTCTGGATTAGTTTTCAGAAGAACTAGAGTAGGAAGGCATGGTCAACTGAAATGCAGAACCTTGTATTAAGCCCCTCAGAAAGTGAGTGGAATGGAAGGCTAGTGGAACAGCACTGGCATAAAGTCAGATGACTTTACAGATAACTTATTAATATCACCAAAAGGTTGCTCAAGATTATATGTACTGAAAAGTTTTCATCGTTTTCTTCAAAGTTATCATTATGATGACCTAGATGCAGTGAGTTAAAAATGGCATAACTATTTTAATAATATTGAGATAACAGAGACACTCATTGTAGTATTGTGATAGAAATCCCAAGGATGAGAGCTCCAACGAAGATTGAGAGAGTTATTGTATCAATGAAGTTATTAGAAGTCAAGTTGTCTGAGACTTTTAGAAAATCTAATATCTATGAAACAAGACAGAATTTAGCGAGCCTATTAATTTTAGAGACAGTATTATATGTTTTGGAACACTATGGTGAACATTATATTGGTTGAAACAGAGGAGGGATCAATCTAAATAATGTGTGCTGCAGGAGATGGCAGTGTTTTTAGAATGTACTGAGTTAGCTCTTGGGCCACTGCATAACTGAAGGTACCAGAAGGATCTGTCATGGATAATGATGCTTGCTCTCAAAAGTATTCAGTACAAGAAATACAGTATAAATCCCAACATTCTAGAATAGAATTATGAGTTAGTTCTACAGCAGATGATTTTCAAACAGCTCCTCAGTTTGCAGCATGACAATATAAAACAATAAAATGTGAAATACCAATTAAAAATATTAGCAGCTTTTCATACAGTGAGATTCATAGCTTTTAGGTGTCATCAGTCAGTGATGACTTAGAGTGACTCTATATCCAACAGAAGGAAACACTGACCAGGCCTGCATTACTTTCATGGTCTATGCTCTGTATGAACCCTTAGGTGCAGTCACTGTGTCAAACCCTCTCATTGTGGGTCTTTTGATTGTTGTTGGTGGCACTCTACTTAACCAAGCATGATGTCCCTCCTCAGTGACTACTCTGTTGAAAAAAATGCCAAAGTAAATAGGACAAAGGCAAGCTATACTCACTTTTAAGTATCACTCTGGCCGTTTGTTTTTCAACATAGATTTTTTGTTTTTCTTAGAGTTACTGGCATATTCAATACTTTAAAATAATACCACAGTTAAAAGGTATCAATTATTCTTCATTCTTTCTGATTCATTTTCAGGTCTCACATTCATTTGCCAAAAAATGAAAGAGAGAAAAACAAAACTTACTCCCATCTAGTCTATACCAACCCTAACAACTGCCCCTGTGAGTTTCCAAGACTGTACCTGCTAATGGGCGTAGAAAGAGTTCCATCAGGCCCAACTTAGTCCTAACTTTTAAATTATTAACTGCTGATTTCATGGACATTCATTGTGGATTCATGTAAAATGAAATTCTTAACAAGAAATATTTTCTTCGTTTCTCATGATGTTGCTTATTGATGCAGTGAGGATTTTTGTTTTCTTTTTGTTAAGGTATATTCAAAATGAAGGTGTTAGTCTTTATTTTATCTTCAGTGATCAGTACTCTGAATTTCTTCTTTTCTATTAACAGATTATTAGAGTTAGAAAATTGCAGTGATAAACAGGAATTAAAATAATATATTGTCCAAATAAAATAGTGTGAGATTAGGCCAGAGTAGATAATGAAGATATTGCTAATTTGTATAAGAGATAATAAAGGCACTAAATCCCTGAATTAAAGTTATGCTATCAAGGGACTATAATAAAAACAATTGTTAAGATAGTTAATGTATACCAATTAAAATAGGCATTGTATAACTAATCAAGTAACAGAGACCAGAAAATTTTTAGCTGAACTTGAAGGGAATATGAAATGAACAGCAGGGTAATAAGTTTCAGAATCTCAATCACAGGCTCTGAAACAGCTGCAGTATTAGAAGCTGTAGCTCCATGGATTTTCCCCCAATAATCCTTTTGCTGTATCTTTTAGTATATATTGATCACCAGCCAGAAGGAAGATTTGTGGGTGCTTGAACTTTTATGTCTACTTTCTTAGTGATTATAATTTTTGTAATATATGAGCCCATTGCTGCAGCCACTTTTAATCCATCTCATTGAAGATTTTTCTCTTTGTTGGTGAAGCACTACTTTACCAAGCCTAATGTCTTTTTTCCAGGCATGGATCGCTCCTAATCATTGTCTAAAGTATATGAGACCAAATATCACCACCATCACTTTAAAGGAGCATCCTGAATACTTCATCTAAGGAAACAAAATGTATTGTGGCTGTTCTTCTATTAGTTCGTGATCATTTTAATGATTTTCACAAAAAGGTTAACTCAAATACATCCACTATTTTCCATGCTTCCTTGTCCATTGCCCAACTTTCATATGTATAAGAGGGGACTGAAATACCACAGCTTGGGTCAGGCACACCATAAATCTCACAGTTATATCTTTGTTCGTTACTACTTCAACTAGGTCTTGTGTAACAGATCTGTCAATGAAATTCATCATTTGATTTCTTGACCACTATTTTGATGAGTGTTGATTGTGGATACAAATAAAATGAAATCCTTGACAATTTCAACTTATCATGATGTTTTTTATTGGTCCATTTTTAATAATTTTTGTTTTCCTTACTTTGAATCATGATCAATATAAGAGACTATAGTTTTCTGACTTTCATCAGTAAGTGATTCACATCTTGTTTAATTTCAGCAAGCTAATTTTAGTTATCTGCACATTTCTGGTGGTTAAAAAATCTCCCTTAAATCTTGATGCCACATTGTATTTCATATAAGCCAAATACATTCAAAAGATAACAGGATTACCAAAACTCACTTCAAGTCCGTTACGACTCTTAGTAACCCTTCACAGGGCGGAATGGCCGCTGTTCGTTTTTGAGACTCTAGCACTTTATGGCTGTAGAAAACTTTACCTTCCTCGCACAGAGTGGCTGCTTTTTGAACTGCTGCTTTTATAGTTGGCAGCTCGATGTATAACTACTATGCTACTTACATTAATCTCAGAGAAAACACACAAAGAAAAACAACAATGAAATCAGGAATAAAGAGGAGCATTAGATGAAATAAATTCATCAATTTCATAAAATACATAACAGCCCTCAACATCTCTCTTTATCTAAGTGACAGCTTCAACAGGCAGATATAATAAGTAAAGCTATCTTGAACTGAACCGCGCACCACAATGCATCAGCTTAATGTCATTGTTATTTGGAGAAGACATGCTCAAGCAGCAGAATACAGTTTTCTCCAGCTCTCATGGAATATACATTATGATATACCATATTTTAGACTGTTTCAAAACATAAAATAAAATAAGATAAATTCTTATGTCAGAATACAATTAAAATAGAAATCTATATAAAAAGTACAGATAGAGAATCCCTAAATAGTTGGAGATTAATCAATATTTTGCAATAGAAATAAAAACAAGAGTGCCGAATTAGAATTGGACAAAGGCTTACTAGTAACCTGCATTATGCAGATGGTGCACCGTTGCTTGTTAAACGTGAAGAGGACTTGAAGCACTTGCTGATGAAAACAAGGACTTTAACTTTCAGTTTGGAATGTAACTCAACTTGAAGAAAATAGAAACCCTCATACCTGAACCTGTAAACAACATCTTGATAAACAAAGTGGTTACTGAAGTTGTCAGGATTTCATTTTACTTGGTTCTAAAATCAGTACATGTTTAAGCTGAAATCCAAAAAATTAAAGGCTACATTGCACTGGGAAAATCTCCTACACAAGACTTCTTTCAAATTTTGGTCAATAAGTATGTCATTTTGAGAACCATGGTGCACCTGACCCAAGCCATAATGTTTTCCTTGAACTCATAAAAATAAAACTGAATAACAAATAAAGAAGACAGTGAGAAAACTGATGTATATGAATTATGGTGTTAGTGAATAATATTGAAAGTTCTACTGACTGCCAGAAGAACAAATCTGTTGTGGAATTTTCCTCAGAAGTGATAATTACTAGACTTTGTCTCACTTATTTCAGATACGTGTTCAGGGGAGATAGTCTCTGGAAAATGGCATTATGCTTGATAAATTAGTGGTTCAGTAAAAAGAAAAACCTCAAAGAGATGGATTGACACAATGGATGTGACTATAGACTCACAGATAACAATTGTGAAGATGAGTACGCACTAGTACAAAATCAAGGAGACTTGTTTTTCAAAACAAGAATCAAAATAGGAAGCCTTTGCATTTAACATGTTCCATCTAGATTAATGCTTCCCAAGGAAGGTGATACAACCTCCTGGAGGCACTTCAGTGGTCCAGGGATGTGTGCTGTTTATGTGTGTGCAGGGGGAGGGTGGGGTGTGGGGGGAGGGTTGGTAATAGCCTGCGGTATCAGTGAGGAAGATTGAAATAGGAGGTAGTAGAAGAATAAAGAAAGAAAGGTAGAACATTTTGAAAACTATCCATACATGTTTCAATTGTTGTATAACAGATTTGAAGTTGTAGTGATTATTTTCCAAATAAACACACAAAAGATATATGATAATTGATTAATGGTCAAGTCAACAAATAGCTCTTAAAAAGCAAGCATTGGCAGGCAAGTGAGTCTTACATTGTCAGGAAGTCCAGCATGAATTAGCAGGAATGTGAATGTAATTACTTGTTTATCATGTAATTGTTACTGTTAGGTGCCATTGAGTAGTTTCTGACCCCAGAATGAAACACTGTCTGTCCTGTACCATTCTCACATTTTTCCCTATTCTTGAGGTCATCGTTGGAGCCATAGTGTTATTCCATCTCCTTGAAGACCTTCCTCTTTGTCATGGCCACTCTACTTCACGGAATTGATGATGTTCTTCTTCCGGGACCGAGTGAGCATAAACATCGCACAGTGATGATAACCCAGGACTGAGAAGTGTTTTGTTCTTCTGTACACATCGCAACTATGAATCAACACTGACTGGAAGACAGGTAGCAAGATGATCCAACTTGGGCTTTAACCTCTTAAACTATATACAGACACTGAGTTAATTTTGATGCCCACAGAATATATAAAACAGAGTAGAAACAACCTATAGTGTTCCCAGGGCTGAAAATATTTATGGAAGCGGATCTTCACATCCTTATTTCACAGACTAGCTGGTGGGATTTGATCACCAACTTTTTGATTAGTAACTTAGTGTCTTGATCCCAGGAACATCAGTGTTTCTTTTGTTCCTTAAAACTCACTGCCATTGGGTGGATTCCAACTCATGGCAACCCTGAGTTGGGCAGAACTGCCTCTCTGGGTTTCCAAACCTTCTCTTTACTGGAGTAAAAACTTCATCTTCCTCCCATAGAGAAGCTGATGGTTTCAAACTGCTGACTATGTCACCATTGCTCCTCTTTGAAATAGAAGCTCAGTAAAGGCAGGTTTTCTCAGGAGTAGCTTGTAAATTCTACACAAAAAATCTCATCTGCTCTAAAATTATGATTAGAAGCAAGGTTGTTTTCCTCACACACCAACTACAGGAGCTTACACATGGGTTTTTCTTACCGAATTCCATTTCTGGGAGTGCGCTGCATAGCATCACCCTGCCCATCTAGCCCTGCCTCTGTGGCTCCTCTCAGCTGGTCCAAGGTCCTCCCTTCTCCCATTGCCCCAGAAACCCCTCTCTCTACCCCATGATGGTTGCCATTTTCCTCACATAAGCTTTTGTGACATCCACTGATGTTTTTGTTTCTTTCTTACCTTTTTTTTACTGTACTTTACTTTCCTCCCACATGATGTTTTGAGGTCATCACCTGACTCATCGGTTCTTCTGTCATTAGTGGTTGTGGTAGTTATATAATCTGTTATCAATTAGGGAGGATTAAAACTGAAGGGGTGGAGTTTAGCCTGTCAATCAGGTGACAACTTGATTACCTCATTTGGAGGTGCTAAGGAGATAAATAGCTCATTGGAGGCAGGCTCAGTTCCTGTGAAATATTCTTTCCCACAAGCCACATGGAGACAGGCTGATGGCAACCAGAGCCTCTGAGCTGGAGGAGCCATGTGGAGACCCCTGCCAGTCCTCAGATGCTTGCACAGCCACTGGATCCACAAGAATTTCCACCCACTGGCCTGTGATCACCCTGCAGTCTGCATCATTGCATGTGTTTCATGAGTCTGAAGATAAATTTATAGATTGGTATCAGACAATACCAATCTACGTTAATACTGGATTTGTGGACTTGATCTAGAGAGGGCTGGGATATTTCCTCAGTATTCTATTGCTCGTTTATATAAGGCTCTTATAGACATATGAGTGTCATCTGGATTTTCTTCTCTAGTCTACCTGGGCTAACACAGTGTTCAATGCCTCAAATCTGTTCTTTAAGTGTTCTCTAAATTCAGGGGAGATATATTCAAGGTTGCAGTATGGCTCTTGTGGACGTGTTTTAATTTTATTTAGTTTGTTTCACCCCAAACTTGCATATGAGCAATACATAGTTTGTTCCAAAGTTTGGCTATTGGCATTGAGCTTCTTCATCATCACTTTCCAAAGTTATATTCCTATATATTCAATCAGAGGAGGTCCAGGTGTACAGTCCTTATTTATGTTGTTTGAAAAAAAAAAGGATTGAAATGAAAACCTTGTTGCTCTTCAAAATTTTAGTTTGAAATCTCCAGATTTGTTCTATCACTAAGGTTGTATTTTCTATAAGAAATGGAATACATATAGATAGATATTTTCTAATGATCCTTAGTCTTGGTTTCTAATGTTGCATTGCAACTTTGCCAGTATTTGTCAATGTATCTGAATTGTAGTACGATAAATTTAGATGGAAAAATTTGTATATTTCTTCATCATTTGCGTTTGATGCATACATTTGAACTGGACTTCATTGTGGGTATATCAATATTACACTATAACAAACAGCGTTGGACTTCAAGAGATATTTTGAAATTATCTTTTTGATGATGAATATAATATGATTCCTCTTGAATTTGTCATTTTAGGCATAGTAAACCATATCATTATCTTACTCAAGATAGTCAATACCAGTTCATTTCAGATCTCTAATGCTTAGGATATCTATCTATCTATATGTATTCCATTTCATTTATGATGACTTACAGTTTTCCTAGCTTCAAAATCCACATTATGATAACTACTGGATGTTTTCAGCTTTTTGTTCTCATTTTTACTCATGCCCCATCAGCAAATAAAGGTCCTGAAAGCTTTATTCCAAATGTGCCAGTAAGGTTGACAGCACATTGAGGAAGCAGCTCTTCCTCAATCATATTTGGAGTTCCTTCTAACCTGTGAGGCTCATCTTCTGACATGATCTCTGATAATACTCTGATGATATTCAGAAAGTTGTCAGTGGCTAGTCTCTCCCAAATGGAAAGTCTATTCCTTCTTCATAGTCTGTTCTTAATCTGGAAGTTCAAATGAAATGTGTTTACCTTTGGTCACCTGGCTGGATTTTGAAATACCAGTGGCATAACTTTCAGCATCATGAGCAACATGCAAGTCAACATTATACAGCAGACAAACAGATAAGGTGTGGCCAAAAAACTTCCAAACATCCAAGCTTATGCCACTGAGTTGATTCCAACTCATAGCAATCCTATAGAATGGGGTAGAACTACCCCCATGAGTTTCCACGTTTGTGATTATTTACAGCAGGAGAAAGCCCCTTCTTTATCCAGAAGAGTTGCTGGTAATTTCAAACCACTGACCTTGCAGCAGCCGAATGCATAAACAATACGGCACCGGGCTCCTCAAGTTATTGCAGGTGATCACAAAGAATGAATGATGTGGGCTGTATATGATGTGATTAAGAAAGAATTTTACAAAAGTGATCTTGAGAAACTCATAATTCCAATCTAATCATAATGGAAAAATCATAAAAAATCTAAATGTAAAAAATACATCTTGTATTATCCCAGATCAGTTAACAGTCCTCAAGAGGCTATCAAACCACATCAGAACCAAGAGAAGAGGTTCAAGACAACTAAACATAACTGGGTATCCTGGGAGAATCCTTGCTGTTGTTAGGTGCTGTCAAGCCAGATCCTTCCAGTCAACCCTACGTAAAACAGAATCAAAAACTATCTGTCCTATGCCATCGTAATAATTGTGCTTAGTTTGAGCCCATTTTTATAGCCATATGTCAATCTACCTTGTAGTGGGTCTACCAAGAATGATGTATTTTCCCAGAGACTTGTCTCTCTCCCAAAAACATATAAAAAGTTTGTGAGACAAAGTCTCACCCATCCTTAATTTTAAGGCACATTCTGGCTGTATTTCTTCCAATGCAGATTTGTTTGTTCTTTTGGGAGTCCATGTGTATTAGTCTAGGTACTTTAGAGATACAAATCCACAGCAACTCACGTATAAGAGAGTTTTATGTAAAGAAGGTGTGTATCATGAAAACATCCCAACCCAATGCTGCCCAAGCCCACAAGTCCAACATTAACCCATTAACCCAACACCAGACCACAAAGTCCTCCACCTCACAAAACAGAGGCAATGATGCCGACTGCAGGAGGAAAGCTGAGTCAGTGAATGAATAAGCATCTCAGCACCAGCTGGGGTCTCCACACGGCTGCTCCAGCACCCAGGGCTGCATCGGGATAGGTCCATGCGGGGACATCCTTGAGGATGTCTTGTAGGAAGTCAATCTTGCAAGCTGAAGCAGGGAACTGCTAAGGCAGCTGCACCCTGGTGGGACCATCACACAACAAGAGACCCGAGAGCTAGAAAGGCAAGGCTCACCACCCATTTATCCCTCTGCCTTTCAATTAGCCCCACATGTGATTATCAGCCAGATTGGCACAATTAACTAACTCGCTGTGGTACTTTCAATGTTCTTCACCAGCATCATAATTCAAATATGTTTATTGTTTTGGGCTCTTCCTTATTCAATTTCCTATTTTCTCATGCAAATCAGGTGACTGAAAATACCAGGGCTTAAGTCAGGCACACCTTTGTCCTCAAAATAATGTTCTCCCTTTTCCACACTCTAAAGAGGTATTATTCAACAAATTGGCCCAATGCAAGACACCCTTTGATTTCTTGACTATTACTTCCATGGAGATTGAGTGTGGATCTCAGTGACACAAATCCCTTGACAATTTCAACCTCTTCTCCATTTTTCATGATGCTACCTGTTGGTCCAGTTGTGAGGGTTTTTGTTTTCTTCACACTGATTTATAACCTATATTGATGTCTGCAACCCTTGACCTCCCACCAAAGCTTCAAATGGATCTTGAATGAAAGCAGAGGATACCAGAATGATGTTAACTTGTGTTTTATTGACTATACAAAAGTATTCAATTGTGTGGACCAGAACAGATTATGGGTAGCCTTGAGGAGAATGGGAAACCCAGACAACCTCATTGCACTCATGTGGAATCTGTACATGGACCAAAAAGCAGCTGTGCAAACAAAATAAGGGTATACTGAATGTCTTAAAATCAAGAAAAGTTTGCATCAGGTTTGTATTCTTCTCAGTATACTTATTTGATCTGTATGCCAAGAAAACTAATCAGAGAATATTTATTACATGGAGAACTTGACATCAGTATTGGAAGAAGGTTTATTAACAACCTGTGATATGCAGATAATACAACCTAGCTTGCTAAAAATGAGGCAGGTGCTGATAAAGATTATGTGTACAAACCTAGAACAGAAAAATGTCACCTGTACACTAAAGGTATCACTTTAATTTGCGCTCTTTTTTTTTTTTTGCTCTTAAAAAATATCTATACATATGTAATCAAATTGACAACAACTCAAAATGTTTAAAGGAGTTTCTCAGGTGTAGTAAATTTATGGTGCTGAAATATGGAAAAGGATATTTACAAGAATGGTTGTACAGCTTGAAAAATGTAATCAATGTCACTGAATTGTATGTAAAGGCTGTGTGTTGAATATTTTTGTGTTTTGTTATGCATGACATTGACAAAATTAACAAAATTAATTAATATACAAAATAAAAAGTATATATTAATCAATAATTGTGGTAGTTGCATAATCTATCGTGAACTTGAGACGTAGAAGCTCAAATGAAGAAGTGGAGTTTGGGCTGTCAATAGGGTCATAGCTTGATGACCTCATTTGGAGGTGCTAAGGAGCTAAATAGCTCATTAGAGGCGGGACACAGGTTAATTCCCTGAAAGACATTCTTGTTGACAAGCCACGTTGAGACAGGCTGATGGCAGCCAGAGCCTCAGAGCTGGAGAAACCATGGAGAGATGGTTACAATACCACTGGATCCACAAGACTCCCCACC
Organism: Echinops telfairi; assembly: GCF_000313985.2. NCBI lineage: Eukaryota > Metazoa > Chordata > Mammalia > Afrosoricida > Tenrecidae > Echinops > Echinops telfairi. The sequence goes on along the minus strand of NW_022111372.1, from coordinate 7,433,976 downwards.
CCATCCCCACCCACTGCCCTGTGATCTTTCTGCATTTGGCATCATTGCATGTGTTTTGTGAATCTGAAGAGGACTTTAGAGCTTGGTATCAGACATATGTGCTAATGTCAGATTTATGGGCTTGATCTGGACTGGACTAGGATATTTTTTCAATATTCAACTGCTCTTGTATATAAAGCTCTTTTTTATACACATATGAATGTCTATGAATTTGTTTCTCTAGTCAACCCAGACTAACACAATAATGGACTTAACTTTTAATAACATATCAATATTGGATCACTAATATCATCGTAAATGAACCATTGTAACGAGATGATTTTGTTTGTGAGATTTATTTAATACAATTGTCACCTTAAATTTTCAATTAAATATTCACAAAATAAAATTAGACATCTGAGGGAAACATGAGGAAATAATTTGATCAGATGATATTATAAAATAAGTGTTCCTGGATAACAAGTTGATGCATTTTCAGGGACACATTTATAAAATCGGGTTAGATTCAAATATCGGGATTATATATCTCTCTTACATGCAGATTAGAATTTTCAAAACCCCTCCACTCCATATAAATTATTTGCCACCCTATGTACCCCTAGTGGTGCTGTTGAACGGCCAAGTCTTTTTTTCTAAATCACTTTATTAGAGGCTCATACAACTCTTATCATAATCCACACATACATATCAACTCTTAAGATCAATGGTAACAATTCAGCAGCTCATCCACTGGATAAAGATGAAGCTGTTTGTTCCTTTAAAGATTTCCAGTGTCTGAAATCCACAGGGGCAATTCTATTCTGTATGATAGCGTTGCTATGAATCAGAGTTTCCTTGATGGCAGTGAGTTATAAAGTTATGAGTTTGAATCAAGATGGTAGCGTTTGGGTTTGAGTTTGGTACATAGATTGAAGACATCAGTTGGGGAGAATAGTTGATGTTTCTTCCCTTAGTTCTTTAAGTTCAGAAATGCATAGTTTGAAACTTAAAAATTAAAATTGAAACCTTGAAAGATTGTGATCCCATTTTAAATACCATTTATATGCAGAATATTTCAGAATGTGTTAGCTGTTATTTCATATAATAACCACACTTCTGCAATTCATTATGCACATGTAGATGCATTCAAATATATTGAAAGAAAAGAGAATTCCAATTTCAACCCATCGTTTTGAGAATGCAGATAATTTTCTTATGCAAATATCCAATGAACAATTAAAGTTCAACTCAGCACAATGAGCTTGTCTCTTTAAAAAGCTACTGGAAATTGGTCCCTTAGATCTCAATTTTAATTATTAGCAGGCTGTTAAAATAATGGTATTTTCTCTTTGTGCTAAAAGGAATTGAAAATGCCTGATGTTTTCATAAAAGTTCATAGGTTTACTTCTTAGAAAAAAGAGGCTTTGCTAAGGACCACAACCTCAATGTAAGACCATTTAAAGATATTCAAAATAGATAAAATACTCAGTGTGCATAATTGATCAGAATTTAGTTATTTTTGTCATTTATTAGCAGGAAGGAATAAAAGATCTAAAAGTACTAGACTATGAATTTGATTTACATTACTATATTTCTATCACTATTATGTTTTATAAATTGACAGAAACCAGTGTGAATCATAATTGGAGAGGATTATTTATTTAAATTTTAAAATCTACATATCACATATTACCAGGACAGACAAATCCTTGGAAAAGGACATCATGTTTGTTCAGGTAGAGGGCCAGTGTTCAAGATCCTCAGCGAAAGGGGTTGATATGGTGGCTGCAAAAATAGGCTCCAACATAACAGCAATTGTGAGGATGGTGCAAGGCCAGGCAGTGTTAATTCTGTTTTAGATAGTGTCCTTATGAGTCACAACAACCTTAATAACACCTAACAATGATAACAGTTGACATTTCATTTATTTTTAAACTATTTTATTTGGACATCAAACAATCCAATAGTTGCCATATCAAGAAGTGCTTCACGAGTGTTACCACACCTGTTTCAAAATATGTTCTTTCTTGGACTCCTATTACCAGTTCACCACTACCCCCTTACCTTCAACCCTGCCCCCCCCCACCCTGTCTTCTGCTTCTTCACACACCATGAACTTTCATCCTTTCGCCCTCAGATTACAGGTGTATTTGAAGTAGAGTTCACCTAGTGGAGTTTCCACATCACATCCCTTTGGGATGGCCTTTAGGTATGTTGAGCGCTTCTTTAAACCATTTTTACATAGAGGATAAATGTATATATTCATAATTAGAGATAATATAAAATAATAAACCTATTACTTCTTCAATCATATTCTGACATTCTCTAGGTAATAGCCCAAGGTTTTTCTCAAATCTTTTCAGTCTGTGGTGTGGAGAACTTTAGTTATCACAGGTTTGGCATGATCAGGACTAATTTCAGGTCTTGAGGAAGAAAGAACATACAAACAAAAAACACTCACTGCCATTGAGACAATCGTGGTCTTGAATGTTGAGAATAATGTGATAGTGGACCAGAGATACCCATCTGTATTTAAATCCTAAAAGATAAGGACAATCAGCAGTATGAATAAGGTAACTTTTCTTATATATACAAACTGAAACTACATTTATCAGACTTGAGCAAGTAGATTAGGCAAAAATATAAAAGGCTTGTATTTGAAGCATTTTTCTGAGGCACAGAGGACTGGGTAAGAGCCTGGATGAGGCACAAACACTTAAAACCAAACAGAACTCACCACCGTGGAGTCAACGTGGACTCATAGTCATACTTCCCCCACCCCTGTGGGTTTCTGAGGCTATAACTGTTTACAGGTGTAGAAAGCCCATTCTTTCTCACTGAGAGCTGCTTTTGGTTTCGAACTGCCAACCATGCAGATCACAGCCCAATGTATAACCACTATACTATCAGGGCTCCCGTAAACACTTCAAAGACCCTACCAACCCAAGGTAGAACCTGTGTATATTGACTTGTTTCCCTAAAAATCTTATGTGATCTTTCTCTGCTTGGAATATTTGAAAATTGATAAACTAAAGCTTTAGGCTTTCAAATCTTTCAGACTTGAGTGTGAAATTTTAATGCAGATCCGAACACTAAAACTTCTAGAGAAAGGACCTTTCCTTAGTAGTTGTTTGTAAACTTTATGAAGAAATCACATTATTATGAAAAGGTGATTTTATTATTAAACCTTTTAAGTAGCAAAAATGTATGGCTGATATTTTATTGTTTAGATAATACTTTAATCAGTAACTCATGTTACAGACAGATACTGCCAATTATTTGGCCAAAAGACCTGAATGTAATTCTGGTTGCTAAAATAAAACAAATTAAATTTGAGATTTTAATATTATATCTTGTATAGTCAATGGCAAAAGTCCACAAGGAACATGATTAAAGAAGTATTTACACAGGATGTGAACATTTAAATATCCATACTAAGGCTTGCATGTTATTGTCTTATAATTAGTTGCAGTAATTGAGTGAATGGCACAATGATTAAGCTCTTTATTTAATCATCTAGTAAAAATAAATGAAATATTCACATTGTTTGTAAAAAAAATGAATACTTCAGTCACAAAACAACATTTCTTTAAGGTGCTATATATTCAAATACAGAAATACTGTTTATTAGTGACACAATGCTTTACAATGCTTTGTCTGGATTTGTTATCAGGGAAATTCTGGCTTCCCAGAATTAGTTGGGGAGATTGTACTACTCTACTTTTATGGAAGAAGTTATGTAATATTAGTTTATAGATCCTATTTTACTAACATCTGTAAGATTTATAATCATAAATTTATTCATTCCTAATATTGGGAATTTATATTTTCTTTTCTCATCATGGTAAAACTGTATAAAAATTTACCAAATTTATAAATAGATTAAAAGAAGCAAATTTCTATTTCATTTATATAGGTTGTATCATGAGCAACAAGTAAAAAGTAGGTTAAATTATATGTACAAATTGGTAATAGATAAACTATGTGAACTATAGTTACATTCTAATATATGTGTATATTTTAAAAAACTAATTGAAACCATTGCCCTCCCTGAAATAGATATGCATATATTTTATATATGTACGTATATACTTATATATAAAATACACATTAGATACTATAGCATAATATCTAATGTGTGTTTTATATTTATATATAAATACAATTTGTGACAATGATAGCACAGCAGTGCAGTGTGCTGAGGTGGATGATTATCTTTAACAAATGTTGAATCAACTGGACAGCTGTTTAGAAAAATACTATAGAATGAAACATGAAGTAATTTTATGTGAACATATATCAGAGATAGCTGTAATACAAGAGTTGGGGACCGTAAGTCACTAACCATGAAATATTTACATGTAAACCAGGACAAATTTTCCTCATTTTAATGTCACATTGTGTACTTATCTTTATATTTCATTTTGCCAAATACCTACTTTCATACCCCCCAATTAAAAAAACACCTCACTAAGCTCTTGATAATTTTTTGAAATAATCAGATGTGGTTGTCATATCTACACAAAAGTTTGTCTATATCAGAAGATACCTAAATAATCAACGTTGCTATGGTTAGGTGCCATGCAGTCATAGCAATCCCATTTACAAGGTGATGCAGCACTATGATCCTCAGCCACCCTCCCAACTGTTGCTGTTTGAGCAAACTGAAATACCTAGGGATATATTTAACAAAAAATACTAAAGACCTATACAAGGAAAACTATAAGACCCTACTACAGGAAACCAAAAGCGACTTCCACAAATGGAAGAACATCCCCTGCTCGTGGATTGGAAGGCTCAAAATAGTAAAGATGACAATCCTACCTAAAGCACTTTACAAGTTCAATGCCATGCCAATTCAATTACCATCAATCTTCTTCAAGCAATTGGGAAAACTGACCACCAATTTCGTATGGAGAGGGAAGAAACCCAGAATTAACAGAGAACTCCTTAAGAAGAAAGACACAGTTGGAGGACTCGCCTTACCTGATTTTAGTGCCTATTACACAGCTAGAGTGGTAAAATCAGCGTGGTACTGGCACAATGACCGACACTCAGACCAGTGGAAAAGAATAGAAAACCCAAGAATAAAACCATCAGCATATAGACTGATATTTGACAAGGGCCCCAAAACTATCAAGTGGGAAGCGGATTCCCTTTTTAACAAGTGGTGCTGGAAACAATGGATATCCATATGTAGAAAGATGAGACAGGATGTTTACCTCACCCCATGCACAAGAATAAGCTCAAAGTGGATTACAGACTTAGAAGTTAAACCCAAAACCATCAGGACCATCAAAGAGGGTATTGGGACTAACCTCAGAGCACTGGCCCAGGGAACCCATAGGCTCACTGCAATAGGGATGGGTACACACGCGGGTGAACTGGACATTGACAAATGTGACTTAATGAGAACAAAGCACCTGTGCACCTCGAAAGACTTCACCAAGAGGGTGACAAGACAACCCAC
>NW_022111372.1:7355722-7424375 GCF_000313985.2 Echinops telfairi | reverse complement strand
GGGGACAGGGGAGTACAGCATGGTTGAAAGTCAGAAAAATTGTGTATCAGGGTTGTATCTTCTCAACACTTGCTCTATCTATATGCTGAGGAAATAATCAGAAAAGGTGGTTTATATGAAAAAGAATGTGGCATCTAAACTGGAGGAAATCTTATTACCCACCTACTGTAGACAGACCACACAACTCTGCTTGATGAAAATGAGGAGACTAGAATCACTTCTTGATGAACATCAAGGGTTTCACCTTAATTCACTCATTGTGAAGAAGAGGCAAACCCTCACAGGTGAATAAGTAGGTAACATCCTGATCAATGGAGAAAAGGTTGAAGTTGTTAAGGATTTTGTGCTGCTTGGATCCACAATTACTGCTCATGGATGCAGCAGTCAAGAGCTAAAAAGACGAGTAGCATTAGGTAAGCCTGCTGCACAAGACCTGTTTGGAGTATTGAAGAACAAGCACTAAACACCTGACATAAGCCATGGCATTTTCGATTGTGTCATATGCATGTGCAAGTCAGACATTAAACATGGAAGAACAAGGAAGAATTGATGTATTTGAATTGTGATATTGGAGAAAAAGTAGTACCATGGACTACTTAAAGGACAACACAATCTGTCTTGGAAGAAGATTGGACGGAGTGCTCCTCAGAGACAAGATTGACAAGACTTTCAATACATACTTTGGACATGCGGTCAGAAGGGACCAGTCCCTGGAGAAGGACATCATGCTTGGTAGAGGGGAGGAGTAGAGAGAAAGAGGAAGGCCTTCACGGAGACAGATTTACTCCAGGACTGCACAAATGAGTTAAAACCTAGGAACAATTATGAAGCTGGCACAGGACAGTGCAGTGTTTAGTTCTGTTGCCCTTAAGGTTGCTATCGGTTGGGTCAGACTCAGTGGCATCTAACAACCACAAATACAACAACCATCAGAAGGCTTGCCTCTAGTCTCTTGATTGGGGAGCCGTTTTGCTGACACGTGGACTTAGGACTGATTGCCTTCAGTTTGAGGGTTATGGTTAAGTGGTGCGCCCTTTGGATATTATCTGGTCACTAAAATATCTTTATAATATTGGTCAAACCAGGAGTCATTTAGCTGAGGTGCCAAAGACCAGATAGATGCATGACTGTAGACAATTCTGGGGGAAATTTTTCCCGATCAAAATATATTTTTAGAACACTTCTGATATTGAATTGTAACTTATTAACTTATTTAAAAAAAAACCTCATAATCTAGTTTACGGTTAATGCGTACAGTGTTGCTATTATAATGAAATATCAAATAAAATTGAGTAGTAAAGGAAGGAATGGTTGCTATCAGAGTGGTAAGGATGATTGGAAGGTAGAGTCATGTCTGAGGTGTCCTTCAGAGAAATTAGCCCTGGGATGCTAATGCTGATGATGGTGACTCACTTTCCCCAAAATGAAATGGAGACCAGATATCACCTCCATTCCCTTATTGCGGGAGGTAAAATATCATCACAGCAATAATGACATATGTCTTGGCAAAATTAACCACAACTTTCATCACTCACTCATTGCCTTTGAGTGGGTGCTGACTCATTGCAACCCTATATAACAAGTTAGAACTGTAACTCTCCATGGAAGTTGAGAGCCCAATCTTTCTCCCATAGAACAGCTGGTGGTTATGACCTTCAAACCTTGCAGTTAACAGCCCAATTTGTAATCAGCAGAGCTCCATTGACACGAATTTAGTCTCTTAGAATATGCTGGAAAGTAAGATGAATACTTAAATGTAAGACATATGACTCTTTTAATTATAATAAATCACAAAAATAGAGAGAATTAAAAATAATAGTAATTTGTTTTTGAGAATATATATCATTATCATATCTAAAAATTGTTTTAAGGCTGATTAAAACAAACAAAATACCTCACTGCCATCAAATGTATGCCGACTCATAGTGACCCTTTAGGACAGGGTAGAACTGCCCCTTTGAGCTTCCAAGACAGTATCACTTTGTGGGATTAGAGAGCCCAGTGTTTTTCTTGTGGAGTGGCCTCTGGTTTTGAACTGCTGACTATAAAGTTACCAACCCATCAAGTAACCACTACCCTTCCAAGATTCCTTAAGGCTTTTAGCATATAAAAGACATATGCCATGGTGCTAAGCATAATTGTTTATGCAAACTTCAAGGTACAATGATTATTTGCTTATTAAATCATGTATTTAACAAATTGCCTTAGTTTATCTTGTGGAAGCTCAGAATGAAAAGACTTAACTTGTAAGAAGGGGTGCCAATATGAAATTCTGTATGATTTTCTCCAAGTCATAATCTCTTTACATTGATAGACTCTGCCAAGAATGGAACCATTTTCATTTTATTACTGTACTTGAACACAGAAGCTGCAGTAATGAGGCACATAAGTGCTTAAGAGGACACTTTGCATGTCAGTTTCACTGCCCTTACATTTTCTAGGAATCTAATATGAAATTCTGCTGAAAAATGTAAAAGAGAAGAATTGGCTTTTATTCTCTAATAGTGTTAATTATGAGCTGCTGCACACTTACTTACAAATTTTGTTACTTGGAAAACTTTCTGTAGATTGAAGTCAATGTCATTGGATGGAATGAGAGATTCACATCTTCACCCCTACATTCCTTAATTTAAAATTTGAGAATGTATTATGTCACAAAGCCTGCAAATATGCATACTTCCAGATGATACTCATAATCTGTATGTTAGAATAAATCTGAACAATGCATTTGAAGTAATATATTTTGTTTAATATAACATCAGGTAAAATTTACTTATAGAATAGGAAAAAAACAAAAATACATATTATGAACTGGCACTAAATTTTAAGTGACTGTGTCAACTAAGGAGACTTAGCCAACAGAGTAAACACTTATCTGATAATATGTTTCAATAAGTAAGATAATGCACTTTGTTAAAGGAAAAGAAATTTATTGAAGGTTAAGAATAGTTTGAATCAGATGCATGCCTTATTTCAAAAAGTAAAAATAAATGTTCAAAAATGATGGATTCACAGAAGATATGAGGTAAATCAAGGATAAAGGTATGGCCTTTTGATTTGGGATTTCCATATCATGTATGTCAGAAGTATGACAACTGGAAGCAGGAAATTTATAAAAATTGGTTGGGAACAGGAAGGAGTGTAGGCTATTTGAATTAGTTAGTGTAAAGGTGTGACTACCGGTTGAGGTTTTTCAGGGTGGTCATAATGTTATCATCTTAATATATTTCTTGAAGATTTCTTAGGGAATTTACAGAGATTAGCTCAGGGTGTGACCTTGAGTCCATTTATGGGATATAATCATCTATATACATAATAATCTTTACAGGCATTTGATTGGGCTTTGTGTTATTAAAAAAGGTATTTGTGATATATCGCAAATATATATTACATATATCACAAATACCTCATACATATAAAAATATAATATATATAATAAGTAGATAGATAAATAGATAGATGAGAGAGATTCCTTCTTCTTCTTCTTGTTAGGTACCATCGAGTCTGTACCAACCCATAGCAATCCTATGCACAAAAGAATAAGAATGACACTGTTCTATGCCAACCTCACAATTGTTCATATGCTTGAGCCTATTGTGGCAGCCCCTGTGTCAATCCATCTCCTTAAGGGCTTCCTTCTTTTTCAATGCCCCTTCACTTAACCCAGCATGAGATCCTTGTTCAGGAATTGGCCACTCCTGACAATATGCCCAAAGTATTTAAGACAAAGTCTTGCCATCTTTGCCTCTAAGGAGCACTCTGTTCATACTTCTTCAAAGACAGATTGGTCTGTCCTTTTAGCAGCCCATGGTATTTTCAATATTCCTCTCCATTATCACAATTCAAATGCATCAATCCTTTGGTTTTTCTTTGGTCCACCTTTCACATGTATATGACACGATTGAGAATACCTGTGCCTGAGTCAAGTGCACCTTCATCTGCAAAATATCATCCTTGCTCCTAAATATGCTTCAAAGAGGTCTTTTGCAGCAGATTTACTGATTACAACTCATCCTTTGATCTCTTGATTGCTGCATCCACAAGCATTGATACTGGATCCAAACCTTTTCTCTATATGTCATGATTTATTTGTGAGGGTTTCAGTCTTCCCTACCTTGAGTAAATTAAAGGGTGCAATCCTTGATGTCCATTAGGAAGGGCTTCAAGTCCTCCTCACTCTCAGCAAGCAGGCTGTGTGATGTGCACATAGCAGGTTGTTAGTAAGCCTTCCTCACTCCTGATGCCACGTTCTTTGTCAGATAAGCCAGCTTTCTTGATTATTTACTCAGAATAAAGAGAGAGCATAGGCTATGCTACAGGTGACATAATGATATCAGTTATTGGAATAATGATTGCTAGATTGGCAGAGGGAAAGAAAAACTCATATCATAAAATAGAACATTGAACTTCACTAATACTCTTACCTAACTTTTATTTTAACTTTTTAGTTTACTCAGTCCTATGCAGTCCAATAACATTGTTAGCTTCTATTTAAGATTTATTCAGTGTAGCAATATCTACACTGAAAATATAGGTTTTCTGTAAATTGAATATGGAAATATTTTGGTCAAATATTTTCAACAAAGCCGCAAAGTAAAGATTTATATATTAATTACATGACTTCATATCATAATGAGTAACTTGAACTTTTTTTTTTTACAAAATGAAAGACCTTATTGGAATTAATTACAAAACTAATGCAAAGTCAAATTAAGTCCATTTAAAAAATCTTAAGCAAGAATATTTTAAGACAAAATGGTTACTAGTATTTTCAAAGAGTTATTGCTATGGCACAAATAATCTTGAGAAATAACATAACATGCAACAATATACTCAGGTTATTAATCTTCTACAGTTCTGTATAGTAAAAAAATTTAACGAAAAACACTCCATCAGTAATTGATATAAATTTCCATACCTTTTATGGGAATAACTTAACAAGGTGTAAGCCATACCTTTTAATGGGGCTAGTTTTAAAAGATATGAAGTTGTAACCAAGTAAACAATAAAAAAAATAATGACAATATATGTATGGGTAGTGATAAGAGTTGTATGAGACCCCAATAAAATGATTTTTTAAAATGACACAATTTATGTGTTTATTTAATAGTATTAAGCAAAAATGTGAAAGAATATTAATACTTTAAATACATACATGTTAACTCCCCAAAATCAAGCACTTCTATTAATTTGACAATATATTTCATATAACTCATAACACGTTAAAAAAACTGATTAGTCCTTTTCCTTTTATAAAACTCAAACAAATCCTTTATGGTTTTCCATGAAACTTTAGAGTTGGCAGGAGTTGGCAGGTTGCTATAAAAGTGGTGGGATTGAGGGGTGTCCGATCTCCACTATACAAGATTAAATGAAAATTATAGTTAACATCAGCCCAAGATTGCAAGGAATTAGAGTTATCACAACCATTACTAAAACACACACAAATCACAAATAATCGAAGAATCCTACCTAGTTCTTCAATCTGAAAGTGATCAAACAGAATCAAGATGCATTAGAAATTATTGGCAATTGAAATGCAAAAGTTGTATAGAAGGAGAAAGGGAAATAATAGTTGAAAAATGTGAACTTGATAATGAAAACAAAGCTAAAGACCATGTGATGGAATTTTGTAAGAACTACACTTTATTACAAATACATTTTTTAACAATATAAACAGGGACTGTACACATGGACCTCATCTGATGCAATACACAGGAATCAAATTTATTACATCTGAAGAATTTATGACGTTTATTAATAACTTTATTATATCTGCCAACATGGAGAACCTCAATGGTAACAGCAAAAATTAACAGCCAACAGCTAACTAGGGTACAAATCACTATTTGCTCATATGCAAATTCAGGTTGAGGTGAAGAAAATTAAAATAAGTCCACAAGAGTCAAAATATCATCTTGAATACATTCCCCCTCAATTTTTAGTACAATTCAAGAGCAGATTTCATCAATTTTAATAGTAGATTTGGTGAGTTATGGGATGATATCAAGAGAATCTTACATGAAGAAAGCTAACGATCATTAAAAAGATAAGAGAGAAAGAAAAGATCAAAATGAATATCAGAAGGAACTCTAGGAATTTACACTAGAATGTAAAGTAGCCAAAGCAAATGGAATAAATTATGAAATAAAAGAATTGAGCAGAAAACTTAAAATGCCAGTTTGAGAAGACAAAGTTACTTGTATGAAGACCTAAAATTAAGGGCTAAAAAGGATGAATATATTCATCATATTTTAAGTTGAAAATTTGAAATGCTGAGTTGAAATATTGAAGGTTTCAATGGGCAAAATATTGAATGATGTTCGAAGTATGAAAAGAATTAAAAAAGAATACATAGGGTTACTGTAGCAAGAAGAACTGGTTGGCATTCGCCCTTTACAAAAGGAATCATATTATGAAGAATTAATGATACTGATGAAGTCCAAATTGAAATGAAGGTGTTAGGAGAAATCAAACCTGGGGGAATTGACAGGATATCAAGTAAAATGTTTCAATGGGCTGATGAAGCACTCAAAGTACTCACATATCTGTGCCAAGAAATCTGAAAGAGTTCTGGTCATCTGACTTGAAGCAATCCAAATTTTGCCATTGCTAAATAAAAATGACCCAACAGAATGTGTAAATTATTGAACATAATCATTAATATCACAAGAAAATAAAATTTTATTGATGGTAATCCAAACAGTTGTATCAGTTCATAATGAGAGAGTTATCAAAACTTCACATTGGATCCAGAAAAAGATGTGGAGCTATTATTGTTGTCATTAGTTGGATCTGGGTTAAAAGAAAAGAATACCAGAAGGATGTTTACTTGTGTTTTTTTTCACAGTCAAGCAATTTTATTAATATGTGCGCCCTAATAAACTAATAAAAATGGAAAAAATTTAAGAATAATGGAAATTCCAGAAAACTTCACTTCCCTCATGCAGAACCTGTACAGGAAGCAAGAGTTAATCATTTGAACAGAACAAGGGAATGCCACCTGGTTTAAAATCAGGAAATGTATATGATAATTTTGTGTTCCTTCACCATATTTATTCAACTTGCATGGTGAAAAAATAATATGAAAATCTGGTCTCTGGGAAGAACACTGCATCACGATTGTACAGAGACTTATATATAACCTGGTATAAGCAGATGACCGCATTTTTCTTGTTGAAAGGTAGGAGGATATGAAACACTTGCTGATGTAATTTGAGGATTGACACCTTCAATATGGATTACAACTTAATGTAAAGAAAACCCAAATTCTTACAACTGGACCTGTAGATAAAAACATGATAATCAGAGAGAAGCTTAATGTTGTCAAATATTTCATTTTCCTCAAATGCATAATAAATGCTCATGGAAGCAGCAGTCAAGAAATCAAGTAATGCATTGCATCGAGAAAATCTGGATACAAGGCTTCTTCTCAGTGTTGAAGAGTGATCATGGTATTTTCAAGGGTCTTATTTGCATATCACTGTTAGAATAAGTCACGCTGTAGAGAATGATGAATTTGGATTATGGTGCTGGCAAAGAATATTGAAAGTAATGTGGACTTGCGGGAAAGTAATCTATTTTATATGATGTACAGCCAAAATGCTCCTTAGACGTGAGGATAACCAGACTTCCTCTCTTGTATTTTTTTATCAGGAGAGATGAGTTCCTGGGAAAGGACATCCTTCTGAGTGAAGGAGAGATCCTGAGAAAGACTGCCAAGGAGATGGGTTGACAGAGTGGCTGCAGCAATGGGCTCAAAGCTAACAATACTTATGAGTAAGGAGCAAGGCCTACCAGTGTTTCATTCTACTCTCCATGAGATCACTAAGAGATGGAACCAACTTGAGTGTATCCAGCAACTACATCTTGCCATTATACTTTGTTGGAACACTTCAAGGCAAATTCAGGAGCCTTCTTTTCTAATCATGTGAAAAACTAGCCAGCACTGTAGAAAAAGGCAGATGTTGGGGTCATTTGAGCATTGTATGTGCATAAACTCGGTCCTGTTCATTCCTTAGAACAAATTTGTCTGTGTTACTAGGACATTGAACTCAAGTGTTCGAACACATGAAGGCACACTGAAGAGAAAAAAGTGAGACTCTGATCCTCCCAAAGTCTCTGATTATTACATTAAGGAATATTTTGGTAATAGCCACATCAAAATTAATTTTGAAACAAATCCATTAAAATCCTTAAAGATAGATGGAAATAAAAGCAGAGGAGAAAGTCAACAATAAATATTGAAGAACTAAATCAAGATTCAGAGTTTGACTCAGAAAGACTTTTACCTGGCTCCCAGGAATGTTTGAGTGGATGAGCTTCTAAGGATTCTGTTTGATACCAAAGTTTCATGCATTCAATATCCAGAGGAGGTGCATCTCTGTGTCTCATTTATTTGACATCATAGAGTGTCAATAAGCAAGAACACATACACTGATAAAATAAATGCATAGACTTATTGAAGATCCAAAAAAGTTAAAAATTGGTTGCAGTTTCGATATCTGATATTACAAAATGAAATCAAGTGCTCGTACACAGCGAAGAGAAATATTTATGAGATAAAATCTAAGACTAACAGCACATTATTCTAATTGGAATTTGGAGGATCAGGGAAGTCAACCACAGCAACCTGCGTGGGGGCTTTGTGATAACTGGTTGAAAGAAAAAATGTAGGCTTTTTGTGCTGTTTATTTTGATTCTGTGACTAAGCAAGGAGGGAGTGGTCACAAATAATTATCTTAAAGCATCCTGAGAATTGCTCAGGGACTTTCTGTTATGGATCTATGCCAGGACTCTCCCTTAAGCTTTAGTTTAATCACAGAGGAAAGATATTTCCTTTATTATATATTGACGTCTGTCCAAGGATTGACATTACACAAAAAATTCTGTTATGTACTTAAATCTTTCTGAGGATTTCAAAGTTTAAAGGGAAATAAGCACTATCTATTATCCTGATGTAATTCAAGGGCATCAATTTTGGAAATCTCATACAATAGATCATTGTCTCCATGAATTCTGTGAGCTGTCCTAAAGCATTAACAAACTTGTAAGAGGACAATGAGACACTGGTTTAGCATCAGTTGGCTAATTCTGAGGACATAAGCAGGAATAAGAATAGAGTTATACTTTTGAAGTCCCCACCATGGGTTCATGATCATTAGTGAAGAGCTGCACATGCAGTTGATAAGGAAAGACAGCGTCTTTGTAACTTATGACCCAGGGGGTTAGAAAGAGAGAGGCTTAGGCTGGTTTTGAAATGGTAGAAAGTACACAGACTTCTGAACTAACAGACAATGGCCTAGCCCTGGTTGTCAAGGAATGGTTTGATCTGACTTTCCCCACTTCATTTCTTTCCTTGCTCTAGATTCATAAAATTTATAATAAAATGAAACAATATTTCCCATTTCAAGTAAGAACCATTTTTAGTGGAAGTCTGCCTTGAATCTACTAGGTAAGCATAGGCATTTTATAGCTATTAATTCATTAACTGTGTCTTATCTGCTACATTATCCCTTATCATTCTAACACCAATTAGAACAATAGAGTTGTTTTTGTTTTATTACTGTTGTCTTAGTTATTTAGCATTGCTATAACAGAAATTTCCTCAAATGTCTGGATTTACCAAAGGGAAATGTTCAACTTTCCTATGCATATGAGGTAATTTAAAAAATGCCTGGGTTTGGTCAGTTGTCAGGGAGCCAGCCCCTAACACATCATCAAAAGTCCGATAGGCACAATTGTACAGTGATAATGAGTAAAAAGTATAGTAAATTCATAGAGAGCATGAGAGATAGAAGAAAGGTAGAAATAATGGAGTCAGACACATTTCATGGTAGCATGCTCACCTCAGCCTCACTTGGTGGTTCATGTGAAGAGAGAGAGAGATTTATTGCTAACCAGGGCTTATATATTCTCTAGGGACATGCAAGCCCCCTAATTACAGGTGAAGACATACGTCACAAGAAAAGGTTGTGCTATAAGCAAAATAGTAATGGGAGGGCGGTGATCTAGGGGTTCATATGCTATTGGAAGAGGAAAGAGTAAGGGCATCATGTGACAAGATGGGCAGATCCTAGATTCATGATGGCGGCCTAACCTAGGTTCATGATGGACCCTAGATTCATGATGTCTTAGAGCTGGAGACTTTATTTAGCCTAAGTTTCAGGGGAAGCAATCCACTGTCCCTAACAGCAGGGAGTGGACCCTGCCTATTTGGGAGAAACAATCGTGTCTGCTTGCTCTGGATGGCTGGAGTCTTCAAGGAGCTAACTTGGCAATCATTTACCATTAGTTAAGAGCAGTGTCCTAAGTCTAACATATATTTGGGGAAGACAACTAGAGAGAAATCTTTCTGTTTCCCTCAGTCAGTTGCACTTTAGTTCTGAGTGTCGTTCTTACCTTTCAGCACTTTAAATTTGGGCAGCAGTTTTGCGCAATGCAACACATCATTTCATTTCTTGACTGCTGCTTTCAGGAGCATTGATTGTGAAACAGCAAAAAAGGAAATTCTTGGCAACTTCAATCTTTTGCTTGTTTATCATGATGTTCATTGGTATAGTTGTAAGGATTTTTGTTTTCTTTATATCGAAAACTACAGTCTTAAATTTTTAGCATTAAGTGCTTAAGGCTTCCTTGTTTTCAGCAAGCAAAGTTGTGTGATAGGCATATTGCAGATTGTTCATAAAACTTCCTCCGATCTTTATGCCATGTTTTTCTGATATAGTAAAGTTTCTGGCATTCTTTTTCAGCACACAGTTTGTAAGGACACAAAGCTGACTGAACCCTTTAAATATTTTAAACCATCAATTATTTTCTTGTTCTGTTTGACGGATTGCCGTGTGTGTGTGTGTGTGTGTGTGTGTGTGTGTGTGTGTGTGTGTGTGGTTCTGAGGAGATTCTGAATGAGCACAGTAAAGGATTCTTCAATCGTCATTCTTTGAAATAATATAAAGAATTTGTTATTATCCACAGTGTCAAATCTCGTTGCATAGTCAATGAAACACAAGTAAATGCATTTTGATATTCTTTGTTTGCAGATGAGATGATTCATCTGCCATCAAGGATGATATCCTTTATTCCATATCCTCTTTTGAATCCAGCATGAATTTCTGGCAACCGTATGTCAATGGACAACTGCAAACATTCTTAAAAATTATTTTCAGCAAAAGGTTATTGCATAATATACTAATGATATTGATCCAAATTTTGTTGTATCCCCTTTCTTTGGAATGCGCACACACATGAAACTCTTTCAGTCACTTAGCCAGGTAGCTCTTTTCAACGTTTTTGGCACAGATGAATGAGGGTTCTCCTATACCACATCTGACAATTTTATGCTGTTTTTTAAGGTTTCCAGTGACTTCCCCCTCAGTCAGTTCTTAGGAATATGTTTTCATCTGGAAGCTCCACTGAAACCTGTTCCCCAGGGGTGCCCCACTGCTGTTTGATACTGGTGGAAGAGCTTCCAGCTATGCCCAACACAGCTGTATGAGAAAATGACCGACAAGTGATAGATATGTAGGTCAGGATTTAAATAAAATACCTCAGGCCACAGAGGGTGGATGACAGCAGATCACAAAATGGGGGACAGCTTTGCAATAATTAGAATCATAGCCTAGCCAGAATGACATATTTTTCAGGAACACAATTCAATCCATGAAAATTGTCTGAACAATATTTTACAAATACTCTTGAAGCACAACCAAGTGTTATCCAAATATCTGATGAATTTTTATGTGATATTTTATACTATTTATTACTTTTTCTGCTGTAATATTCATAATTAACTTTATTTCTCCTGATTTCTATAGGCTATCTTGTTGCTGTTTTTCTAATTATTGGCTATTTAAGGCTAAAATGATTATTTTTATTCACTCTCCTTTTTTTTTCCAGGTGTGTATTTATTACTATAAATTGTCCTCTGAGCACCGCATTCACTGTTTCCCAAAGGCATTGTTATGTTGTGTTTTCATTCTCATTTGATTCAATGCACTTATATTTTAATTTCATCTGTATGAGATTAACAAGAACATTCTATAATACAAAGGGATATCAGCATAATAAATAGCTACACACCCAATAAAGGAGCCTGAAAAAATATTAATCAAACTCTAACAGAAAACTAAAGAGAAACCAACAATTGCACAATACTCAAAGGAAACTTTCAAACACCGCTTTTGATGGAAGAAGAGATCTTGTGTAGCAGGTAAGTGCAGGGGTTGGAGTATGAAACCAGCAGCTGCTCCTCGGGTGGGACATAGGGGATGTGGGGACTGGCCATTCTGCTCTCAGAAAAGTCACAGTCTTGGAAACTCAGAGGGGCAGTTCTACCCTGTCCTTCAGAGTCAGAATTGACTGGAATCAGAATTGACTCGATGCCAGTGGATTTAGTTAGGGTTTTGTTGGAAGATAAAGAACAATTGGAAAATACCTCAGCAAAACCATAGAAGAACTACACAGTGCATTCATAGATTTGATCTCATAGACATATGCAGAATACACAACACAATATATGTTATTTTCCAGTGTATGCAGAGCACTTTCCAGAATATATCATATTTTAGACCATAAAACAAACATCTATAACTTTTAAACCATTAAACTTCTATAAAGCAGCTTGCCAAATCACAATGCTCTGAAATTAGAAATCAGTACATCAAGTGGGAAATATCAAATGTATGGAAATTGAATAGCACTCTGTAAAAAATTACCATAAAAAAGGAGAAACATTTTTAATGCAACTTAATTTTAACAAGACAAAGAAATATATGCATTTTAAAGTTAGCAACCTGATACTGTTATAAATTTTCCCAGGATTAGTACCATAGTTTACCTGAGAATAGATGATACTTGGGAAGATGCAATAATAATACAATAGAATAATGTCGGTGAAGATCAGTCTAATGACCTTCCAAAAGGAGAATAAACATTGTTATAAGAATTTAAGTTAAATATGATGGAAGTTTTTAAATATAAGAGACAGAAAATATGTCACAAAAGCAGGATATTCCATATTACCTATTTCTGTTATCTTTTTTTTATGACAACTTGCAAGGTATCCAATAATTCTATGATTGATCCCAGTTTCAACCTCTAGTAGGCTACAATTAATGATAAAAATAAGTATCTATGATTATGTAACAGATTTTCAAGAGAGAAGAATATTATTGAAATGGTTATGAAAATATGAATAACTCATGACAAAGTCTTATTCTAAGTGAAATAGATTTGAATGATTTCTTCGCCCCTGTTATTGAGGTCAAGTTTCTTTCACAGTTTAATTTCTCTATTGTCAAAGTAGAATTAAATACCTATAATGATACAATTTTAAGAAGTTGTTAGGTATCCTGAAATTGGTTCTGACTCATAGTGACCCTCTGCACAACGGAATAAAATATGACTCGTCCTCCATGATCCTCCCAACTCTCACTTCCAGACCATTTTTCAGCCTCAGTGGCAATGGATTTCACTTAACGTCTTCCTCTTTTGTCCCTGAACTTTACCAAGGAGGATTATGTCCTTTTACGAGTATTGGCCTCCCATGGTAGCATGCCCAAATTACATGAGACAATATCTTGCCACAGTTGTTTCAAAGAAAAATTCTGGCTATGTTTCTTCTAAGAAAGATGCACTTTCAATATTCTTTACAAATACCATAATTCAAATGTGTTACTTCTTTTCTAGCTATCCCTATTTGTTCACTGACTTACACATGCCCACGAAGTGATTTAAATACTCTGACTTTGGTGAGGCTCATCTTAGTCTGTAAAATTATGCTACAGACTTACCTAATGCAATACATGACTTGATTTCTTGACAGCTTTTTCCACGAATATTGATAGTGGATCCAAGTTAAAAGAATTTCTTGACAACTTCAATTTATTTTTCACATTTACTATGAGATTTTCTTTTGGTCCAGTTTTGAGGATTTGTGTATTCTTTATGTTGAAATTTAATCCACACTGAAGATTGCAGATTTATCTTCAAGGCCCCTGGGTCCTCTTTACATTCAGTAATAAGGTTGTGTCATGTAAGTCATAAGTTGTTGTTAGTGAGTCTACCTCAAATCCTAAATTTGTATTCTGCATATCATCCAGATTTTTGAATGATTTGCTTAGCACACATATTTAATAGGCATGGTGAAAAAGTTACAACTCTGATGCAAAACGCTTCTGGTTTTAAATGTATTGGTCATTTCCAAAGAATGTTTCTTGGTCTTGTACAGGATCTGCTAATGCACTGTGTTAGTCTGGGTTAACTAGAAAAATAAATCAATAGACAATCATATTGTATAAGGAAAAGCTTTATATATAAGAACAATTGTATATTAAGATACCATCCTAGCCCAATCCACATCAAGTCCATAAAGTTGATATTAGCTCATATATCTGATACCAGTCTATTAATTCCTCTTCAGACTAACACAACCAGTGGATGGAATGTCTTGTGGATCCAGTGGTGGTGGAAGCATCTGGGACTCCACATGGGTCCCACATGTCTTCTCCAGTTCCAGGTTACTGGCTCCACCAGGTTAGCTCCATGTGGTTTGTAATCAGGAATGTTGAAATAGAGATTGTGGGTCTGAGCTCCAGTGAACTATTTAACTCTGTAGAGCCTCCAAATGAGGTCATCAAGCTGTGACCTGATTGACAGGCTAAACTCCATCCCTTCACTCTTAATAGCCTCAAGTCGACACCAGTTTATGTACGACCACAGCTCACTCCTTGTCAACTTGAAACTTTCACACATATACACTTTCACACATATATAAACTTCTACCATATATAATTTTCAAGCAATAATAAAATCATATCTGTACCTAACAAGATAAAACTAAAATGCATACAATTCAAAAAATGTGCTACCTGTACTTAAACATAGCATTCTGTAAGTGAACAAAGCAAAAATATTCTGTACTTATGTGAAAACCTACAACTTAATCCTAAAATCCTATGACTATATTCTAGCACCTATGAAATTTTGTAAGCCAACCACTTCATGCTTTTATTCTCCCAATTGGGGGCATCCAATTTCTATCCTACGACTTATACCAACCCTGTGCCCTGAGGAGACAAACATGTTCTTGATGTTAAGAACCTTCATTCCAGTCTGCCTGTGTAACCAAAGTCAAATCAGGGCAGGCAGTCCATAAAGTCAACAGCAATATGCACCAGTTCACAGGCTCAAAAAATTTCTTCATCTGGTCAGGTTCTGGTCAACCCAATGTTGGCTGCCTCACTTAGCTTCACAAGAATGTACATTGGCTATTTTGCATTTAGACCATGGGACCCAACACAAATATTCAATAACTCGAGCCTCCTTTTGCTAGGTCATGGACTTCAGACCAGTCAACTGGCTCTCCTTTTCTCCTCTAGTCTCTGTGAACCAGATGTTCATAACTAAGAACTCCATTGTATTATTTCTGTCTGTAAAAATCCCAGACATAAACTGTGTTCCTTTATTGCCTCCTGCCTCTGTTCCCTGCAGTCGAAACTGGAATTTTAGCTGAAATATTTGATTAGATCAATTAGTTGTAAGTCCAGTCTCTTTAGGGAAAGACGGCATAACCACACTCTTAGTTAAAATTACAAACCACAGTTTCTTAATGCATACAGAATAATTTTCCACTAGCCATGTTGTGAGACACAAAAAGTATTGATAATGGGAAGTCAAGGGACAACTCAAACCAATAGAATGCAAAGAATGGAATCCTGCCAACAATTACATGAGTGGGCTTGGAAGTGAACCTTTCTTTAACCAGACTAGTCTTACAATGGATCCATCTGGTCCCTCCAGCAGCCTTGTTAGAGATTCAGACAGAAAAGACTAAGTTAATGCACACCTGATTGCCGATAAAAGAAACTGTGAGGTAATAAATGTAAGAAGGCATATTTTGTGGTAATTTGTTGTATAAAAATCAATATCTAATAAAATTTCATATAAAGTTTGGTTCTAGATTTCTCTAATGAAAGATTAATGAGATATTATTTAACAGCAACTATAAATATAATTATACTTATTCAGATAAGTAAATATAATTAATAATCTCTGCTGTGCAATCAGTAATGAGAAAACAAAGGGAATACCTGATGACATTCATATTCATTTTCTAATAAAATAATGTACATTCATTTTCAAGAATGTATAGATAATCTTCATGAATGGGAGTATTTTAATAGTCATCAGGATATCAATGAAAATTCCAACAGAACCTCTCTAAAATTATGCTCGAAAAACTACAAATCTTTCCAATCATTGTGGGATACTTAGACAATCTAGATGTGGACTATTTTGACAAGTTCAATCACATTACAACTACCAAACTGTTGCTTTCTGTAATTGGTCTCTGCTTCACATATTAAGTCACTGGGTGAGATGTTCTTTAACATGCATAAAAACATAACATTCTATAGGTATAATTTTATTATTTCCTATTTTACAGATTTAACATTTAAATACTTGAATAAGGTGCAGCAGAATTTGTCACTGGAAATGTATGCAAATATACATATAGTGTCCCTATGAGTCAGAATCAATTCAATGGCAGAGAGTTTTTGATATATTAGGGCAAAAATTTTAAAATTGGAATAAAATCTGGACCTTAGAGGAAACATTGGGCTATTTTATATAAAATATTGTATGACTTAAAGTAAGATCAATTGGAATAATAATTATAATCTTCCTGATTACACAATTATGTTCAGTAAAAATTTAACAATGTTGCTAGTTTTCCTAGCTATAGAAAACTAAATGACATTAAATAATATACCTTTGGACACATATTTCTTAATAAATGGAAGCAGTATTTAAATCTTCAGGCCTTAATACCTTTTATCACAACGAAATAGATATCTACACACATAGATTCACACACTCACACATTTGTTTTATTTATCTCAAAAACATTATTTTCTACTTTGAGGACATGTAAATAAATTGTATTTTAAAAGGCTGTCAGAATATTAAAATGAAAAAATATTTAATAAAAGCTATACATTATTTTATCAGATACTAAAGTAAAATAGTTTCATAATAATTAAATTTAAATTTAGAGTTTACATTAGATATCAGTATTTCATAAATGTAAATGGCTAATTTACTAATTTCTTGATAAAGGAGAAAGTAAAATTGGATTATCTCTGAGTGAACATACACAATATTGCCATTTCTCTCTAGTAATAGTGAAATACCTTGGCCTTTTCACATAAAATACAAATTTGATTAAGATTGTGTTTAATTTAACTGTCAATGTTTTGAGGGTTTTTTTATACAAAATAAATCCAATTCATTTTAAAGAGCAATTTGTGTGCTTGGTAATAAGTGTGGCACCCTGGTCTCTCGGGTGAGGGAGAAAGATAAAGGTGGTTATATTTAACTTTCAAGGGATGTGACACATAACATAATAACTGACCTTAAATAAGAAGTCTTTGTGCTTATCTAAATCACAAAGCTTCTAACTTATGAAATAAAGCCTCCTGGGTAACTAATATTCTGAGAGCTTTATTGCTGAAATGGGAAAAGTAAAGCTGACAGGCAATGAGTTTAAGCAAAAGGCATAAAGTGTACATCGTAGTTCTTAACATTAAAAAGCAACACAATGTAGTAGACCTCACCTCATTTTAGTGAAGTGGAAGAAGCAACCAGATAGCTTACCATGCCTGAGTTTTGTCTCAAGCTTATAATATACACTTCAGTGTGTATATTATACTGACATGTTTAAATTCACCAGGTAAATTGTAAGTCTCTAAAATCACATATGTATTATGCTCTTTCAAGATAAAATAGAATGTTATATATTATTGAATTTCTACAGTATATGTGCAGTTAATGAAAACAGTAAAAAGTCAGCTGGTTACTTCAGTTTAGTCATCATCACTTTAATTTACTTTCTCTCTGGTGGGAGGATGGAAAGAAGCTGTTCCAGGACAGACTTCTGTACCCAAATGTCACTTTACTGAAGTAAAAACTAAGTTAGTAATGAGAAGATATGATACATATTTTATGATATTAAGCAATTAGATATGATGTGCTGTTGAATTTGTTTTGACTCAGAGCAACACTCTGCTAACACACAAGAAGGCATGGACCCTATTGCCATCCTCAAAATCCTGCCTATTGTTCAGCCTCCGATTGCAGCCACTGTACCAGTATATCCAGTATCAGTGTAGCACTGTATCCAGATCACCAGTGCTTTTCCGCTTTTGCTTGGCCCTCCACTACATGTTCTCAACTATTAAAACTATTTCACTAAGGATATGCTCGAAAAATTCCAAATCTTGCCAATTATTGAATGATATTGCTAACTGAAGACAGGTCTGGGAAATAATTAATAAATTACATGGGTCTCCATTTAGACGAACATCTTATTTCATGTCTACATAAAATACTTTAACCTAGCGGTTCCGAAACCCTCATTTTTTTAATGGCCTAAGATTTTTTAACTGGCCTGTAATTGTCTTATAATTCATATGTAAATGGCCAAGAAGTGCCAAGGGTTCTATACAATTTGGTCATTGTATAGCAGAATGAAGCAATAGTGTTCCTAACATTGTTTATTTTCAATAAAAAATTATGGAAATTGTGAATACATATATAAATTATTAAGTGAGTTAAATATTTTGTTAATAAAAGCCTGAAAATAAAAGCAAATCAGTATTAGAACCACTGTTTTCTGTAACTTGCTATAGTAGATATATTCACTGATAATCTTCCAATATAGCATGTATAGAATTGACTATAAACTACAATCAAAAATTAAATATGTTGAAAATATTTTTCAAAACTTTCTTTCACCCTAACAAAACAATAACTTTATTTGTCAATCTATTAGTACTAGTATGTGTAAACATGCATGTTGAAATATACATTAGTTTATATACCTACATACACCAATTAGGATGCATCTTAAAATAAATGTCCATAAAAGTCCATATCTACATGATCCATTAAATTCTTACTATATGGTAATATTTAAATTAAAATGAATACATGATGTTTCTTCAAATATTCTTTAACTTGCATGTTGTTACTAATCATGGAACCAAGCATTGTTTACATTTCAACAGCTCTGGAAATCTTTCAAAGAAACAAATAGATTTTTTTTTAAACCGAGAAGGAAAAGAATAATGTTCATAAATAAATCTAACTTTAAGACATACATTTAAGGATTAATAAGTAAAGTAAGTGTTACTGTGCATATTTTACCACTTTCTTCTCATTTTCACCAATAATAAAGATTTATCTGAATTGGGAAACTAAAACCACAATTAATATTCAAATATTAAGTTAATGATGTATTAATTTTTCAAATTTGATGATCTGGGGGGTTCCTCATTTGTTTCAAGTTCATAAATATTCAGTAGTGATCATAAAGATTCAACAGTATAGGCTATATTCCAGCTTATGAATATCTAAATTTCATACAACATAAGTTACAAACCAGCCCTTAGAAAGCCTATTAAAATTTTGAAGTATATAGTGCAGGAGCAGTGAATTGCTTAATCTGACTCATCTCTCAAAAATCTCTCACTCCCACCAAGTGACCTTTTCCCACATGGGTCTGGTAGGAAGGTGGGGTAGGATACTGATAAGGTTTATCTATGAGTGATGGTGCACAGGATTCCCCGGAACACCGTCCTGCTGTGTATAAAATGAGCCCTCTAAGAAGCAGGAGGGCGATCTGATTACCAGCTAGAGACAGGAGAGGAAAGCACACCCTGAGCCAGGATCCCAGGGCAGTGCAGCAGCACAACCAGGAGGCAGAACAGGAAGCAGAGTGATGATGGTTTCCCAATCCACAGAGCAAGTAAGACTGAGTCCTTTTGGGCAAAGATGAGCTCACAGGTGGGCTTTTGTGAAGGACGTCAGCTTATGGAGTGGAAAACATCCAGGTACTTAACAGGATGTGGAGCTGAGTGCCTTCAGGCTGAGGAATAATACAATGGAGTAGTATGGCCCTTATTATCAGACCTGAGAGAATTTTGTAATATCGCCTGATAAACAATGATCCTGAACATGTTTCACTGGCATTATATCTTCTTTTTTTAAAAGTCATTTTATTAAGGGTTATCATGGCTCTTATAACATCCCATACATCCATTGTGTCAAGCATATTTATACATATCTTGTCATCATATTTTTCTCAACGTCTTCCTTCAACTTGAGCTCTCACTTTCTTCCACCATCCTCCACCCTCCCACCCTCATTAACACTTGATAAATTATTATTGTTTTCATATCTTACATCATACACTGCCTCCCTTCACCTATGTTTCTGTGGTTCATTACCCTGGGATGGGGTGTTATCCGCCAATCATTGTGATCAATTCCCCGTTTTTCCCCACCCACTCCATACCTTCATCGTATTGCTACTCCCATTATTGATCCTGGGAGTTTATCTGTCCTGGATTCTGTGTGTCGAGAGCTCTTATCTGTACATGCTCTGGTCGGGCCAGATTTGCAAGGTAGAACTGGGGTCATGGTAGTAGGGGTGAGGAAGCATTAAAGATCTAGACTGTCTGTTGACCTTTATGAATGTTTTCCAATTGAGTCTGATGAGGGGCCAAGCCTTGCCCCTGAAGCCTATTTCAGGATTCTCAGGGACTTCATTGCCTTGTTCCCTTGCTGCTCTGCTGCACTCCCTCCGTGCTTCACCCCGGGGTGGGGTGTATGTGGGGGGGGGCAGAATGGGGGGGTGTCAGACAGGGCACTGTGTCTCCAATGTTTTCCCCTGGGTCATTGAGGGGCACCTTGTCTACTGTTGGGGCCAGCCCTGAAGTCCTCTCTGGCTGTTCTGAGCAGGATTATCTTCCATAGGCCAGGATGCTGTTTTTGCTCTCTCTCTCTCTCTCTCTCTCTTTCTCTCTCCTGCTCTATTAGTTTGCTCCATGTGTTCTGAGCAGACCCTCTCCTCTAGCTGAGTTGTATCTTCAGTGCTGTCCTCTGTAGTGCATTCTTCTGGGGAGGGGGTCGACAAAGCTGGGCTTGGGGCGGGCCCTGCAGACCTCTCTGTTGGTTCTGTTCAGGCTGGTAGACATTTGGTATATTGTCTTCAAGTGTTGCTGCAGCAGATTGAGGTCTGCTCACTCTCACCCTTTTCTGGGGAGACATAAACAACTCCCTCCCCTTGAGTGGGTGAGCGCCCTGTTCACCCCCCACCCCACCACGTGCCCTCTTCATTATAACTTCTTAGCTTTGGGATTAAACCCTTTAATAATGAATTGTGTCTGTAAATTCTTTGTAGACATTGCGATGGATATTAGAACCCATAATAGTAAAGTGGAGAAATTTAATTAAGACAACACATATACAATGGCTTGCAAAAATAAATGTATGTTCCTTTAAGATGACTATGAAACAGTATTATTATAACTACTGTATTAATAATAAATAAACTAACAACAAACCCACTGTCGATGAGTTGATTCTGACTCATAGTTCCCGGCAGGACACAGACATGGTCCATAGAACTTTTGCTCTGTGAATCCTTACAGAACAGACAGCCTCATCTTTCACAGAGGGCTTGGTAAACTTGCACCACTATCCTTGCCGTTCACAGCCCAATGTTTTGATCCACTGTCATCTACCAAATTTGACTTATAGCAGAGTTACACAACAACTGTTTTGTTACTAGTATGATAAAGATGTTTTAATGTGCCTGGAATTCTTTAATGTATTTATGCATAAAAAGATGCACTATATATTAAGAGAAATCTTTGACTGACATTAGATATGGACCTTACTAACTGTTATGACTTATGCATAAATTTGACTTAAAATGAAATATATGAAACTGTTTTGTAATATGGAGACTGCCTATAAGAACGCATTTTAATTGCTTTAAACACAATCAAATGTTGTAACTTAAATATTTATAATATTAGTTTTAACTCATTGAAGTATTATTTTCAATGACTTAAAATAATGTCTAGTAATGATGGTTCAGATTCAAAAATCTGTCTTATAATTTTTGTGAGGATATTTTTTCATGCCTTTAGGTTAGTTTTCTTCTAGCTCATGTGTGTGTCTGTTTAAAAATATGAAAATCCATGAATGAAAATATCTGTAATATGTATGCAATTTGTAAAAATGATAAAATTTAAATCATGGAACTAATGAGCAAGCTGATAAAAATGATTCTTGAAAAATGGAAGCACGGTAGCGTTTTGAGAGAAATTATTATAAAAATTCATCTTTAATTATGCAGAATGTTTCTGAATTCTGTTTTCCTCTGGTAGGCATAATTGTAAGATGTTCCCATGACCTTTCCCTTGATGTTACTCCAGAATGTATTTTATATTACATGATATAATGGATTTTTTTCAATGTACATTTCCTTTGGGTTGACCTTAAGTTAGGGGCATTATCCAGGCTGAGCTAATCTAATCATTTGTGTTCAATCCAATGCTGAAAGAAAGTCACTGAGATTTTAAACCTGAAAAGAATTCAATAAACCATTTTATCTACTTGAAGACGGAGCAGCATAAGACAAGGAATGAACAGAGCCACTAGAGTCTGAGCGCAGTCTCTCACTGAGAGCTAGAAAAGAAATAGCAGAGACCTCTGTCCTAAAAATACAAGACGGAATTCTGTCAATAGTTTGAAAACACTTGAAAGCAGGTATCTCAAGAAACACCCTAAATTAGGCCTTGTGAGCCCTACACTATGCACCAAGCTGAACCTGCCTTCATTTCTAATATACAGAAGGTTTAAGAAAATTATCTGGTTATTAAAAATCATATTTGTATATTTGATATTACACTAGAGAGTTTCAAAGAATAGAAAACCCAACTACCCAAGAAATTATGAGAGGATTAAGACAATGGCTTCAACAATAAGCTCAAATTTAGTGAGGATTTTGAGAACGGTGCAGAAGCTGAAATTGTTCATTCTGTTATAAAATGAGTGTTATGAGTCATAATGACTCCAAGCACTGTACAGCACAATCCATCCTAGAAATCATGATTATGCAATGCAATGTGTGCAAGTTACTACTCTGCCGTGAACCTGTAAAACCTTCTGAAATGCAGCACTCACACACATACACACAAACACACATGTATGCTGTACACACACACAGAAACACAGCTAGGTTGTTAGTTGCTGCCCACTAGGTTCTGACTCATATAGACCCTATGTGCCCAGATGTAATAACTCGAATGTGCTGTCAAGGCTGTAACCCTTTGCTGACAGATAACTAGCCTGTTTTGTGAGGTACCTCTGAGTGGCTTTGAATCATGGAACTTTGGGCTAATATTTGAGTTCTGAACTATGTATATCACCCATGTATTCCTAACATACATTAAATGGGTAATAATTTACCTCATAGGATACATACACAATTGAGAATGAAAGTTTATTCTTCAGCCTGATAAGTAAGACACTCATCAAAGTATTTGATTTTTTTTTCTTTTTGTTTTAAACACTACTAGAAATATTTTCCCTTGGTATATTCAGTCATTTGAGTATGTTGCTTTTTTAATTTATTGTATACAATTAAAAAACAGTTTCCTTCCCATATGTGACTTTTATTCATTATAACTTCATTAAAATTAAAATTTATTTTAGCAAATTTACTAAGTTTTGTAGAGTGTATAAACATGACCAAGCAAAAAGGAAATAAGTAAAAATACATTTCTAGTGAATTGGGACATGAGTTATTTATTAGCTCTTAATGACATGCCTATCTCATTCTTCATTTTTTGCCACAATTATTGTTGAATGCTATCCGTGTGCTGTTTGATGCCTCTGCTAGACACCTGCCTTACCATGAATGAATCTCAGTATTTATATTGGTGTTTTGAAATATTTTCAGAAATTTATTTTTATCTTGTCTGAGTAAATTATTAAATACTTTGCAATGGCTGTATATAAATTTTATATTTAAAACATCCTTGATTAAATTGCATCTTAAGGAAACAGACAATAGCAAAAGACGTTGAAAACTCAGACAAGGATAAATTTATAAAATGCCAGTGATTGTTATTATTATTTAATTTATTTTTATTGGTAGTTAATACAGATATCATATCATTACATAGTTCAATCACATTAAGTAGTATTATACAATTGCTACCACAATCAGTTTCAAAACATTCTGTTTCTTCTTGACCTCCTTGACATCAGCTCCCCTTCACCCCCACCCCCACCCCACCACCACTACCACTGTACCCCTCAGAAGCCCTTATTCTACTTGTTGTCCCTACGGGTTCATCAATCCTGGGTTCCATATACTGAAAAACACATAACAAAAATTCAAGAGGGTGATCCCCAATGACATAGCACCTCTGAGATAAACCCTAATACGAACAACAAAACAATAAATAAATAAAAATAGAGAAAATGTTGAAGACCAGAGCAAGTCCAATGTGCATCAGAGGGGACTCCACTGACAAGGTTCTAACTGATGAAGTTTAGTTTAGCATTTTGATTGTCTGTAGTCCTCTTACCAATGCACGCTGTGCAGGAACCTCTACTCCCATCCCTTTATTATGGATAGAGGGAGATCACCGCCGGCTTATTTCCTATGCAGTTTCCACAATTGTATCCTGGGCTCCCACTGTTGTCCATAGCCTTTGGCAAACCAGATTCTCACAATTTTGGCTCTGATGCTATTCCCCCCTTGCACTTGGGATTATAGTATTCTTAAAACAATGTCAGTTTCCCCCTCCTGTTTCTTTATCTCTGGACATTCGCTTTCTTGATTATAAATCTTCTTCTATATAGAGAACGGGGCTTGGACAAATTTAGAAGCAAATGTTAGACTTATGTTGCCAAATATGTCCATAGAAGATGACACTCCAATGTTTAAAAAATTCTCTCTATAAGAAATTCAAGAAAATGTTTTTTCTTTCCCATAGTCTGACTCTCACTGATAAATCTGTGGTCACTCTTCTTTCCAGGAACAAGCCACTTCATCTAGAGAAAGAATCCAAATGTCTATACCTGGCTGAGGTCATCTTGTTAGATCTCAGGCAAAGAAGGAAGTCTCATTACTAGAAAAAGACAAGAGGGCAAACATATGATTACAAATTATTGCTCTCATCTATAAGCTGGTAAAATTATATATACCATATCTATGGGGTGTTTCTATGTCCTTTTATTCACAGATGAAAATGTTGTCATTTATATTAAGCTCTGGTTTACCTGGAATGCTCTTTATCTCCCCCTTCACTTTTACAAATCCTATCCATATATGAAAATACAACTCAATTTATATATCCTCTTTGAAATCTTTTACATTCGTTCTAGATAAACTGTATCTCTAGCTCATCTAAAGACTTGTGATATTCGATACCCCATTTAATGTTTTTTCTACAATGACAGACTGTATCAGTTTCATACCATCATATCAATAAAATCTTTAAAAATAATGTTATAATTTATGCTATGCTAATATACTAGCAAAATATTGGGTTCCTATAGATCTCAAAAAGATTTCTATTATGCAAATTACTTTTCAAGTGGAATATTTCAAACGTATAAATATAGACAGATGCAAATATAATTACATATTCCCCAGGATGGAGCACCAAACATGACTATTCAAAGCCCCTAGAGGTATTTACTTACACTTTTACAGAAAAGAATTAATGCAATCCGTCATAGCACTTCAAGCTGTCTGTCTGCCCTACATGGGAAAAAATATTTAGAACATTTTCATACAGATTGATTGTTGTGTTTATCATAATAGAATTCGAATTATACTTTAAAATCAATTTAACAATTTGGCTGACTTGACCATAAATTTCTTAGGAATGCCAAATATGAATTAGATGTGTTAAAGTGTTATTTAGTACAAATTCTTTTATCTTAAAAGTTAAACCTATCTTAAAAAGAAAACCCTTTCATCCTTGATGAAAATTTGATCATACTAACTTGTATAATGTGCTAGAAAACACAATATAGATACAAAAATGAATGAGTTTTTTCTATTAATGAACTATTATATATTGCATATACAATTATGTCACTAATTTTTTGGCATTTAGTACCAGTATTATGCTTTATTTATTTATAAGTTTATCAATATGTCATTTTATTGGTGCTCTTACAGCTCTTATAACAATCCATGCATCAGTTGTATTAAGCATATTTGTACATATGCTGTCATCATCATTTTCAAATGTTTTCTTTCTACTTGAGTCCTTGGTATCAGCTCCTCTGTCTCCCTCCCTACCCTCTCACCCCTATGACCCTGTGATAAATTATAAATTATTATTATTTTCATGTCTTACACCATTCACTGCCTCCTTTTCCCATGGTTTCTGTTGTTCAGCACCCTGTGTGTGGGTGGGGGGCAGTTATCTTTGATCATTGTGATTGATATCCCATTTCTCTCCCTCCTCCCCGCACCATCCTCCTACCATCATATTATCACTATTCCCGTTCCTGAGGGATTCATGTGTCCTGGATTCTGTGTGTCTAGAACTCTTATTTGTATCAGTGTACATGCTTCAGTCTAGTTGGATTTGTAAGGCAGAACCCGGCTCTTTATGCGGGGTGCACTTTAAGAACTAGAGGAACGTTGTGTATTTTGTTTGTGCTGGCTGACTTGTTCCATACTTGTGACCTTCCTGTGATGGGATGTCCAATTATCTACAGAGAGATAAATGGCTATGTGAGCCTCACCTTTGAGTTCTCAAGTCTCTAGCTCTCTGATGGTCAAACCAGGATGCATTTCCTGCTTCAGCTGGCAAGGCTCGCTTCCTGCAAGACATCTCTGAGGAGAGGCCACATGAACATACCCCGAGGCAACCCTGGGTGCTGGAGCAGCTGTGTGGAGACCTCTTCCAGTGCTGAGATGCTTACACCCTCACTGATTTGGCTTTCCTCCTGCATTTGGCATCATTGCTTGTGTTTTGTGAGATTGAAGAGAACTTTGTAGATTGGTGTTGGACATATGGGCTAATGTTGGCTCATTGACTTGGGCAGCACTGGTTTGGGAGATTTCTTAATATACACTTACCCTTT
The DNA here is from genome assembly GCF_000313985.2 of Echinops telfairi. Classification (NCBI taxonomy): domain Eukaryota; kingdom Metazoa; phylum Chordata; class Mammalia; order Afrosoricida; family Tenrecidae; genus Echinops; species Echinops telfairi. The sequence continues at coordinate 7,397,403 of NW_022111372.1, read as the reverse complement.
ATATAAAGCTCTCTCTTATACATATCAGTTTCTGTGGATTTGTTTCTCTAATGCACCCAGACTAACACACAAAGTAAGAAAGGAAGGAAGGGAGGAAACAGTCATTTATATTTTTCAAACACTTAAACAGAAAGAAAACTAAGTGTAAAATCTTCTTATTAACTTTACCAAAAATAAAAAAAAATGAATTCTTAAAATAAACATACAACTCTATGGTTACTAATCATTTTATATTCATGAGTGAAATTCTAGGTATAATGTTTCAAATTTAGAAAATATATATTTATTTATGTCCCAAGAAAACTGCTTTGAAAGAGACTGACCTTTATCTATAATTTGTAAATAAAGGTCTCAATTTACTTAAATATTGCATGTATTTCCAAATTCAAGGTCTTTTTTACAAAAAATTGGATCGTACTTATTTCTTATGACTCTAACAAATATATGAGAAACAAATCTGTGTTATTCTAAAGGCATTTACTTTAAAATGATTAAGGAATTTTTGACTGGAATAATAAATAATATAAACATTTCTCACTAACTGCCTCCAAGTTGATGTTGACACCTAGTGAGACTTTAGGACAGGGCAGAGCATCCGTTACTCTTCACAGGAGTAGAAAGCCCCATCTTTCTCCTTACGAACAGATGGTGGTTTTGAACTACTAATGTGCAGTTACCAGCTCAATACATAAACACTATACACTAGGGCTGCTCACATAAACATTTGCCTATATATATATAACCCCTTTGCAAATTCCCTTTAGTGATTTCAAAATGCTAAATATTTACATCATGTAATTTAGCTAAAACTGTATCCGTATTCATTATTTAGGTAAATGTGTGTTGTTTTTGTTGGTGTGAGGTACCTCAGGCACCACTGAGTCTCTTCCAGCCCATCATGACCTTAGGTACAATAGAAAACACCGCTCAGACTTGAGCCATCCTCGCAATTTTATTCATGTGGGAGCTGATGGATAGTCACTACATAAATTCATCTCCTCGAAAGTCTTCCTCTTTTTGACCACTCTTCTATTTTATTAAGTATAGTGTCATTTTCTATGGACTGGGCTGGGCTTTCCTGATAATATGTCAAAAGTATGTGAGATCAAGTTTTGTCATCCTTGCTTCTAAGGAGCATTCCAGCTACACTTCTTTCTTTCTTTTATTTTTTTAATCATTTTATTAGGGGCTTATACAACTCTTATCACAATCCATATACACATCAATTGTGTAAAGCGCATTTGTACATTCATTGCCCTCATCATTCTCAAAACATTTGCTCTCCACTTAAACCCCCGGCATTAGGTCCTCATCCCCACCCCCTCCCCGCTCCCCCCTCCCTCATGAGCCCTTGATAGTTTATAAATTGTTATTTTGTCATATCTTGCCCTGTCCGATGTCTCCCTTCACCCACTTTTCTGTTGTCCGTCCCCCATGGAGGAGGTCACATATAGTTCCTTGTAATCGGTTCCCTCTTTCCTACCCACTCTCCCTCCACCCTCCCAGTATTGCCACTCTCACCACTGGTCCTGAAGGTATCATATGTCTTGGATTCCCTGTGTTTCCAGTTCCTATCTGTACCAGTGTACATCCTCTGGTCTAGCCAGATGTTTGCTCTTCTGGTACTCAATGGCACTTTGAATCTTTTTACAACACCATGTTTAAATGTATCCATTCTTCTTCTTCTTCCGTATTCAATGTCCAACCTTCACATGTACATGAGATTATTGAAAATGCCATGGCTGCGATCACTTGCACCTTAGTTCTCAAAGTGACATCCTCTCTCATTTTCAAGACCGCTTGTGCAGATTGGCCCAAAGCAATCGGTGCTTTGGTTATTGTTCTGCTTTTCCTTCACTGCCATGAACATTGATTATGTCTTCATAGAAGATTACTCATTGTTTCTCATATTATAATTATGTTATCTATTGGTCCAGTCATGAGGATTTGGGCCTTTTCTACCTGGATTTGTAATCCCTCATAGAGGTTGCAGTCCTTGATCTCTAACAGGTTGCGCTTCACATTCTCACTTTCAGCGAGCCAGATTGTGGCATCTGCATATTGCATGCCATTAAAACGTCTTCCTCCAATCCTGAAGCCTTGTTCTTTTTCAGATAGTCCAGAGTTTGGGACTGTTTACTCAACATGTAGATTAAGTTTGGTGAATGCCTATAGCCCTGACAAACGTGTATGAGTTTAACATCATACAATAATCCCTTGTTCTGTTCTAATGCCTGCCTCTTGGTCTCTGTATAGGTTCTGCAAGAACACAGCGAAGTATTCTGGAATCCCCATTCTACTCAGTGCTACTCACAGTGTGTATGACACACCCAGTAAGAGGCCTTTGCATAGTCCAATAAAACACAAGTCAACTTTTTTTCCCCTTTCTTTCTGATATTCTGTGTTTTCAGCCAAGATCTGACATAAGCAATGATGTCTCTTGTTCCAGGTCCTATTCTGAATCTGGCCTAACCTCTGACAACTCCCTGTCAATATAACGCTGAAACCACTGTTGGAAGAGCTTTAGCAAAATTTATTTGCATGTGATATTAATGACATTGTTCTATATATTGAGTATTTTGTTGGATAATCTTCATTTGAAATGATTACAAATACAGATCTTGTCCAGTCAGTTGACTAATTCCAAATTTCTTGGCATAGACCAGTGAGTGCTTCCAATACTTTATCAGCTTGTTGAAATTATTCCATCAATTGCTCTAGCCATGTCTGGAACTAATGCTTTAAATGGTTCAGTACCATTGGTTCTTGTTCACATGCTACCTCTTGAAATGTATAAGTGAGTTACTTAGGACAAGGGAAATGCATGCCTGAAATTCTCAGTGAGAAGAGAAGCTCCTAACAGGAGAACTACTGTTTTGAACCTGAAATTAACTTGTGAATTTCCCTAGTAGGGCCCATAAGCATGAATATTCTGGTGAGTCCTATCGGCCATTGAAACAGGTTATCAAACCCAGCAGAGAATTAGAGTGTTCTGAGAGGAACACATAGACTAGAATAAAGAATGTTGGAGAATGGAGACATGTCTGACTTCTGTCTAACAGAAATTGCCCTAAACTAGTGTAACAATTGATTTCTCCTACCCCCTGGATAATCAGAAGAGGTCATATACCATCCCCTTTCTATGATAACACACAATCACAACATTCTTCACATTTTGTGATGCTTAAAAGGAAGAATTATTATAATCATAATAAAACTGTACACAAATTATTTCCATAAGATACCCTTGTGAATGACTAGAAAAATGTTTATTGTTTTAAGGCTATAATTATATCTTTATAAATATAAAAACAATGTTATAGACTCTACATATATAAAATGTACATTTTATGTTCAATTAATATAAAATCATATATTCATATTTATTTATATTCTATATTATAAAATATTTCCAATTAAAGCCACTTATATTTTTAATACAGTTATTTGTTTATTGTGTGTGACTTAAGAGAAGGTGGTATGGACTTACTTACTCTAAACTCAAAAAAGTTTTAGAGAAGAACCAGTATCAAGTAGCTTTCATTTTCTGTGAATATACTTATCTTTTTCTCCTATAGCCAAAATTGAACATAAATTCTTTCCACTTAGCCTTCAGTGCACTTTGTTGCCCATTAGCCATTATAAAAATTTTATCCTAAGTACTGTACTCTAAAACATATTTTTCTTAAGTAGACATAATAATATGTTTCTGAACCTTTCCCCTACATTACACTCATCTGTAAAGCTGACTAAATAGTCTCACTGTGACATTGATTACTTGGGCAACGAAGCAGAGTCTAATCTTTGATATAGTATTCTAAGATAATTCTCTGTCCTGGCACAAGGTAATGCCAATACAAAAAAGTTTTATTTGTTGTATCTACCCATAATGTTGGATGCTCAAAATGGGGGAGAGTATTTGCCATTTGGATTCACATATGTGTATCATTAATAAAATAATTGTATATGTTATCATTAGGTATTTCAAAGAAGCATCAACATTTTGATTAAAATGTATGTATTGAGTTAAAAGAGTTTTTAAAATATATTTCTATTTTTTAAAAGCTGTTGTACATTGATTGACATACTCATATTTCTAAAATTTAGAAATTGTCATTCAGGTGTGGTTAGATACTTTGCTGTATCTTTTATTACTTAGTCATATAGAATTGAATTTGTTAAACTTTAAATCAATATTTTGCTAAGACTCAGAAACCTTTAAAATGAAAATAAACAACGGCATCACTGCAGTCCTCGTTCTCCATCATGATAAGTTTAAATGCTAATGAGTGGTTTTGGGGAGACTGGGAAAACACTAAGAATTGAATTGTCAAATCAATTACATAAATAAAAGATTTTACCCAACAACAAACTTTCATAGTAATTTAAATGTCCAAATATTTGAGTTGCGCAAGCAAAAAGGGGAGAGGGAGTTGGGTTTATCTTTGTTCATTTTCCCAGGTTATTCTACCTCAGATCTTTTCAGGGTCATGTTAATAGATAAGGTTTCTAGATTAAAATGTGCAATCACTATTCTTACCTAAATGAAACTATCTGAATAAAGAACCATTTCCATTTTATATACAGAATGTTACACAGTTAGCATGACATTTTCCAAATACTCATGAAGTTAATCCAGAAATTTCTTTTTTGTATAATTTAGGCAATCCTAGACAATTAGATGCATTCTTAAAATTAAAAGTGCTTTGCAGAAAAAATACTTTATTGATGACAAAAGCTGTTGAATTATTTTGTTTTCTAGTTTATTTGTCACTAATATCCTGTAAAATGTATGATAAAATAAAAACAAAACTTCAAAAAACACATAAAAAGACAACCCAACAGATATTGGAAAAAAATAAAGAAGAAATGTGGCTTATACACAAATCGAAAGGGGTTGGAACAGGGAGAGTGGAAGAGTGGGGAGGAGACCAAATGAGATGGGCTATGATATATATATATATACATACATACATATAATGTTTCTTTAAAAAATCCGTCTAGATTCATTATCCTTCAAAGCTAAATACGGTGTGAGTGGCTTAACCACAACAAAAAAGTCTAACGCTGAAATTGAAATAGACTTGGAGTCTTTTGTGACTCACAAGTTTATCTCAAAGAAGTAAAAATAATTGGCAAGAATGTAAGAAAATTGGAACAATCATTAATTATTGGTGGGAAGGCAAAATAATACATTGTGGAAAACAGTGCAGCAGTTTCTCAAAAAATTAAATACTGAACCACCATGTGACACAGTAAGTCCACTGCTAGAAATATACTCAAGAGATTTGAAAATGATGAATACAATAGATATGTTCATCAATGTTCATTCTAGTACTATACATAATAGCCAAAAGTTTGATACAAATATCATGCATATTAGTTGATGAATAGATCAATAAAATATACTGCAAAAATACAGTGTGATACTACTTAGCCAGAAAGAAAAATGAGATAATAATACATGCTACAGAATGGATGAAGCTTAAAAACATTCTGCTGAATAAAAGAAGTCATATACATAGGGTTAATTGAGTCTATTTATCTAAACAGATAATGTACTGTAACTGAGTCAGTTCTGACTTAAAGCAAATCTAGAGGGCAGAATATAACTGCCTCTGTGCGTTTTAGGCAGTAAATCTTTAAGGTGGCAGAAATTTTCATTTTTCTTCTTAAAGGTGGCTGACATTTTTTAACAGCTGATATTGTGGTGTGAGTCCATCTAGTTATACTGTGCTACTAGGATTTCTTTGGAAAAGATAAGAGCATGCAAATGTAGAGAGACAACATTTTGTTTATGTTGTTGTCAGGTGTCATAGAGTCAGCCCGGACTCATAGTGGCCCTTTGCACAACAGAACAAAACACTGCACTGTCCTGCACTATGCTCACAATCGTTCCTATACCTGAACCCATTGGGGTAGCCACTGTGGCAATCCATCTCCTTTGTACTTTCCTCTTTTCCTTCACCCCTCCATTTTACCAAGCAGGACATCCTTCTCCAGGGACTGGTCCTTCTTGACAATATGTCCAAAGTCTGTAAGGCAAAGTCTCACCTTCCTAGTCTCCAAGGAGCACTCTGGCCAGACTTCTTACTACAATACAGATCTGTGTGTCCTTTTAGCTGCCCAAAGTGCTCTCAGTATTCTCCCAGAACATGATTCAAATGCATCAATGTGGTCATCCTTATTTAACGTCCAACTTTCATAAGCAGATGATGCCATGGCTTGGCTCAGGTGCACCTTCATCCTCAAAGTAATATGCTTGCTCTTGAATACTCTAAAGAGGTCTCTCTCGCACAGCAGATTTATCTAATGCAACGTGTCTTTCAATCCTTTGACTGCTGCTTCCATGAGTATTGATTGTGTATCCAAGCAACACAAAGTATTTGAGACCTCCAAACCTTTCTCCATCTATCACGATGTTACCAATTGCTCCACTTGTGAGGATTTTTCTCGTCTTTACATTGAGTTTAATCAAAAGGGAAGGCTGTAATCCTTAATCTTCGTCAACAAGCACTTCAATCCCTCTTCACTTTCAGCAAGCAAGGCCGTGTCATTTGCACATAGCAGATTGTTAATAAGGCTTCCTCTAATTCTGATGCTGGGCTCTTCTTTATATAAGCCATCTTCTCTGATTGTTTGCTCAGTATATAGATTGAAAAAGTATGGTTAGAAGATACAACCCTGACATACACTTTTCCTGTTTTTAAACCAGGCAGTATTCCCTTGTTTTGGTCACAGAACTGCCTCTTAAACAGTGATGGGGGGTTTTTGCTAATAATTTAGTGAGTTTCTGTTCTTGATGATAAAAAAATTCCATTAAGGATAATGGTTGCACAGTTGATTAGTGTCATTGATGTCACTGAATTATACACTTGTAATAAATTGAAGCAGCAAGTTCAGATGGAATTTTAAAAAGTAGCTGATGTGGCTACTTATGTAAAATAGCATTCCCAGGGAATTTAGTTTCTTGATTTGTAGGTTCAAGGTCATGGTCTTGTGGTATATTTCAATTAATTGACTTAATACCGTGCTTAGTGTTTCTGCAATGCTACTTAGTTCCTTAAGTCTTATCTAGGATCTTGAAAGTTTGCAGGTGAACATTCTTTTTTTTTTGGTGGGGTGGACGGATGGGACTGGATCAACAGAGGGAGAATAGATAAGGATGAAATGAAATGGTTGGCTGAGTACCTTCATGCACAACTGTAACCTTCGCCATGAAACCATAATAAATAGATTGTATGTGGTGTATCTTACTTAATATTTTCATCAAAGATTTTATGGAAAGATTTTGACCAAATGCTCTATGATCCTGATAAAAATGGGTGAAATATAGAGTAAATACTTGAATACTCATAAATTATAGAATGTCCAAGCCCATGAACCTAAATGAACAACAGAAACAACAGAACAACTGAGATAATCTTTAACCCTGCAACCTTACCAGAAATAGCCTATTATGTTTTAAAATCAATAAACACTTTAGTTTAGCTGGAATACATTCTCCACTATAAGCATTGAACTCTTAAAGCATTTTTTATGTGATAAAACAGATAATGGTAACTCAAAATTTAGATTGGATGCATCGGGTGAGGTTATTTCATCTCAATAGGAGAGGAAGTGGTCAGAAAAGGAAAGTGAGAATGAGTGTACAATTAGAAGAGTGTAGTCAATATCAGTGTATTATACATCACTGAACTGTTAAATTTATGTATATTTTGCTGTGCATATTTATACATTCAAAATCAAGTTCTAAAAAGCAAAAATATGGGGCAGTATCTTAGGTTTCTAGGATTATTATAATAAAAAAACACATGTGTGTGATTTTAAATGCAGAACTTTATTTTCACACAGTTTTGCAAGAAAATATAGCCAAATCAGTGTTTTAGCCAACTGGGACATTCCTATGACATATTTTTTTTTCCAATTTCTGGAGTCTATTTACATTATTTTGATGATAAATAGGTACTCAAGGACATCTGTTCTCTCGGTTCCCTGAATTTTTATTGTTTTGATGATTAAGATGTGAATGATATCATTAAGATAGCAAAATATAATATAATTTCCAATAAACTCACATACACAGATATAGGAATCAGGACTTCAACACATGATAGTGAGAGCATAAATCCATAACAAGCAGGTTAGACCTAAAACCTGAAATTGCCATCCTTGCCTCTAAGGAACATTCTTGCTATCTATCTTTTAAGACAGCGCTGTATGTTCTTTGGACATTCCATGATACTTTCAATATTCATCTCCAACACTATAATTTAAATGTATTAATTTTTCTTCAGTTTTCTTTATTCGATAACCAACTTTCACATGCATCTGAGGTGATCGTTAATCCCATGGATGGAGTCAGGTGCACCATAGTCTTAAAAATAACACCACTGCTTTCAAACATTAAAGAGCTCTTGCACAGCAAATTGTTCATAGTGATGTTATTATTCCTTAATGTCATTTGGATCTGTTGTGATGTTTCCTATTTCATCTCCAGTTCTAGATATTTGCATCTTTCTTTTCCTTTGTTAATTTTACCTGTGGTTTGTTGATTTTGTTTATCATTTCAAAAACCATTGCCTGTGTTGTTGATTTTTCCATGTTTTTCTGTTTTCTACTTTATAATTGCTGTAATCTTTATGATTTATTTCCTTCTGTTGTTAGAGGGTTTATATTCATGTCATTCTAATTTTCGTATGTGTTGTTTTAGGTGTTGATTTTTAATTTCTCTCCTTTTTCACATATTCTTTGATTGTTATAAATTGGTCTCTGCTAACTGCTTTTGCTGGGTCACAAAAGTCTTGGTACGTTGTGTTATCATTTTGTTTGGTCCAGGGATTTTAAAATTCACCCTTTATTCTATCTATTGCTCGGTTGTTTCAGGGTACTTTGTTGTGCAGTCTCCACGTATTTCTCTTTTATCTTCCTATTCTTTTTACAGTTGAATTACAGTTTATAATGCGGTGATATGAGAAAATAGCTTATGCAATCTCAACCTTTTTCAATTTTGTGAGACTTGCTTTGTGAACTAACATGCGATCTATTCTAGATAATGTACTGTGTGCACTGGAGAAGAATGTACTCTATGGTGTTGCAATTAAAACTTTGTATATAATCTAAGAGGTTGATGGTGTTGTTTTCTTTCTTTCTTTCTTTTCTTTCTTTCTTTATGCTTTTTCCTGGATAATGGTGTTTTGAAGCCTCCTACTATTCTAATATTAATATTAGATCAATGTTATTGTTAAGCTGTTTCTGTATTCTATTCATGTCGCTCCATTTTCTTCTTGTCTCCATAATTTCTGCTGAGAAGTCTGAGCTTATTCTCATCAGTTTACATTTGTAGGTGGTTGTTCTTTTTTCCCAAGCTCTCTCAAAATTCTCTCCTTTTCCTTAAACTTAGAGTTTTACTAGCTTTTTTTTGGGGGGGGGGTGTATCCTATTTGGGGATCTCCAAAATTTTTGAATAATTATTTTATTCCTCTTTGTGATGTTGGGATTTCCCCCATGATTTCTCATACTATTTTCCTTTTAGGTTTTTTGGGATTTTTTGTTTCTTCTTGCTCCAAGATGTCCATACTATGCAGGTTATTTCTCTTGATAGTGCTCATGTCATTCTCGTGCTTTCTTCAGAGCCTTTGCTCATCTTTCATTGTTTTTCACATTGGTTGAAGTCAGAGTGATTATCTTCAAGCTCAGACATTCACGTTTCCTTTTTTTCTGTTCTGTTCCTCAGGTTGTTACCACGTTGCCTAATTCTGATATCTCAGTTAGCTTCTGTGATTTCTTTTGGCTGAAAGTTTAAAGTTTTTCAGTTTCTTCCATTTTTCTCATGAGTGTTCCCCATATCTCTCAAAGAGAGCTAAATGTCTCTCTCCTAAATTCTATTTCTGGTTATTTTAAGGCCCTTCTTCTGAGTAATCCATTTGGTGTGGGTAATTTTGGGTTATTTTTCTTGATATTTTTGTGGGGTACTGTGAATGACTGCTGCTTCCTTGGCATTATGGTACACTTATTAGTGGTGTGTGGGTTTCTGGTTTGTGTAGGGGTAGTTGGCTTTATCAAGTCATGGATTAGAGGTCTACCAGGAGTTGGAAAACATATAATTGGGAAATGAGGAAAAATGAAAATATGTTGGTACATTGGGATTGTAGGCAGGGAGAAGAAAGAAAATAAAAGTAATTAAAATAATATTAAGGAGCTGCCTAGACAGATCAAAGGATTTATAAAACTGAGGGAATATTATTTTTAGAGGTGTACTAAAATTCAATAGGGAATGTGGAAGTGAACTTCCCTAGCAGAAGGAGAACGTGTAGAAGGAGATCGTCTTTGGGGCAGAATAATTGTGTTAGCAAGTCAAACCTGAAGGAGAGGATATACGTGTGTACAGACTTCAAAGAAAATGTATAGAGCAGAGAAGAGAGACCGAAAGAAAAGGAGGGGGCTTGGGAAGCGGAGGTCAAGAATGGGAAGACAACCCAAGGAGAAAGAGGAATAAATGTACATGTGCAGGAAGTAGAAGAATTAAAGACAGATGGTAACTTGGCTTGGGTGTGAATATGGTGTTCCGTTGCTATGATAACATGATTATGGGAGGGTCTGTTACCTTAAGTGCCAAGGAGAGAAAACCTGGATTAAAATTTTAAAACAAAAAAAAAAAAACAAAGCTCTGCTTTTTTTGTGATTTGGTGTGGTTCACGGTGTGGGTGTGGTTTGCCTGTGTTTGCCTGGGGTGGGGCTACATAGGATGAAGATGTAAGAACCACAGAGATTGTAGATTAAATTAAAATTAAAGAATAATATAAAAACTGAAAAGTAAAAAATAAACTCGTAGTTTTAATAGAGATTTTTCTTGCTTTGGCAGAGACTTTTTGGGGACTACTGGATACTGGCTTTGAACTGACACTAATTCCAGAATATCCAAAATGTTTCCGAGGCCCATCAGTAAGAGTGGGGGCATTTGGAGGTCAAGTTATCAATGGAGTTTTAGCTCAGGTATGCCTCACTGTGGATCCAGTGGGACCCCAAACCCATCCTGATATTATTTCCCCAGTTCCACAATGTATCATTAGAATAGATATACTTAGTAACTGGCAGAACCCCATATTGAATCCCTGATGTGTGGAATAAGAGCTATCATGGTAGGAAAAGCCAAGTGGACACCATTAGAACTTCCATTGCCTAGGAAAATAGTAAACCAAAAGCAACACCACATTTCTGGAGGGATATCAGAGATTTGAAGGATGCAGAGATGGTGATTCTTACCACATCCCTGTTTAGCTTACCTCTTTGGCCTATAAAAACAACAGCAACAAACCAGATGGATCCTGTAGAATGACAGTGGATTATCAGAAACTTAATCAGTTGGTGACTTCATTGCTTGAGCAAATTGTCGTTTCTCCTGGTACTTGATATGCAGCTATTGATCTGGCCAATGCCATCTTCTCAATACCAGTACCTAATGACCACCAGAAGCAGATTGCCTTCAGCTGGCAGGGGAGACAATATATTTTCACAACTCTTCTCCAGGGGTACATCAACTCTTCCGCCCTGTGTCATAAATTAGTTCAAAGGGATCTTGATTGCCTGTCTCATCCACAAAGTGTCACGCTAGTGATATATTGAAGGGATTATGCTGATTGGACCCACTAAGGAGGATGTACCAAAGACTCTAGGTTTATTGGTACAATATCTGTGTGCAAGAGGTTGGGAAATCAACCCAATGAAGATTCAGGTGCCTTTCAACTCAGTAAAATTTCTGGGGGTCCAGTGGTATAGGGCATGTCAAGACATTCCTACTAAAGTGTAGGATGCGTTATTGCATCTACCCCTTCCTCTAGTGTGCCTCTTGTGCCTCCTCTGATTTGGAGCCAACATATCCCTCACTTGGGTGTTCTACTTCAACCTATTTATCAAGAGAGATGAAAGGCCTCCAATTTTGAATAGGACCCAGAACAAGAAAAGGCTCTGCAAAAGGTTCAGGCTGCCATGCAAGCTGCTTTGTCACTGGGACCATATGATCCAGCTGACCCAATGTTGCTAGAGGTATCAGTCATAGATACACATGCATGCCACTATTCTTGAATCACAGCATAGAACCTTCGGATTTTGGAGTAAAATCCTGCCATCCTTTACAGAGAAGTACTCCACTTTTGAAAAAAAAACAAAAAACCCAACTGTTGGCCTGTTACTGGGCCTTACTGGAGACTGAACACCTCACCATGGGCCACCTAGTCACCATGAGACCTGAACTATGTATCATGAACTGGGTATTGTCTGACACACAAAGTCATAAAATTGGACGTGCAGAGCAACACTCCATTGTTAAATGAAAGTGGTATATATGAGATCACGCTAGAGCAGGACCTGAAGGTACAAGTAAGCTGCATGAAGAAATAACCCAAATGCTCACAGTCTCCACTCCTGTCACAGTACTTTCCTTCTCCTAGTCTGCACACATGGCCTCCTGGGGAGTACCTTATGATTAGTTAACTGAAGAACAGAAAATTCATGCTTGGTTTACTGATGACTCTGCACAATATGCAGATACCACTCGTAAGTGGACAGCAGCAGCACTACAGCCCCTTTCTGGATCTCCGGAAAGGAGAGTGGTAAAGGGAAATCCTCCCAATGGGCAGAACTTTGAACAGTGCACCTGACCACTCGGTTTGCCTGGGAGACAAAATTGTCAAATGTGAGACTGTATATTTATTCATGGGCTGTAGCTAATGGCTTGGCTGAATGGTCAGAGAATTGGAAGAAACATGATTTGAAAATTGGTAACAAAGAGGTGTGGGGAAGAGGTATGTGGACAGAATGGGCCAAGGAAAATAAAGATACCATGCCTCATGTGACACTAAAGAAGGGTTACCCCTGAAGTGGACCACTTTAATAATCAAGTGAATAAGAAGACACGCACTGTGGAGACTAGTCCTCCTCTTTGCTCTGCCAATCCTGTCATCACCCAATGGGCACATGAACAAAGCGGACACATGGTATAAGAGATGGAGGTTATGCATGGGTGCAGCCACATGGACTTCCACTCACCAAGGTTGACTTCTGACTTGGCCACTGCCACTATTAAGTGGTTCATCTACCAACCACAGAAGCCAACAGTGAGTCCAAGATATGGGACCATTCCTTGGGGAGATAAATCAGTGTATTAGTCTGGGTACTTTAGAGAAATAAATCCACAGAAACTCATATGTAAGAGAGAGTTTTATATAAAGGTTAAGTGTGCATCAAGAAAACATCCCAACCCAGTGCTGCCCAAGCCCACAAGTCCAACATTAACCCATTAACCCATATGTCCAACACCAATCCACAAAGTCCTCCTCCATCTCACAAAACAGACGCAATGATTCTGACTGCAAGAGGAAAGCCAAGTCAGTGAATGTGTACACATCTCAGCGCTGGCAGGGGTCTCCACACGGTGCTCCAGCACCGAGGGCTGCATCAGGGTAGGCCCGCATGGCTTCTCCTTGGGGATGTCTTGCAGGAAGTCATCCTTGCAAACTGAAGCAGGGAACTGCTAAGGCAGGTTCACCCTGGTGCAACCATCACAAACAAGTGACCCGAGAACTAGAAAGGCGAGGCTCACCGAGACATTTTCTGTCCTTCAATTAACCCCACATGTGTTTGTTGGCCAGGTTTGCACAATACACTAACTAACTCAATCCACCTCTTGCCAACCTGGCACCTGTACGTAATTCTTTTTTTTTTTTTCTTCTTTTTTTTTTAATAGTCATTTTATTAGGGACTAATACAACTCATCACAATCCGTACACACATCATTTGTGTCCAGCACATTAGTACATATGTTGACTTCATCATTCTCACAACACCTGCCTTCCACCCGAGCCCTCGGTGTCAGCTCATTTCCCCCCTTCCATCCCCCCTCCCCCTGACAATTTATAAATCATTATTATTTTATCATGTCTTACACTATCTGACGTCTCCCTCACCCACTTCTCCACTGTCCTTCCCCCAGGGAGGAGGTTATATGTAGACCCTGTCATCTGTTCCCCCTTTCTCCCTCACCTTCCCTCCACCTTCCTGATATAGCCACTCTCTCCACTGGTCCTGAGGGTTCATCCGTCCTGGGTTCACTGTATTTCCTGTTCCTTTCTGTGCCAGTGTACATCCTCAGGTCCAGCTGGATATACAAAGTAGAATTGGGATCATGATAGTGGGGGGAGGAAGCATTTAAGAACTAGAGGAAAATTGCATATTTCATCGTTGCGACACTGCACTCTGACTGGCTCATCTCCTCCCCGCAGCCCTTCTACAAGGTGATGTCCAATTTCCCCCGATGGACCCTGGGTCACCACTCTGCACTCCCCCTCATTCACAATGTTATGATTTTTATTTTTTTGGTCTTTGATGCCTGAAACCTGATCCCTTCGATGCCTTGTCATCTTACAGGCTGGTGTGCTTCTTCCATGTGTGCTTTGTTGTCTCTCAGTTAGATGGCCCCTTGTTTATCTTCCAGCATGTGGGACCCCAGATTCTATATAATTTGACAACTTGGCACCATCAACTTTCTTCACCTCATTTGCTTATGTACCCGCTTTGTCTTCAGCATCTGTGTAGGTGTAGGCTGGTGGGCTTCTTCCTTGTGGGTTTTATTGTTTCTTAGCTAGATGGCCACCTGTTTGTCTTCAAGCCTTTAAGACCCCAGATGCTGTATCATTTGACAGCCAGGCACCATCTGCTTTCTTCACCACTTTTGCTAATGTACCCCCTTTGTCCTCAGCGATTGAGTTGGGACAGGCTGGTGTGCTTCTTCCTTGTGGGTTTTGTTGTTTCTCAGCTAGATGGCTACTTGTTTATCTTCATGTCTTTAAGGCTTCAGGTGCTTTTGGTAGCTGGGCACCTTCAGCTTTCTTCACCACATTTGCTTGTGCACCCATTGTCTTCAGCGATTGTGCCAGGCAGGTGAGCATCTCAGACTGCCGAATTGTTAGAACAAAGTGTTCTTGTGTTGGGGGAGCACTTGTGTAGGGACCCACTGTCCATCTGTTTTCTTAATACTCAACCTATAAATATATGTACATAGATCTATTTCCCCCTCATCATATATAAATATATTTACATCTTTATATGCCTGTATTTACATCTCTATGACTACCCTTTGCCTCCTAGTTCTTTCCTCTATTAATTTGTACTTTCTTCTTGTCCCACTATCATGTTCTGCTTTCATTTGGGTTTTAGGCATTCCTCTCGGTTACATTGCCCTTGATCCAGCCCTGCAAGTCATGCATAATTCTTTAGCTTCACAATTGCAATTAAGTAACACCTACACCTTAACCCTATAATCCTTGAATTGTTTCCCCACCTATGAAAGTTTGTAAGCAACCACTTCATGCTTTATCTCCCCCAATTTTGGGTATCCAATTTATGTACTGCCCACTTACATCAACCCAGTTCTCTGAGAAGACAATCATATTTTTTGACATGAAGAGTCTTCAATCCAGTTGGAAGCTTGTGAAGTCTGCATCCATAAGCAAAGTCAAATCCGGACAGGCCATCCGTGAAATCTGCAGCAGTATTCACCAGTTTACAGGCTCAAAAATCTCCAGCTGGTCAGGTTCTGGTCAACAACGTGGGCTGACTCACTTAGCCTCCACAGGGTGCCCATTGGTCGCCTTGCCTTTAGACCATGGGCTCTCACCAATACTCAACAAGCCTAACCCTCTCGTGCTAGGTCATGAACCTTAGATCAGTCAACCCTCTCTCATCTTCTTTTTTTCCTGTAAACCAAGTCCACAGGTGTTAATGGCCAAACTCAACCTGTCTCTTTACTGTTGCATTTCTCCCACTTCTACTCAACAAGTAGTTCCAGGTGGTCACCTAGCAAGCATTTCAGCCTGCTCATAGGCTCCCTTTAACATTCAGTCCCAGAGAGGAGTTTTCTTCATGGTTCCAGATTTTTTTCAGCTTCTGACAAAGACTACTAGTTCCTGAGTACTCCAAAGCACTGGGTGGGACATATATTTTCAAAGCTCTCTTTGCAGGCATGGCTTAAACTCATCTAAAGATCAAATTTTCATGTCTGAAAGAAAGTGAGTTTACAAACTTTCTATTTTCCCACTTCTCATATTTCTGAGAAAACAACCAAGTAAAGTGTGGCTTTATCTGACCTCTGGCTAGACAAAGAATAACTACCATGAGGGAGAAGTCAAACAAACATCTACTCTCCATTTTATGATTTGTTTCTCCAGTACTCTGAAGGTACCATAATGTAGTAGGAATCACCACCCCTGCATCTTTCAAGTCTTTGATGGTGGCATTGACCTCTGCAATCCCTCCAGGAATGCGGTACCACTTTTGGTTTACCATTTTCCTAGACAATGGCAGTTCTAATGGTGTCCATTTGGCCTTTCCTACCATGATAGCCCTTATTCCATATTTCAGGGATCCAATATGGGGGTTCTGCCAGATATTAAGTATGTCTATTCCAATGATGCATTCTGGAACTGGGGAAATAACTGCAGGATGTGTCTGGGGGCCCACTGGACCCACAGTGAGGCAAACTTGATAACTTGACCTCCATAAGCCTCCACTCTGGTGGGCCTTCGAAACACTTTGGGTCTCCTGGAACTAGTGTCAGTTCTGAGCCAGTGTCCAGTAATCCCAGAAAAGTTTGATGATTTCCTTTCCTCCAATGAACAGCCACTCTTGTGAAAGGCTGCAGGTCCCTTTTGGGCAGGCTAGAAGAAAGACTAACAGTATAGACCTTCACTGATGTAGCAGGGTCCTCCTTCAAAGGGACCTGGCCTCCCCCTCATTCAAGGGGTTGTGGGTCTGTAAACTGCCTCAGGTCTGGGAATTGATTGAGCGATTGTGGCTGTCTATTCTGCCGTTCACCTGATCTACCATTCTTCTGCCTGTATAGATTACGTAAATATTTAGTAGGTTTCCCATCTATTTCCTTCCTAGGGATACCATGGCTAAGTATCCAATGCCATAATTCCACACGAGACAGGTTGCTTTGATTACTATGGAAACCTTGTTGTCCATTATAACCATGCCCATCCTGTCTCTGTTGATTCAGTGCTGACACCTGCCCTCTACCATCACGGGGACCAATCAGCCCCATTGTGGGCAAATGTCGGAGTTCACTTAGGGCAATGCCCCCTGTTAATCCTGATGCACATAAAATAGCAATTACAGCAGTCTTAAGAGATGCTGGGGCCCACTTCAGAAACTTGTTCCTTATGGTTGTGTTAAAGGGTATGTCCTCAGGATATCCTCATTTTGGGTCTATGGGAATATCCTGATAGATCCATTCCAACATACCAATTTCTCTAAGCTTTTGGATGCCTTCCTCTACAGTGTACTAAGGTAGGTCAGGTACTTCAAGTTGGTCCAATCTAGGCCATCTGGCAGTCCATGCTTCAGCGAACAAACCAAATAAAGAATTAGATCCTCTCTTAGCCTCTCTCACAGAGACATTGAAAGAAGAGTTTGTGCTTAGGGGTCCCATATCCAGAAACTCAGACGGGCCTAATATTACATTTCATGCACCAGTATCCCACACCCTTAGTAACCATTCCCAGAGATGTTTCCCAGACTTCTGCTTGTATGTATTTGAAAAACTTGAGCAGATCTTTATGACTATAGCACACTTTTTCTTGGGTATTTCTTGCAGGAAGTCAGCCTTGCAAGCTGAAGCAGGGAACTGCTAAGGCAGCTGCACCCTGGGGTGACCATCACAAAGCAAGAGACCCAAGAACTAGAAAGGCGAGGCTCACGGAGTCATTTATACCTCTGCCCTTCAATTAATTCCACATGTGTTTATCAACCAGGTTGGCACAATAAACTAACTAACTCAATCAGCAACCTGGTGGCACATTGATTACATAGGACCAATTCCATCATGGGGGGGGGGGGCAGTGTTTTTCTTACTGGAATAAATACCTACTCTGATATGAATTTGCCTTCCCTGCGGGCAATGTGTCTGCCAAAAGTACCAATCATGGACTTACAGTATGCCTTATCAACCCGCATAGCATCCCACATAGCATTGGTTCAGATCAAAGAACTCACTTCACAGCAACTGAAGAGTGACAATTGACTAATGCCCATGGAATCCACTGGTCATAGCATGCTCTTCATCATCCTGAAGCAGCTGGCTTGATACTTGATAGAATGATGGAATGGCCTCCTAATGACACAATTACGGTGCCAGGTAGGTGGCAATAACTTGCAACACTGGGGCAATGTGTCTCCAGGAGGCTGTATTTGCTTTAAACCAGCAGCCAATATATAGTGCTGTGTCTCTAATAGCCAGGATTCATGGGTCCAGGAACCAAGGCGTGGAAGCTGGAGTGGCACCACTCACTATTATTACTTGTGATCCACTTGCAGCAATTTTGTTTCCTGTCCTACCAACCCTATGTGCTTCAGGTCTGGAGGTCCTAGTCTTGAAGGAAGGAACTCTCCCACCTGGAAACACAGCATGGATTCCACTGAACTGATATCTGAGAATGTCTCCTGGGCACTTTGGGCTTCTCATGCCTTTGGTTCAACAGGCCAGGAAGGGTGTCACTGTACTGAGTAGGTGATTGATCCTGATTACCAAGGAGAAATTGGACTGGTGCTACACAATGGGGGTAAGAGGCCGACTCTTATTACTGCCTTGCTCCGTGATTAAATTAAATGGTAAACTACAGCAACCCAATACTTACAGGTCATCTAATGTCCCCGACCCCTCAGGAATGAAGATATGGGTCACCCCATCAGGCAAAGAACTACAGCCAGCTGAGGTGCTGACTGAGGGCAAAGGTAATACAGAATAGGTACTAGAAGAAGGTAGTTCTACCTATTAGTTATGATCACATGATCAATTGCAAAAGTGAGGTTTGCTATTGTCAGTTTATCTGCTTTATATGTGCTTATTGAATATCTTTCCTTTTTCATTTATAATGTACCAGATTCAATTAGATTCCATGTGTTTTCATTTATATGTATGAAAGATGTATGATGTTAGGTGTAAGTGTTATTTCATTAATGTCTGGAAATTTTATCTGGCTAAAGAATTGTGTATAGGTGCCATGTTGGAAAGGGGTGGACTGTGATAGGTAGGTTTATTTTGCCAATCTGGCCAATAGGAACAATAGGGATAAATCAAGTCACAGCTTGTTTGGAGGGCAAAGAGATAAATGGCTCAACGAGGCCTGCCCCTCTCTCTCTTGGTCTCTGGTGATTGGACCAGTGTGGCTGCTGCTTTAGTTAGTCCTCTGCCTCAACTTGTGAGCCACACTACCTGTAAGACAAGCCAACCTGTAGATCATGTAACTAGAGCTTGAGGTTCTTTTGAGACCTGGTTTGCCATGCTGCTAGTATGTACACCACTTGATCTTGAACCTGGTGGATCCTGTCATCTTGCATTGTTTAAGTTCAATATCCCATATGGGGTGTCTCACCCTGCTGTTTGCTGCCTGTGGGTAGACTCTGCCTGCATCACCCACTGTAGGGTAAGACTCAGCTCTCTGCTTCCTCGACCTTGGACTCATCAGCACTTGTTAGTTCCAGTATATTAACTCTTCCACAGAAGTGAGTTGAACTGAGCCTTCTGTGCTGCTTTGTGGACGAAGTAGCTGTTAAATTCTTTCATGATGTATAAACCTTTCCATATATATATTCATATATTTCCATATGTATTTCCAAATATATATATTCATAAGTGTCCTGGTTTTGTTTCTCTAGGGAATCAAGCCTAACACAGTATGTGTGGGTGTCCTCTATGTGGGGAAGAGAGATGTACATCAGGCAAGGGAAACCAGAGAAGGAGGAAATAAAGAAAATCAAATAAACATTTTCAAATGCCTAAAGTATTTCTTGGATTCTGAGGATATTTCTACCAAGCTGTCCATGTGTTCTGCTATCTACTCAGTGCTTCTAGAGGCCAGAAAGTTGAGGATTTCTCTGGCTGGATTAAAATGGGACCCAGAAAAATCAGCTCTTTTAGGAGAGGAGAAATCACTGAAGCAGGTTGGGCCAGCGGTCATAGTGAAAATAAGTCAGGTTATACTGATACTAAACTTAAAAATAAAAGAAGTGTGTACTTAGCTTTGGAGTTGATTTTCTAGCTTCAGGGAAGCACAGGATTCCCTCTGAGTGAGATTTCTCAAGTATAATATGAGAAGATCTTCCCGGGGTTGTTATCTGATGGCCACTTTACCCAACGACTCTCAAGATCTTATTTTTACTCTTGTTGTCTTGTTTTAACTTTCTCCAACTTCAACTTGAACTTACATATTGATGGTATTTACAGTCAACTTCTGGCTTTATTTTGATGGCAAACATTAAGCTTCTCCATAATCTCTTCCCACAGATGTAATCAATTTGTTTTCTATGTGCTCCATCAGGCAAACTTTATATGTGCAGTGGCTATATATGTTGTATATATACATTGAAAACATTTACAATGAGAAATTATTGGTCATGCAATATTCTGTCACATACACTCTAGCTTCATTTCTTCACCAAGGTCATATTTTCCATCTACTATGCCTTCCTCTTTGTTTGAAAATTTAGATTCTAATAGCCATTAATTATCAATGCTTCTTGTTTGCATCTTTGCCTTGCAAGGATTAGAGTACTGCTGTGATGTTGAGAAGTGTGTCACTGGTGTGACTCACCCAAATAATGGTTATTTCAATGAATAAGGAAACTGACAAAGAATGTGTACCTTTGAATTATTTTGTTGATGGAAAATATTGAATGGAATACCAAAAGAAGATAAACAAAAATCTATGTTGACATCAAGACAGAATGTTTTTTGGAAGAGAGGATGACTGGATTTTCTCTCATGTACTTTGGACAACTTGTCTAGAAAGATTAGACATTGGAGATGTATATCATGCATCAGAAAATAGAATATTGCCAAAAAAGATGAAGGCCTTCGAAAAGATGCATTGACACGGAGGTTGAAGCAATGGGCTCAAATATAGAAGTGATTGTGCAGCCGGGGAAGTATTAGGCAGCTTTTATTTTCTGCTGTACTAGCATCTCTGTGGTTAGAACTGACTTAATAACATCTTAAAACAACAACATGATCAGATTATATCATGCTTTTAAATTATGATATAACCATGCATATGAAATATCTACCAGCTATAGCAGTAATAATTAATGAAAAAGAGACAGATTAACCACTGAAAAACAAAAGATTATTTCAAAGTAGTATAAAGAGCTATACAGACTAAATCTAAATCATAAGTTTCTAAACTCATTTGGGCTGTAGCCTCCTTTCAGAAAAAATAAAAACGTCTCAGTGCCTCCATGGAAATTAAAATCATTGTATCCCTTACTCCAGGATAAAAGGGAAGCATGTGCTTTGCTGCCCCCCTTGATTATTTCAGTTCCTCCCAAGGGATGATCGCACACACTGGAAAACACTGATAGGGTAAGACTTGTCTTTCTACTAATTATAAAATGAAAATGCATCATTCATTTACAAAAATGTGTCTTTGAAGAAAGTAAATTCAGTACTTCACATTTGAGAAAAAAATTAGTCAAGACTTTAAGTGCATAAATATATTATGTATTGTGAATATAATTTTCTACCCATCATAAACATAGATTTTATGGAATATATAAAGATTGATGTTGTTTACCTCAGTGACTAAGTTGTAAACCATCAGTCTGTTCAGATAGCAAGCAATACATTTATTTGCTTTAATTAAAGCACACAAGTAACATCACACAGAAATCTCAGTATTTTAGCTCATAAGCAGTTCTAGTATCTACTTTTAAGATATTTACTTTTTTATTTAAAGTAAGTAATTTCAATGCATTCCACTTTTCAAAGACTTGAAATTCTGATTTCTTATGCTGGCATGGAATTATCTAATTGCTATGTTTTAAGGCAAATTAATTTGCTCATATGCTCAATTTAAGTATCATCCAATTTTCCTCTCTGTAGCCTTTTGCTTAAGGAGTGATTAAATTGATGACATTTTTAATTAAAACAGTGCTATCTATTTTATAAAGCATTAAGCTTGAGATTGATTACAGAGCCTGAATGAAATTTTAGTTGTGTGTGTGTGTGTGTCATCTGTTCTATTAGCACATACATTTCATATTCCTCAGATAAAGCAGTCGCTTATTTATCAATAATATCATTAGAGATTAGAATTTTAATACCAAAAATATACATTTAAATTTCATTGTATCCCCTAATAACTTTAATTTGAATTTGAAAATTAGAAATTTAACATTTGATCAATATCTAGAGCCTTGGGAAATAATCTGTGATTTAATACATATTTATCAAAAATACATGCAAACTCTGGGAAATGTTTCAAATTATCTCTGTGAAGTTTCTACTGTCTGCTCAACAGAAACTTTGAGTGTTTACAGGCAATGCTGTGAAGAATGGTGTTAAGTAAAATAAAAGGTAGAGAATGAAGTCAATCAAAGGGAGATTTGAAACTGGAAGTATTGTAATTTTCATCTTTAAACACAAGCCCAACAATTTGTTGGTAAAGACAAAGTAGAGATTTTACTAAGCATGTAGCAAAAGAATCCATTCAGAAACTCCCCTATCTCTGAGATTAAAGCATATGTAATAGATATAGATCTATATTCAAAAGTAAAGAAAGTATTTTGACTAACTTATGGCAATTATATGCAATCCTAGTTTCACTTCAAGGAAACAGTACCCCTAATGTGTTCTACCGAGAACACATGAAGTGAACAGCACATTGAATTGTTGTTGCTATGTGCCATCAAGTCTTTTCCAAACCATAGCTACCATATACATAACAGAGCAATGAAACACTACACTATCCTCCAGAATCCTTACAATTGTTCCTATGCTTGAGGGCATTGTTGTAATCCTTGGTGTCAGTCTATCTTGTTGAAGCCTGCCTTCTTTTCCACTGCCCCTCCACTTTACCAAGCATGATGTCCTTAGTCAGGGATTGGTATCTTCTGACAATATGCCCAAAGTATTTAAGAGAAAGCCTCATCATCCTTGTCTCTAAGGGGCACTTTTGCAAGACAAATCAGTTTGTCAGTAGCACATTAAATAGTCTTCTCCAGCACCACAACTCAAATGAATAAAATTGAATTTTACTCCCCCGAATTCTATTTGTAAATTATAACCCCCTAGACATTTGGAAGGAGATCAAGTTGGACAATGTTATGCACCAGGCTACTTACTAATATTTTGATGATTTAAACACATTAGCTGATTCATATATGAAAATAACTTGCAATCTGTTTGCAATCTCTATTAAGCCATTCTACTCTTTCTCATATGGTTTCCATAAGTTGGAAGGAATTTACTCAATGCAATACATTTGGTTTTATACTAGTGGAAGTATATCTGATCCTTGAAGAACACAGGTTTGTGAACCCACTGATATGCATTATTTTTTTTACCGGTTGCTCATACGGTGAGTTCAAGTGTTTCCATACTAAATACTCACTCAGAGATGATTAGCATTACATGGTATTTGAAGTATATATTCGCAACACTTGAGTTCACCACAATAGCAACAGGAAAAAAAATTAACCATAAATAACACTAATGTCATTTTGTGTATATGATTTTCTCTCGTAGCTTTATAAAGTAGGCCAAATTATTGTAGGGCATATTTTAAATCAATCACTTTTCAGAAATAGAAGAGAAGATTAGTGACAAATGAAAATAGGCCTAGGGAGAAACCCACAGTATCTGAAAATAGAGATAGACCAGTGTGCAATGCCAGGCCCGCCAGGATGACCATCCACTGCAACGAAGGCAAGGATCTTCTCCCCGCACTGGCAGCCTTCCCTCAGGCCGGCATCCAAAATGAGACTTCTAATTAGCTTCCTATCCTTGGGAGAATACATTTTTGTAGGTGAAAGTCTCCCACTTGTGGTGTGTCAGCTATAGCAACACTAAGAAACTAAGAGAGGGAAAATACATTTTATATTTATTTACTATGAGGAGAAAGTTGTGATTAGAAATGACTGCTCATTAACCATTGAAGTGACTGCTCATTAACCATTTTATCATATATATATTATGTAATGATATCATATACAATATAATGTATTTATATAATGTATATAATAAACGTATTTAATGTGATGTAACTTAATATATGTGCTTCCTATTTATATCCTTTTTAATGTATTATTTGATCTGTTATTTTTATATTCTGATGTTAAATAGGCTTGAACAATAACAATTCTACTTTTTATTAGAATAATAGTTCTAATTACTATTGTTATCTTATTCTGATGTTTCAGTGGAGTTCCTTACTTAATATAATTGTACCTGTAGTCAGATACATAATTACTCATGAAAGCGTCCACCATTTCAAAATAAGACCATGAATAAACCATTGCCATTTAATGCTCACCACATCATCATTTTACTCCACATTTAGTCCTAAGCATAGATTTGCTTTTACTCCAATAAATCTTTGATTCAAACTTGCGCCATTATTCAGGGATTTGGTGTATTACATGCACCAGTGCAACTGGGAGCGCTTATCTTGCCCACCAGAAAGGACTATAGTGGTAATATATATTTTAAAGTGTTTATTTGAAACTCTTTCAGCTCATTGTGATACTTTTTAACTCTAGGAATTACCAGCGGGTAGAATTTAATGATGAAAGCAACAGATGGATATTAGTTCAATTACATGAGTTATGACATATCAATTCATATCAATGGAATTATATCAGTTATGACAAATTCCGATTCAGGAAGTCTAATAGTTGGAAGGAATAAAGTTACCGACTCTAGATTTTTCGATGAGTATTTTACACACTGAAGGAATGAAAACAAATATCTGTCCTAATTGGGAATTTAAAAAATCAGTTTTATGAGTTCTTCCCGGTAGCGACTTATTAGATGCCCAATACAATGAAACACTGTTCTGTCTGGTGTCGTGCTTACACTTGTTTCTCCGCCTGTTGCAGCCATTGTGTCAATCCACCCCTTGAGGGTCGACCCTTCCTCTCTTTCACTGCCCTTCAACTTTACTAAGCATGATATCTTTCTCCAGGGACTGGTCTCTCAGATCTCGCTCTCTCGCTCTCTTTTCTCTCTCTCTCTCTCTCTCTCTCTCTCTGCCATTAAGTCAATGCTGACTCATACTGACCCTTCTAAGTTTCCAAGACTGTAGCTGTTTGTGGAGTAGAAAACCCTTTTGTTCTTCCGTGGAGCTGCTAGTGATTTTGAACTCCTGACCATGAGGCTCACAGGCCAACTGATATCCACTGACTACCACGGCTCGCCTGGTTTCTCTGATAACATGTCCAAAGTGTTCAAGACAAATTCTCACCATCCTTGCCTGGAGAGGGGATACTAGAAAAAAAAAGTGAGTAAAAAAAATTCCTCTTAATACATTAACTTTTGGATAAAGACTGGAGCTTCAAAAATTTGTGGAAAACATTAATTATACTTTAATTCAATTTTTAGATGAAATTTTTGAAGCCCCTTATGTGTCTATGTGTCTAAACCTATAAAATATGTTACATAGATATAATATGTATTTATCAACATGGTAGTTTTTATCAAAATGTTGTAATTTTCACATGTGAATATATATAGTCACTGAAAAATCAATCAATATAAATACTAAGAAATAAACTCCTCACATTATTCAATCTATGTAAGGAAACAATATTACATTTGTATATTTGAATTAATTTTACCAGTTTATGTTTGAAAATGTTTATACAATATAACAAAAACTATTTTTCCCTTTCATCCCATATTACCCTCAAATAGGCTTGAATTTGTAAGGCACACACAATGCATAGTATATTTTTAATATGTGTCATGAGATGTGCAAATACAGATGTGTACACATATAGCAAATGCTCTCTATACAATCTTGAAAATTTAGGAGAAAATACAAAAATTAGATAGATATTTTGTATTCACAGAAATGTGGAAAATATTAAATCATTAAATACAAAATATCAAGTTGTTTGAATAATATTAAAAGGTTTGCCTTGTTAATTCCCTCTTGTATTTTATTTGATATCTCTACTGAATTCACATACACTACTTTCATATATGTAAATTGGTAATATCTTCCTATTTAAACACAGCAAAATGAATCACAAACAAAGATGGGAGTATGCACCTTAGTTTAAAAGTTGATGTGCTGAAAATATAGCCATTGAATTGTTGTTTGGTGTCTATGAATTGATTCCCAATCATAACCACATCTATCTACAGCAGAATGATCCACAACCATTTCAGTGAAGTTTGACAAATGAAAAAATAAAATAGCAAAATAATATTTACTTTAAGCTTGGAAATAAATAATGGAGAGTAGATAAATAAATAAAATGACTTAAATAATGCTTAGATACGCATAGAAAAGAAGAATAAAGTGGTATAGTTGAACTGAATAGGAAGAATAATTTAAGAGAGAGAATTAATTTAATTTTAAATGATAAACAGTGATTTGCCATCAGTGCTTGGAAACAAACTATGATCAATTGTTAATAATTAAAATAGAAGCAGATATATATTTTCAAATATAAGAAAAATAGCTAATGTATGTTGAGAAGGTTTAGGTGTGTCAAGTGTGTGATGGAAACCTGAAGGTAGGAACATGTTTTTGAGGGTTGCAAGTCTGCAAACCAAAAGCCAGAATAGTATTCTAGGATCACATAATACAAGGCTTGTTAGGCTCTGAAAATAGTTTTGAATTTACTTAAGTGTACAAAGGCATCACTGGAAAGTTTATGTTTCAAAGTACTATATCTCCTTTGGGGAGGATGTAATTTGGCTTGGGTGAGACACATTTAAAATTTATATATTTTATATTTGTATGTATTTATAAAAATATTCACAAACACATATGTATATACAAACTTATATAACCCTCATTTGTCAATGTATCTAATAATATTATTAAAAGATATTATTAGATATTAAAAGATAAGGTACATTTTCGAATGAAAACAGGATCCCCATGGTGAACAGATTTCAGCAGAACTTCTAAAGGAAGAACAGATTACAAAGAAAGAACTCACTTCTGAAACGTTAGACATTGAGATCCTGATGCATAATGAATGGTGCTGGAGGATGAGCCCCATAGTTTGGAAGGCACTTAAAATATGGTGGGAGAAGAGCAGCCTCCTTAAAGGATTTGTTCACTTTAGATGCCTTTGTATGTCACCTCTGGCTCAAAGAAACCCTACATAAAATAGAACTAAATGTTTCCTAGTCCTGCATCATCTGCACGAGTCTTGTTAGGTTCAAAATAATAATTCAGCCACTGAGTCTCTCTCTTCTATGGCCACCCTCTAATTTATCAAGAATGCTCTTCTCCAGGGACTGGTGTCTCCTGATAACTTGGACTAATTGTAGGAGACAAAGTCACCTCATTCCAACGTCTCAGGAGCATTCTGACTCTAGGCATTCTTCCTCCACGGTAGATTTGTTTATTCTTTGAGCAGTTGGTTGCACTTTCAACATTCATTCTCCAGCATCATAATTCAAATATTACAATTCTTCTGTGGTCTTCCTTCTTCATTGTCCAGCTACCCCACTCACAGACTTTATTGAAAATACTACGACTTGGTTCAGGTGTATATTAGTCCGAAAAGTGACATCTTTGCTCTTTAACACTTGAAATAGTTCTTCTACAGAAGATTTGTTCAGAGCAATACATCTTTTATTTCTTGGATGTTACTTCCTCACATGCTAATTGTGGAATTAAATGAAATTCTTGACAACATGAGTCCTGTCTTTAGCTAATCTATCAGGATGTTGTCCATTGGTCAGGTTGTGAGGATCTTTTTTATATATATTGAATTGTGATTTACATAGAAGTTTCTCATCTTGGCATTCAGCAAGCAAATTGGATCATCTGCTTTCTGCAGATGGTAATGAGCCCTCTTCCAGTCCTGCTGCTGTGTCCTTCTTTATGCAGTCCTTCTGTGTCCCAGATCATTTGCTCAGATTACAGATTAAATAAGTATGCACGTCTTTCCTGATTTTAAACCATAAAATATTCTCTTCGATTTGAATGATTGCCTCTTGGTCTATGTATAAGTTCTAGATGAGCCCAATGAAATGGTGGTTCTAGAATTCCTAATTTTCTTAATGTTGTTCATCGGTTGTGATACAGATAGTTTAATGTTGCTGTATAATCAATAAAACACAAGTAAATATTTTTCTGGAATTCTGGGCTTTCAGCCAGGATTCATCTGGCACCAAGCAATGATATCTCCCATTCCACCAATTCTTTTGATTCCAGCTCTTTTGAATCCTTGCAGCTCCTTTTTGTTATCCTACTTCATCTTCTATTTTTCCCAATAGCTTTATTGGGATATAATGCACATATTACCGAGTTCTATTTGTTAAATTGCATCAAGAAGAAATGTACAGTAATAGCCACATGCAGCTTTAGAACATTTTCTTCATTATTGAACTGATCATTACTCATTTCCCATTTCCCCACTACCTCCCCTGCCATACCGCCAAGCAACTATTAATCCAGTCATTGTCTCTTTAGACTTAACTATCCTGAATTTATCTACAGAAACATTTAAAACAAAAACCAAAAACTAACAACAATAACAAAGTAAAACAGCTAAAAACCTCAATCAAAAAGAAAGAAGAAAATATTAGAGATGAGAACAAACTGAAATGGATCACGGGGAAGAACAATGTTAGCTTAACTGCATCTGCAACAATCTGCTTTCTAGAAGTGCTTTTGTTAAATTCTATTCAGCAAAATTTAATTTCATGCCATAGTAATAATATTGTTAATAAAACTTTATTGTGGAGATGATTGCACAACTCTTATAAATATGATTGAACTATTAAATTATATGATCTGTGAAATATATGAAAATAAAATTACTTATAAAACAAATAATAATAATATTATTATTAAACAATTTCCACATTTTTGGAACTTTTCTTCAGAATGGGCACATTGATATCTTACAGTCACTTAGCCATGTAGCTCTATTTTTCTGATTCTTGGCTAGAGCAGTGAGCACTTCCAGCACTGCATCTATTTATCGAAAAATGTCCATTGATATTCTATAACCTCTTGGAAAGCTGATTTTGGATAATGCAGCTTAGACTTCTTCCTCCAATATTTGTGGTTCTTGTTCACACAATACATCTTGAAATGGTGGGACATTAATCAGTACAGTGGTTCTGCATTTTCATTTCATCTTCTTTTTCCCATAGAACCCTTTACTATTTCAACTCAAGGCATATTGTTTTCTTTATTTCTTTCAGCTTGATATGCTAAACAGGTTATTTCCATTGTGTTTTCTAACTCTAGGTCTTTTCACATTTCATTATAATTTCTTTTGCATTCTCAAGCACCATTTGAAATGTTCTTTTCAGCTGTTTTACTTTAGCATTTTTCTCATTCACTTAAGTTTCACAATATCTACTAATATCCAATTTGGGTCGTTCTTTCTTCCTTCCCTTTTTAATGACTTTTTGATTTTTCATGTACAATCTTGCCATTCCATATTGCTGGTAAAAGGTGTTTTGTAATGAAAAGGTCACTGGCTATTAAAAATTCTATCATATGATATTTAGCTTCATTTATACCACCAAGGCAATATTTCTCAATAATTAATATGTCCCCTTTATTTCAAACATTATCATTCCAAACACTAATAATTACCACTGTATCTTGCTTCCACGTTTGAATAATTTCAGAACTAAGAAATAGGTGATTTTTAAACTCCTTCATTGCTAGCTTTAGTGGTTGCATAAATTTGAATCATAATAGTATTAAATGGTCCTCCTTGTAGACATATAGATATTATTCTGTTACAGACATTGCATTTCATTAGATATTTTTAAAAGATACATTTTGAAAATTAATATAAATTGCACTTGATTTGTCTTTAATTTGTCATTCCTCTTCAGTTTTTCATTGCTGGCATGCATTCAGATACCACACAGTTGGTTCTGATTAGTAGTAGTGATCCTATGTAGAACAGAGAAATTACTTCCTCGTCCTGCCCTTTCCTGAACTTATTGATACAAGTGAGCCCATTGTTGTAACCACTGTATCAATACAACTTGTTGATGGATTTCTATGTAACATGGATTCAAAGCATAATAAAGCCTTTAAAATGGCCAGCCTTACCTGCTGGAAGTGAGGCGGAACGGGAGCCCTTGCTTACTGACTGCCAAGAGGACTCGAAGCCCTGGCTGATGAAAATCAGACTGTGTTCCTCAATATGGATCACAAGTTGGTGTGAAGAAAATGAAACCAACATCATGATCAATGAGGAAAGGTTGAGGTTAGGAAGTTATCATTGAATAAGGAAGACTGCAGAATAATGGATGAATTTTAATTACGGTGTGCTGAAGATTATTGAAATTATCAGGGCATGCCGGAACAAACAAATATGTATTGAAAGAAGTACAGCTAGGATGTTCCTTAGAAGTAAAGATAGCAAGAATTCTCACATACTTTAGACATTTTATAAGGATAATTTAGTTCCTGGAAAGGAAAGAAAAGTCCGCCACAAAACAAGTGCTGTGAGGAAATGGATTGACACAGTGTTTACAACAATGGGCTCAAACATAGCAGCAATTGTACGGACAGCACTCTACCG
The DNA here is from genome assembly GCF_000313985.2 of Echinops telfairi. NCBI lineage: Eukaryota > Metazoa > Chordata > Mammalia > Afrosoricida > Tenrecidae > Echinops > Echinops telfairi. Next base: position 7,366,824 of record NW_022111372.1, on the reverse strand, counting down.
TTCTGCTCCGTGTTTTATTTGTTACTCTCAGGTAAGGCACCTAGTGACACCCCCTATAGCTGAATCTATAGTGAACACAATATAGATGACTATATACAATGTAATAATCTTTTAGGGAGTACCCCCTCATATATAGTGTATGCATATATACACACACATATACATAAACACACACTTGTGTGTGTATTTACATGTGCAGACACACATGCATACATCTATGAGGACGTAAAGAAATTTGTGCAAGCATTATATTATCTTTCAGTTCTATTTTCCCACAAAATTTTTGAAGCCCTTTGGTATAGCTGTATACGCATGATAGCACAATGTTATAATATTTGGTATACATAGATACAGATATCAAATATTACAGAAAACTACTTACACATTATACTTAAGTATTAACAGTCACTAGGTCTGAAATGATCATGGCCCATGTTTTTCCTTTCTTAAAAAAAATCACACTAATTACTATTTTAGGATGAGTAAGTTAGTAGGAGGAGGTATCAACCTACAACATTTAAGTGTTCAGCTGCTCGTTGAGAGGTTTGGAACTCTGTGGGAACATTTCAGTGGCTACGGGGAGAATGGCCTGGAGATCTTCTCCCATAGGGTCACAAAGTAAACCTAAGGCATTGTTCTGTTCTGCAACATGGGGTCGCTCTGAATTTGAAAATATTTGAAGGCACATACAACGCTTTGAAAACCACCCCAAAATTTCAGTGCATTAAAGCGGTACCTTTTCCTAGTTTTCATGATAAGTGTAATGCTAATGTTCTTGGTGTCTGTGCGTTCCAAAATGTTTACACCTAGTTGCTCCACCATGTCTCAATCTATGGAGTTCTCTACTGTATCCCCTATACCAAGTGGTTTGACAAAAAAAAAAAAAAAAGAGTCTGTGATGTATTTTGGAACTAACAACTTTGTCCATTAATAATATATACTGGACACTTCATTAACCACCCCACCTCACATTAGCATGCATTGGTTATATGACTCCCTTAGAAGCTGTGCAACGGAGTGGGATTCTCCTTCAAATAGAACAACACAATGAAAAGCAGCCAAAATTCATTCATTTCAGCAAGCAAGAATTCATTGCCACCATTAAGCATACATGGAAGCATATGATAATCTACACATAAAATTAATTCATTGTTTCCACATTTAACCCATCTAACTAGTTGCTTAATTTATGCTTTTTTTGCTTTTGTTCTGTCCTTTACTAAAGTCAACTCTTAAATTATGCCTATTTATTTAAATAAATTTTGCTCAAATTCAAAGTATAAATTGTCCCTAAATGTTTTAATTGCTTGTAATTTTTGCAGAAAAGGATTTATTTGTCTCTTTCACATTTATCTGTCTCTTCTTTAATGTACAAAGTAAATTTTGTATTTCACGTACTGGGAATTTAGAGCAAAAGAGAGAGAGAAATTATGGAGTCCCTTTCTAAATATGCAAGAAATTATGGAGTCCCTTTCTAAATATGCATTTTTTATTTTAAAATATTTTTTCACAAGATAAACATTCTAATTTATTATGAATACACCCTCATTTCCACCACAGTTGATTTAACAAAATCATTTTCTGCCTCTTTCTTTATATGGTTGCATCAATGGCTCAAGCTTAGGAACAATTGTGAGTACGGCACAGGTCCACGCAGCGTTTTGTTCAGTGGTGCATAGAAGCATTATGAGTCGAAGCTGACTTGATGGCACCTACACGAACAACTTCTTTATATTAAAAGTAGCAACAGGTAATGAAATGGTATGGAAGCCATTTCCATCCCCCTTTGGCAGCACGCAGGGAAAACAAGAATGCATCTTTCTTTCCCTTGTTCTGACACCAACAGGTTCTCCCAGGGCACTCTATTTCTCAGCTAGGTGTGATAAGCAATTGCAATGGTCACACAGAATTTAGAGAAAACAATCACCATTATGGTGGCTTGTTAAGGAAATTAACAGGTTACTTCAAGGGAGAATCAGAAAACTTTAAGGATAGAACCTTTATGCCACTGTGTCAGCCCTCCTCAGAGAGCAGTCAAGTCTCGTTCATGTCCTGACTGTCACATGATCCTTTCTCTTCCATAAGCCAGGACCTCCACCTGCTGCTCCAACTCACTGACTCATCTTTTAGGGTCCTAGCCACACTGTTCTAAGGGGGACTCCAATCTCGTGGTCTCTGTGCCTTGGCTTCTGGTCTTAGCCTCAGTCACGTTAGATAAGGATCTCCACAATTGCTACAATAATGGCTTTTCTCCCTTAACGGTCCTAGGACTCTTTCTATTGCTGCTTCTGAAATGCTCTCTTCTATAGAAGAAAATGGTAATGCAAACTAAACAATCCCTGTGTTAGTGTTTCACACATTCTGTTTTCATGGACCCTGCCAATCATTTGGTAGAAGTGCTAGAGACATGGACGCTAAAGCCACATGAACTGTTTGTAGTGACCATACGTTTGTCAGAGAGCTTCTGCTCCAGTCTACTTCCCCTCATCATTCTTCTCATCCTAGTCCTGACGGATATGACTCCTTCAAAATCCCCTAAGCACAAAAGGACAAATTCTGTAGCCCACTGCTGTAGAAGCAAGCAGCAAAATGGGCACAACACCAGGTTTATAGGATACCCAAGCTATTGAGTGGGGGAACAGGCAGCTTGGCAGAGAGGCTTACCTGTGCCAGGGAACCATACACTATAAGTATCTTGAGTAGTAAGTATTTAGAAGCACACTAGGCTGGAGGGCGCCTCACATCAGCTGGGATCAAATGGTCAAGGAAGGAGAAAGGGGGTGTATAGCATGAAGCTGAGGTCCCCCTGGATTGGTGGACAGCCCGATCAAAGGGAGGAAGGCTATGGATGAGAAGAACAATGCAGGAGAAGGGAAACGGAGCAAATGTCTGAAGGAACACAATGGCACATTTGTTGCAAGGAAAAGACACACCTAGAACTTGATGGCTTAAGCCAAAAATGCAAGGTCTCAGGACGCAGGAGACAGCTGTACCAGTGTTGGGCAGCTGTTGCAGGCAGACAAATAAGGTCTTGCTACATCACTATGTTGCATTAATATATGTATTATTCTGGGAAACCTGTGATGACCATTCTGATGTATTGGGTTTTTGTTTGTTCATATTAGGGCATCTCTTGAATTTGTGAAATATGTTTTTTTCCTCTGCTTTTTGGTAAATGAAACCCAGGATTGATGAGCTCCTAGGGATAAAAAAGCGGAACAAGGGTGTCAGGAGGGAGTATAAGGGGGGAGGGTGATAAAAGGGAGATGATTTCAAGATACCGGGAAAGAAATAGAATGTTTGGAAACTGATTATGGAAGTAATGATACAATTCTGCTTGACTAAATTTAACAATGACATGACATGATATTTGGGTTAGTTTTCAAGTAAGAATAAATTGAAAGAAAACAAAACAAACAATACCCCCACATAGATCCAGGAATGTTTTGGGGGCTCATACAAAATCCCAGCTCCAATTTAAGAACAATGAGTTCATACAGCATGGCCCTGCTTACTACTCCAGGAAGGGAGCATGAAGGAGATGGGGGCTATAGCAACAGGTGAAGAAATCAGCTAGCAGGTAAAATAGCTTCTGGGGTCTTAAGGGTTGTCTCTGAATAAGCAGCCATCTAAGTGGGAGGTCAACTGAGTCCACATGGAAGAAGCACACCATCATCAGTCACTGAAGGATTGTGAAGAGTATGATCTAAAGTAGAAGGAGGAACTAGTTTTAGAGGCTTGTGTCTGATAATCTGGTTGGCAGACGGCTTTGGATGACAGTGGGAGGCCAAGATTTATTGGTGGAACTATACAGAAAATAAATCTCTAGTGAACTCCCTCTAGCCACAAATGAGGGATAAAAGGAAACAGGTAATTAAACAGAATGCATTGTGAGTTGAATATAGAATGTCAAAGGCATAAACCTGACCTAACAGTTAAAACTTGTCAGTAGATTCCCCCTAAGATGCATGCTGGACCTGATCTGGTATCCAAAATCTTCTGTATTTTGGAGTTGTATTGTTTTGGTTTTTTATTGTAAATATTAGGGGGTATCTCCTGAGTGTTATGTCTTTGGGGGGTAACCCTCTTGCAGGTGCAGTAATTGTTTTTGTCATTTTTTGGCATAAGAAAACCAGGACTGATGAACCTGAAGAGTCAGCATGTGGAATAAGGGTTTGGGGGTGAAGGGGCAGAGAGATGGTGGCGGGGTGAAGGGGTGAAGACAACCAGGGGTTCATCCAGACAGCACTGAACTATGGAATGATTTGTTATATGCATTAATCCCAATGAATACAAGAATCCCATATTTTATACATAACTCCTAGCTAAACTCAGTCAAATAAAGAACAGAAGAAAATAAGGTAAAATATCATGCTAATAAAAGTTTTCTAATTATTCGGAGTCAATCTGTAATGATTGAACACTGAAATTTGCTGTCTCCTTGGCCTGATGATCCCTCCAACAAGGCTGATCTGTACAGCTCTCTCTTGATTCTGGAATGGATCCTGCTCCTGGGCTTCCGGGTGCAGGAGTGATAACAGCTATTCTGGTTCATTATTCCATCCTAAACTGTCTCCTCCTTTGTAATAATCATCTTCAAATTATACTGACTGAAAATTTCATGTTTCCTCTTGTGACCCGAATATGTATATTAATTTTTTAAAAGCGACTTATTGTCACTGAGTTTATTTCAACGTATCGTGACCCTAGAGGACAGAGTAGAACTACCCATCTGAGTTTCCGAGTCTATAACACTTTACAGAAACAGGCAATCTCATCATTCTCTATCAGAGTAGTTGGTGGTTTTGAAGTGCTGACCTTGTGGTTAGTGGTTCAGATTGTAAATTTTATGGGAACAGGAAACCTCATCTTTCTCTTCAGAAGTCACTCATGGGTTTGAACTGATGCCCTTTTGGCTAAAGAGTCCACAGTCTCCTCAAAACCACCACCAGGGTCTCTAAGTGGCAAGAACTTCACGTTGGATGATTTCAAGAATTGTAGTTCAAAGATGTGGAATGAATAGAAAATCTGAACGTTGATTTTAACATGACTTTATAATCATGGCTCTGAAAAAGCATCTACTTCTGATTGCTACCCATGGACACTTGACTTTGTTATAACATTTCATGAGCCAAATTAATTTTTAATAATAGTTTGTAGTATTCAAGAAAATTAAATAAATAAAATAAAACAAAAAATATCTTAATTAAAACATAAAATAGATTAACTGTATTTCTATATAGGCTTTCACTATTATTTGGCTATAAAATATATTATTCATATGATCAGTGTAATTTAATATATTAATATAAAGGATGGCTATGGTTAGTATGTCTTATTTAAGCATTAACCTTGATCATAAAATATTATTTATAGGATCAAACGAGTAAGGTGATAAAGAAGACCCACAATGTTCATGTGCAATTTAAAATCACTAATGACATTAAAAATTACTTTTAGTGATTCATTGCTATCATAAATATTCACTATATAAAAATGCACTTTAGAAATCCCACACTTTAGAAAAAAATTGCAGAAAACCATGAGGATTATTCATATTTGACTGACTTCGAAATGATCAATTAGATCATAATGATACCTTATTTTAATGTTCTTTATTGCCACTTGAAACATGTGATAAAGAGTTAGAAAAATGCCAAAAGCACCTTTTTTATAATATTGTACTTACTTTTAACCTAATATTTTATAATCTGACTATATGGCTATCTTCCTTCCATATTTAAATGATAAACACCAGGTATATTTTGTAAGAAAATAAACCCAGTTGATTAGGTAGTAAGTGGACATGGCTAAATGTTGAATATGTAAACCTGTTGCTGTTGCTGCTGTCGGGCTCCATCCATTGGTTCTGTCTCATAGCTAGCCTGCGTACATCTGAACAAAACACCGCCAGCTGCTGCCGCATTCTTACAAAAGCTGTTATGTTTGAGACCATTGTTGCAGTCACTGTGTCCCTCCATCTCATCAAGAGGCTTTTTCTTTTGGGCTGCCCTTCTACTTTGCCAAGGATGATATCCTTGGCAGGAGCTGTTGTTGCCAAATAGCATATTGAAATTACATTAGGCATGCGATGGAGTCTTGCTACCCTCATTTCTAAAGAGCATTACTTCTTCCAAGACAGGGGTCTTTAAGTCTTCATACTCTCTATGATGATGTCTGACCCTCTTCGTTTCAAGATCTCCTTTCCTACATGCATTTCTTCATCATGCTTTCAAGTGGTAGATATGACAATATTGATTACTTTGTGTTATGGAATATGAGTCGATGTGATACATGTCACTATCATGTAAAAGCATGAATTACTGGTGCTAGTCTTTCCCTGTGTCTCTTCTCTTGCACCAGACTTGTGGAAAACTTTCAATACTTTCTTTTTTTTGGCCAATCATCCCGTTCATCCTTGACTCATATTCTCATAGTGACACCGTGCACAAATGAATCAAGCTTTGCTGCTCTTCAGGCATACCTATGATTTGTTGTGGATTAGACGTCTGTGAGCCACACGGTTCCACTGGTTGATTTTCGGAAACAGATCACCAGGATCATCTTCCTAATGTGTTTTTATTGTTCCACAAATTCTAAACAAAGAAACAGCATCTCTTATTCCTGGCTTCTCCCAATTAACATACCATTTTGAAGCTTAATCCATAACGTAGCATGTGCTGGCACACTTTCTTCACTTCTTTTTAACCCTGTACCTGTGATTCAGGTTTCTGAACATTTTATTGAACCTAAATGATATAGCTCTTAATGTGATTTCTTTGGATTTAATTCCACTTCATAATACCTATCCACCTTTTAAAAGAGTAGTACATTTAAAAATTCAAAACATAACTGTTTCTATAGTTTCTCAAAAGTGCTTCCCTAAATATTGTCTTGTACCAGAATTACCTGACCCAAGCCATGGTAGATTCAATTGTCACATATGCCTGTGAAACGCAATGACCTACCTCTAACCCTCTCTCAGGGGGATGGAGAACAGAAAAAGTGGGTAAAGGGAGATATTGGTCAGTGAAAAACATGAAAAAATAAAAATAATTTATAAATTATCAAGTTTTCATGAGGGATGGAGGGTAGGGGAGGGAGGAGAAAAAATGAGAGCTGATACCGAGGACTCAAGTAGAAAGAAAATGCTCTGAAAATGATGATGGCAACAAATGTACAAATGTGCTCGACACAATGGAAGTATGTATGGATTGCGATAAGAGTTTTACAAGCCCCCACTAAAATTATTTATTAAAAAATCCAATTAAAAAAAAGAAAGTTGGAAATTGAGTAAATAAAACATACGAAGAATTGATTAATTTGAATTATGGTGCTTATGAGGAATATTGAAAGTCTCAAAAGAATAAACAATAAGTGCCGTCAGAATACTCCTTATTATAAACGATGAGAAGGCCTGATCTTGTGTACTTTGGACATGTTGTCAGGAGAGACCAGACCTGGAAGAAGGGCATCATGCTTGAGAAGGCAGAGGGACAGTGAAAACACAGAAGGCCCTCAACAATATGGATTGACCCAATTGCTCCATTGATGCACTCAAACAGTACAATCTTCAGGGTGGTGCAGGACAGGGCAGTGTTGTCTTCTGTTGTGTATAGGGTCTTACGAATTGGAAGGTATTCAAAGGGACCTAACAACAACCCAAAAATCCTACAAATAAAAGTATAAGGATGAGTTTTATTTTTGAAGTTTTAATGCATTCTCATAAATATTTCCAAAAATATTTTAGAATTTTGAAGATTTATCTGCTTCCTGTAAGTCAGTGACATAGAACATGACATTTTAATAATTAGCAAGGACTTTTAATTATACAAAAATGCCCACAATTGAAGTCTCAGAATCAAAAGCCATAAGACATGCCTGTAATATATGTGAAGGTTTGAGACTCAACTGAACAATGAAAAAGTTACAAATGAATTTTTCACCCTGGGATTACTGACAAAAAGGATTAAATAAGTATATTTGATTTCTTTTCTTTCTCCTAAAGCCTAAGCTAGCTGCAATAACAGAATAAAGCTTCAGTTTTTTGTACACTATTGAAAAACTCTTATCTGATGTAAATTGATATTTAACAACTTTTTCTCATTCCTAGGAGGATTTTGTACCCTTAAAAATCAATCCCTCTTTTCAACAGCCCTAAAGTTAGTTTACCTACCATAGATTTTCTTTTATAAACAGTAAGCTTGCTCGCCCACTCTAGCTATGTTATTGCTTCTCCATTCTAGTGTTTTCAATCTATCTCCCTGAAATGTCATTGCTTCACCAAAGTCGTGATCCTGCCTTATGTCCCTAGATTTTCATTGTAGTATATTCCAAAGTTTTTACAAAAGAACTTTAACAATTTAAAGGTTTAAGCTTGCAAAGTTAGTTTGTCATATACAACACAAATATAAGGTGATGTACAATGTGAGATAGCAGGACCTTACCATTTTGTCAACCTGTGATCTCCCAACCATGCTCTTTGTTAATTTTGCATGGTCACACACAGAACTTTCACAAGAATGAAGACTTCATCAGTAAGAAAAAAATTAGCATATACCATATCAATTCATTGATTTATAGCCTATAATACAGTCCAAATTCTCAATAAGAAAGGCTCAGAAGACAAAACTATCACATTCATAGGTATGTAATATCTATTCTCCTACAGATTCTTCTGTGTTAGACCACTACAGAAGAAGTGGATTATGGGATTTTCTCCTTCAACAGAAACTTTATGCCAAAACACAAGGGCATCCAATAACCTAATTATTAATATTTTTTATTGATCATTCTGTATATAATTCCATGTGGATTTGGTTTATTTTCCTAAAGGGGCTAAGAGTGTGCTCACATTTCTGTTTTGTTTTGTGAATTTTGCAAATATAAGACACACTAATTATATGCTATAGGCATTACCACCCTCTACCTTCCTTCCCCTTTCCCCATTCTCTCCTTCAGTGCTTGTGTCATAGTGGATACACGTTGGCCTGATAACTAACTGCAAGGTAAGCAGGTTAGAACTACTTGCTACTTGACAGGTTAAAAAGAGAGAGGCTTTCTACTCCCATAAAGAATCACAACTTGAAAACCCACGAGAGCAGTTCTACTTTGTCTTGTAGAATCTCTATGATTTGGAACTGATTCAATGACAATGAATTTTAGTTTGTTTTTATATGAGTTCTTAGAATTGAGTTAAGGGTAAGATGAGCTGTGAGTATATTTAGTTGGTTTGGTGAACTATACAGAGGGTTTTAGAAAGTTTATGGAAAGATTCATTATCTTTTTTTGCTATATTTTCCATTAAGTATTATAGCTTGATAATATTTACATACCACTGAATGCCAAAGTAAGCAATAAGTTGGTTTGAGGGAAAAATCATCCAGATTGTTCCTTAGAAACAAGCATGGCCAAACTTCATCTCATGTACTTTGGACACATTGCTGGAAAAAGTAATCCATGGAAATATTTGGTCAAGTGGAGGGGTGGTGACAATAAGGACGGTCCTCGATGGCACCTAACAGCAAGAGCATTTGTGATTTTTCTGTGACATTTGTCTAGGGATAAGTGTTGCTAACCATTGTATCCTAGTACTATCCAACAATACTTACTTTGCTGTGCAGAAATTGTGAAATAAACACACAGAACTGTAAGGTGTATTAAAATAAGCACATGCCATTCAGAACCTAGACATAAAATAATGTAACTAACAGAGAAAAAAATGAAGCAAAAAGCTAGTCTTTGGCATAATCTTACAGATTTTACAGCTCAGGCTACGATTTTTTATTGACACAGTTTTTATTTTTTCTTAAATTAAAAGTTATTCTACATTTCCAAATCATAGCGACCCTATAGCACAGGGTGAAACATGCCTCTGTGGATTTCTGAGAGTATAACGCCTTCTGAGATTACACAACCTATCATAAGTATAAAGCCTATAATAGTTATATATAAATCTATGAGAAGTTTGTTTTTAAATATAAATAACAATAATGAAAGTACAGTTTGATTTCAGAAGGGGCAGACTGACATTGGCAAAGATGCTTAACATTACTTATATAGCACCCCCAAGGAGAAAACACAAAATGTATTATGTTTCTAATAAAATTTGTTTTGTTTTATGTTTATTAGCATTTAATTTACATATCATACAATTTAACAGTCCAATTACTGTGTGATCATCATGACAATCGATTTTAAAACATTTTTTTTCGTTCAAGTACTCATTGTTAGTAGTTCCTCATTTCCTCTCATCCTCCGAATAAGCCATTCATAAAGATGCTGTTTCTTTATACATTTACCCTTCCTACAGATGGATATTGGGCCTCCACTCAAGTACTCCTTCAATGCAAGAACACTTTGTTCTATTAAATTGGCATTCAGTGATGCTCACCTTCCTGACACAGTCACTGAAGACAAATGTGTGTATAAGCAAAGTGGTGAAGAAAGCTTATGGTGCCTGGCTTTCAAAAGATATAGCGTCTGGGGGTCTTAAACACTTGAAGGTAAACAAGTGCCCATCTAGCTCAGAAGCACCAAAGTCCACATGGAAGAAGCACACCAACTTTTGTGATCATGAGGTCTTGAAGGGATCAGGTATCAGGCATCAAAAAACAAAAATCATATCATTGTGAATGAGTGGGAGTGCAAACTGGGGACCCAAAGCCCATCTGTAGGCAACTGGACATCCCCTTATAGAAGGGTCGCAGAGAGGAGATGAGCCAGTCAGGTTGCAGCGTAGCAACGATGAAACATACAACTTCCCTCTAGTTCTTCAATGTCCCCGCACCCGCACCCCACCCCATCATGATCCCAATTCTACCTTACAAATAGGGCTAGACCAGAGGATGTACACTGGTACAGATAGGAACTGGAAACACAGGGAATCCAGGACAGATAATCCCTTCAGGACCAGTGGTGAGATTGATGATACCGGGAAGGTGGAGGGAAGGTGGGGTAGAAAGGGGGAAGCAATTACTAGGATCTACATATAACTTCCTCCCTGGAGGATGGACATAAAAGGAGACGCCAGAGAGTGTAAGACATGACAAAATAATAATAATTTATAAATTATCAAGGGTTCATGAGGGAAGAGGAGGGGG
>NW_022111372.1:7352791-7355622 GCF_000313985.2 Echinops telfairi | reverse complement strand
TTGGAATTAGTTTTGTGTGTGAGATAGGTAGGGACTTAAACTTCTTGTTGAGTCATTTATTTAGTAGTCATTTATTCAAATGTCCTTTCTTCATCCTCTAATCGATAATGCTGTCTGCCATAAATTAAGTTTCCATATACATATATATATATATATATATATATATATATATATTTACCCCTCATGGATTTATATACAGAAAAAAACATACAAAAACAAAAGACTAACAATAACAAAGTAAAACAGAGAAAAGCCTCAATTGAAAATAAATCAGAAAATGCTAAAAACTAGAACAAATTTAAGTTGGGTGAAAAAGGAAATCAAATGATAAGCTTTACATTTTAACCTAACTGCATCTTCAATTATCTACTTTTCAATGCACTCTGCATGATCTCATTGCCATTAGATCAATGCTGATTCATAGCGAACCCCCTGTGTGTTTCTGAGAATATAACTTTTTAAGAGAGTAGAAAGCATAGTCTTTCTCCAGACTCTGCATAATAGTTAGGTTATTCAAATATCTGGTCAAGATCAGAAGGGATTCACCAGTGTCTTAATCCACATGTATTTCTCCTTATTTTTATTCCGAAACTGAACAACTTTAAAAAGGTCAAAGGAATGTCAAATAATAAAATAGTCTGCCTTAACTGATTTTACAGTGCTCTCTAAAGCTATTCACAGCCCTAGACTCTCCTCAGCGTGGATTCACCAGAGGCTTAATCCATGTGGGGACCATGTGTAAAAGGATTTCAAGCTTCCACTTTCATCTATACACTTCTGAAAATTGGGCATTCAAATTTCAGCTCTCATACCATTCCATCCATTGGATTTGGATTCTATCATTTTTAATCTTTGGATCACAACAGCTGTGTGCTGTTTCTGTATGAACTTAGCTGACACCTCACTTAGATGGCTGCTTTTTGAAGTGAACTCTTTAAATCTCAGATATTATTTTGAAGATATAGCATCCATATCTTCAGTGAACTTTTCATGAGAGCCAACATCAAACAACACTTTGTCATAAGAACTAATTGTTATAGCTTGGGGCTAGAAATAAGTGCCAAACCAAACTCCATTCAGTCAGTTTATCAAGGTCTGGTAAAATAGTATTTTTAAGTGGGGGGAAACCTGTTTGTTCCTGAATCAAATGGGACAGGACCACCACTGTTCGTGGTTCAAGGTCGTGGAAAGATGCTCACAGCTCATCCACAGGAGCTAATTGAAGCAGCTGCTGCCCTGTCTCTTTACTTGAGATAAAATGGATACTTTACCACCTGCTCCCTGGTGAAGTCTGCAGAAAGCAGCCACCTGCAAATTTATCATAAATTCATGTTCCCTGCCTTATCCTCCCCTCCAGTCTATAAATAATTTGTTTGAAGTGTTAATGCTCCAGTGTATACTCTTAAAAATTTCCAACTGACCTTCTGTGTAAACCTGTCACATAATGCAGTCTGTGTGCAGGGAAAGTCTTTAAGCCTACACCCCTAATAATCCTCGGGCCACCGAAGTGTCTATGCTTCAGAGGCCCCTGCAATTCAACTATAGCCTGCTATCTTTACCTTTGTATATAAGTTTTCTTATCTGCAGCCGTGCCCCTTTTGAACCCATTCTTGATGTAATGCAAGGTGCGGTCCCAATATCAATATTATCTCACAATTAAACAATGGTTGCTAACCGTGCAGTTCAAAACCACCAGCTGTTCCACTGGAGAAAGACAGGGCTTTCTACTCTCATAAAGATATGAGAGTCGGACATGAAGAGGGGGAGGGGGCATGGATGGAGGGAGAAACAGGGTGGGTTGGTGGCATGGGGGGAACAGGGCACTGGCCCCCCCAGGGGGCTGGGGGGAGAGTGTTGGTTGTGTCTCCACAGAACTGGAACGGACATACAGACCCCATCAGGACTTGCTAAATCAGAGAAGCAATGTAAAATGCGGAGGAATCCACGGAGAGACTGGACGAGGCGCCGTCCTAGCCAGATGTGTCCTGGCCCCCACCATGGAAGGGAGCACCACAGAGGATGGAAGTAGATCGTCCAATGTGGGAGGGGAGCTGACCTACCACACCACACCCAGAGGGAAGCTGGGGAAAAGGAAGGAGGAGGAAAGGAGCTGAGCACAACTGGGCCCACCAAACAATGATGGCCCAGCTCGGGGTGGGGGGGTGGGGTGCGGACAGTGTACAGAGAGGACTGTGTGGCTGCCCCCATGGCAAGATGCGGCATCCTGCACGGGACAGCACCAGAGATAGAGTGTGGGATGGGCGACTGAGCTGACCCCACCACACTGAGGCAAAACACTGGGGGCGTGCAATGGAGTGGCAGGGAAGCAGAGCAAGGAGGTCCCAAGGGAAGACAAACGATGGACTCTGGGGCCAGGACATGGCACCCCGTCTAGAAAACGCTCCTAAAGATCAACACACAGACCTTGATCTACTAACAGGATTATTCCTTCTTTTTTTTTCTCCTCTTTTCGTTTTCTCTTTTTTCAGCCTACCTCTTTGGTTTTTTTCCTTTTTCCTTTTCTTTTAAATTTTGTATGTCAGTGGCTTTTTTGTTTGTTGGCTTGTCAGTGCTGCAGCCATCGTCACCAGGTTCTTATGAGCCACTTTGGCGCTGTGCTGTCACAGCCAATCCCAATTTTATTCACACATTGTTATGTCTGCACATCCACCTAGATAAGAGAGGTTGGACAAAAAAATATGAGAAGAAAATAAAGGGACCGATGGTCCCGGAGGGTCATGGGAGTGTGGGAGGTAGGGGAAGGGAGAAGGGTTGGCCAACCTAGGGACAAGGGAACAACAAATGGTTCAAAACCAATGGTAGGGAGGGGA
>NW_022111372.1:7346750-7351670 GCF_000313985.2 Echinops telfairi | reverse complement strand
TACCAGGAGGGAAGGGGGGTGTAGAAAGGGGGAATTGATCACAGGGAGCTACATATAACCTCCTCTCTGGGGGATGGGCAGCAAAGGGGTGGGTGAAGAGAGACGCCGGGTAGTATAATATAAGATATAATATAATTTATAAATTATCAAAGGTGCATGGAGGAGGGGGGAGGGGGAAGGGAGGGGGAGGGAAAAAACGGAAAATGAGCTGATTCTGGGAACCCAAGAGGAAAGCGAATTTTGGGAATAATGAGGGCAACAAATGTATAGATGTGCTTTACCCAATTGATCTATATATTGTGATGAATTGTATGAGCCCAAATAAATTGATTTAAAAAAAAAAAGATTTACAGTCTTGTAAACACACCAGAGTAGTTGTATCCTGCCCTATAGTGTCACCAGGAATCAGAAGTGACTCAATGGCAGTGAGTTTGAGTTTGTCTGTGATTATAAGATGTCCATGAATAATATATCACACCTTTTATAAGTACATCTTCAAAAACATTTCAACAAAGAAGACATCACCTTAGCTGGGGTCAGTTTTTCAATATGAGGGGAAAGGTAGAAGAACATTCAATAGCCGCCATACAAAAATTTTCTTATCAATTATTTCTAACTTTGTTTCTACTTAGGCCTTGGTGACCCAAATACTATAGACAAGTGGGACTTAATACTTTATCCTTTATAGGTGTATGACATTCTTTATATGCCACATCGCAAGACACCTATTTGTAAACCTACTGAAAAAGGGGGGTATCTTAAAAATGCATGTCACAGATTAAAGGAACTAAAATACTCCCTTGGACTTAAAGCTGAAATCCCCTGGTGTGAAAAAAGCAGACAACTATTAACCCAAAATTATGATTTTGTAAAGCATTGGACTTGGGTTCAAATCTCTTGCTTTGAACGTGTCAAATAGATGCCAATAGTCCTTGACTGTCAGTTTGTCAGGGCCCAAGAAAATATGCAAATGATAGAACAATATCTATGATATCACATGCAAGTAACAGTTTTCTGAAGATCATCCAACAATGGTTGCAGCAGTACATCGACAGAGAGCTCCAGAGATTCATGCCTGATTTAAGAGGATATGGAATAAGATATATCATTGCTGATTTGAGAGGGATATTGGCTGAAAGCATAGAACAGAAGGAAAACTAACAACATAAAAATCTTATGTTTTATTGACTCTACCAAGGCACTTGACTCTATGGATCATAACAAATTATGAACAGTGTTGAGGGGAATAAGAATTCAAGAACACTTCATTGTGCTCCTGTAGAGACTGCACAGGAATTAAGAGGCACTTGTCTGAGCAGAACCGGGGAAGACTGTATGGCTTAAAATTAGGAGCTCTGTGTCAGGGTTGCATCCCTCTCCCCATACTTACTCAATCTGTGTAAAGAACTCACTGCCATTCAGTCAATGCTGACTCAGAGTGACCCCTGTGAGCTTTCAAGACCATAAGTGTTTGCAGGAGTAGAAAGCTGAGTCTTCCTCTGTGGATTTGATGGTGGTTTTGAACTACAGATCATGCAGATTGCAGCCCAACACATAACATTCAATCTATATACTGAGTAACTATTCAAGGAAACTAGATTAGGTGAAGAAGAATGTAGTGCCAGAACTGGAGGAAGGCTGATTAACAATCTGCTATATGCAGATGACACAACCTGGCTTGGAGAAAGTGAGGAGGACTTAAAACACTTGATGAATGTCAAAGATTGCAGCCTTCAGTATGGATTACAAATCAATGTCAAAGAGACCCAAATTCTCACAACCAGACCTGTAATGAGAAGTGGAGCAAACATTGAAGTTTTTACGGATTTCATCTTGCTTGAATCCACCATCAATGCTCATGGAAACAGCTAGTCAAGATCTCAAACAACCCATTGCATTGGCTAACTCTCCAGCACAAGACCTTCTTAAGAGGTTAAAAAGCAAGGATGTTACTCTGCAGACTAAGGTGCACCCGACACAACCGTGATATTTTCAATTGCCTCACATACATGTGTAATAGTTATTTTGTTTGTGCCAACATGGCACCTGTAAGAAGATATGGTGGAGTTTAATCTGTCAATCACGTAAGCAACTTGATGATTTCCTTTTAGGGTACAACCAAGATAAATGGCTCCCTGGAGGCCAGCCTCTCTCTCTCCCTGCCTTCACCTTCCTGTTGAGGAGCCACTCTGAGACCTGAGCAAGTCCTGCGATGCAGCCAACGCTATTGGATCCACACAACTCTGCGCCCACCAGCTTGTGATCTTCCTGAATTCTGAATGTCTGCTTGATATATAATTTCTTCTTGCTATAAAGCACTCTTTTACATGTATATATTAATGGCACTAGATTTGTTCTTCTAGTCTATGTTGTCTAACACAGCATGTGAAAGTTGGACACTGGATAAAGAAAATTGAAGAAAAAATAGATGCATTTGAAATATGGTGCTGGTGAAGAAAACTGAAAGCACAATGAATCTCAAAGGCACTCTGGTGGTACACTGGTTATGTGGGAGGTTGTGATCCTCAATGTCCATAGTTCAAAACCACCAGCTGCTCCACAGCAGAAACACAGGGCTTTCTATTCCAGTAAACAGCTGCAGTCTTAAAAACTCACAGGACAGTTCCACCCTGTCCTATGGAGCCACTGTGAGTCTGTATTGACTCGATGGCAGTCAGAGCTGTTGTAGAAGAGCTACCTGCAGGATGCTCCTTTAAAGGCAATGATATACTTTGGACATGTTAGCAGAACAGACGAGTCTCTGGAGGACACCATGCTGGGTACCGTGGAAGAGGAGTGAAAAGAAGAAGGTTCTCCGCAACATGAATTGACACAGTAGCTACAGGAGGCTAAAGCGTAGGGGCTCCGGTGATATAGTGGCTATGTGTAGAGCTGCTAACTGCATGGTCAATAGTTTGAAACCACAGATGCTCCACAGTAGAAAGGTTGGATTTTTTATGTCCATAAAGAGTCACAGACTCAGAAACACTCACAGGAAGCCTGAGAGGGTAACTGGATTTATTATTCCATAGAGTTAATGGCAGGGGAGTTTGGAGGAAATGGGGAGCTAATCCTGAGTAAAAGAATGAAGAAAATGTCTGAAATTGATTGTGGTGATGATTGCACAACTCTTTTTAATATGCTTAAGCCACTGAATCACAAGTGAATTATATGTCAATATAACTGATAAAATAGAAAAAAATTAAAGTACATTTTGATAAACATAGTAACACAATTCTAGGCTGGGCTCACTAGAGAAGAACACCAGCAATGCTTATTTATGGAAGTTTATATAACTATTCCTAAGGGACTGGTTGAAGAAAAGTAGCAGAAGACAGAATTTGGGACAAGGATCAAAAAGAATCCTCAAGATTTTAAGCTTTTGGGGTTAGATGGAAGGCACAAAAAGTCTAAATTATTATGATCTTAGACATTTGTCTTATCTTTATGTGTCAGTACATGATATTGTCTCAGCAATTCCTATCCAATCATATAAGGGGTACTTTTGGACAACAGAACCAATCACTCTCCTAGAAAATTGAGATAAAATTTTAAAAGATGATGAAATACACTTTAAAGACTCCAAATTTATTTTATCAAAGAAGACTGAATAGATTCCATTGCTTCTTTTTAATTTGCAGATATTTGATTTTATATTTCAATATTATTATAATCATATCTTAGTGACATAATTAAATACTGAATTTTATTGTTCAAAGAACTTATAAGTATTATATAGCATGACTTTATTTTAGCAACAAAACAGACTGTGAGCTGCTAAGTAATTTTTAAACATTCACTTTGAGAGGGAGAGTTCTAACAGAGATAAAATATTTAGTTATATTGCCAACATTCCATGCTATGTTTATATTACTATCTTCAATTTAGCTTAATTTTCCATACATTAACTTATAAATTTAAATTAAAGATCTAGGTTTAGTTTTGTTTTTATTGCTAAAATTTATGTTTCTTTTCTTGATCGAGGACACTCAACATCTTATTAGTAGAAAATTCAAAAAGAAAATAATTACTTTTGGTTCAAATAGAGATAATATAAAATATTATCATCTGCTTCATGCTTTTCCCTGAATATGATATCAGTATTTCAATCAATAAGCACATTTAGGACACTTTTACACATCAAAGATTATTTAATATAAATCTTAAATATTTCAAAATTTTCAACAAAACAATTGGTTGAAAAATAAAACAACGTAGAAAATAAAATATACCACTTAACCAAAGAACACCAAAATATTCGTTTTATTTGTCTATTTTTAACTAGACTAATTTTTAAAATATGCTTCAATTTGAGAGGGATACAGCCGAGTTGTTGACTGAGACCTTGTTCAATAGAATAGGTACCACTGGGAAACAAGCTAGTTATAATTCTAAAACTATTAATAGATGTAAGGAATATAATAGGAAATAAATGAAGCAAGTGGGTTATATAACAATATGGAAAATGTAAAATGAAGCATAATTATAATTATCTAAATATTGGATATGCTCTGAGCAATTTCTGCTTTGGGATCAATGAATCTATCCATTTTGAAAGGGTTTACATTATTTCCATCTCCTGTTTTTCTTGACGATTTTCTGTTTTTGATCAAGAGATGAATTTTGGGAGGAAAAAGAAACCTCTTTATTTCACCATTTTTTTGTTGCCTACATCTTCTATTACATTTAGAAAAATAAAGTGCTAGAGTTTAATTTCCATTAATCATACTGGTTTAGAATACATGTGCTAAATTATTATGTTATCATCATATTATCTCTTTATAAGTCATCATTGCTTTAGGAAGCCAGTAGCCTGAGCAGCTGTTAATTATACTATGTCCTTGGGCCTCCACTCAAGTACTCCCTCAATGCAAGAATACTTTCTTCTGTTAAATTGGCATTCTATGATGCTCACCTTCC
>NW_022111372.1:7326655-7346005 GCF_000313985.2 Echinops telfairi | reverse complement strand
GAAAAGTGGGTGAAGGGAGACGTCGGACAGGGCAAGATATGACAAAATATCAATTTAAATATTAAAGGGTTCATGAGGGAGGGGGGAGCGGGGAGGGAGTGGGAAAATGAGGACCTAATGCTGGGGGTTTAAGTGGAGAGCAAATGTTTTGAGAATGATGAGGGCAATGAATATACAAATGCGCTTTAGACAATTGATGTATGTATGGATTGTGATAAGAGTTGTATGAGCCCCTAATAAAATGATTTTAAAAAATTATACTATGTCCATATAATGTTTAATAATACATATCAATATAATCTTTTTATATGCCTAAATTTAGCAACCATAAATGAAATATATTTTAAAACTGTTCTTTATGAGACAATTATGCATTGAAATGTATAGATACATATTACTAAAATTTATATATTACATATTTGACCTGATGATTAAAATTTATATTCTCAGATTTATTTATCCAGTTATACTAGAGAACTACATGAGAATATGTAATTATCATCCCAATTTAAGATATTCAATACATTTGAATATTTCTGGTATATCACATTCAGGAGTCATAATTACAATCAGCTTGTTGCCTTCTAGTTCTCTAAAACTTTCATTAATTTCTCCACTGAAAATTGAATATGTTACAGACTTTATATAGCTTTAAAAAATCATCATAATCTATCTTGTTTTTCAGTAGTCTAGTGAAATAGATACAATTAAAGCTTACAAAGATAAGATGTTAGAAGAAAATAGTAAAACCTTTTTTTATTTTTCTAAATTTAGATATCAATTAAATTTAGCATAACTCACACTTTTGTACGTATTACTACTGTCTTCTTGACTTAACCTTTTTGTCAAAGATATTTACCAGAAGGAATAAGGATTGTAACTACTGAGAAATTAACAATTATTCTTACATTCAGTCTTTTGTTTCAGAATGTGGTGGCATTTTGCAATTTTTGTGTGAGGTTGATTCACAAATTATATCATTGTATCTACTCTAAGTCTTATACAATCTAAATCACCTTAAAGTATTCTGCTAGCTCCACTTCATATTGAAAAAGTCTGTAACATCATTATTCTTGAAGGAAAAATGAAATACTATTGATAACATTTCCCTTACTATAATGTAAGTTCGTTATCTTTGTTATTATTATAAACAAATGAAATTAAATTCAATATACCAAGAAGTTATGTAAACAATTTTTCAAAGTTGATTCAAAATGTCAATTTAAATATAAAAATGTGCATCTTAATCCTAAGTATGTATTATGGCTTGAGACATTAATCAATGATACTGTACACAAGGAAAGAACACAAGTTTCCAAAATATCAAATCATTTTCCAAGTTAGTGCCTTACAGTGCTATAAAACAATATTTTAGAAATGTAAATATTAGTACTGTCTGATTTATTCTCAATAACAATGGGTTTAAGAAGCTTAAGAAAGTCAGTAGCCTGAGTAGCTTTTAATTATACTATGTCCACATAATGTATATACCATAGAGAAAATCCAATAAAATAGTGAATTTTATTTAAATAAAGGATGTAATTGAAATATATATATTATGATCATTATAAGCACTATCAATAATGACCTTTTTCTGTTTGACAATATTATGATGGCATCTTCAGTGAAACCCAAAAACAAAGAAACAATAGTGATAAATCCTATTGTTAAAAAGTCAAAAGGTTTTACTTCAATTGTTTTCTTCTTGGTTTGAATTAGATGCTCATATGTTTTTAAAACTTATATGACTAGTACAGTTAGCAAATTGCTAGTTTAAGAAAGTAATTATAAGTACTGTAGGTCAATGTCCAATATGTTAAAATGATTGCTTGTGGCATCAAAATATTAAAGACGCTTACTTACTCATTTAAATTCCATTTTATTTTCATCCTGTCTTTTATATTATAAATTAAAAAATTATGTCACTTGTCTAAAATCCCTTACTTACACTTTCCTTCATAGAATACTAGCACTTATTTCCTTGACCAGTAATTTAAACAATAATATAAAGGTCAGATTATAACTTTGTTTAATACTGTCTTAGGTTGGATTGACTAGAGAAAGAAAATCCAGTGACTTTATATATGTATGAGAGGGTTTTATATCAAGAAGCAATTATATATCAAGAAAACCTCTCATTCCAGTCCAACTGAAGCCCATGAGACTGATACTAGTCCATGTGTCCCTCTTCATATTTACACAATCATACACAATGATGCAGAATGCAGAAATATCAGAGGCCAGTGGATGCAAAGTTGTGTGGAATGAGGGTCCATAGAAACATCGTAGGGCTCCATCAGTTCTCTGGGTCAGCAAGCTGGAAGATGAAGGCAGACAGAGAGAGGCCAACCTTCAGAGAGCTATTTATCTCTGTCACGCCTCCACCAGAAGTCATCAGGCTGCAACCTGATTGTCAGGCTAAACTCCACCCATATTTTCTTAAAGGATCATATCAGCACACACACACACACACATGCACAAACAAACTATAACAAATATAATATCTCTAGGAACTAGAGAACTGATTTACATCTGTTGGAGTAAGTGCATTTTTATACACCTTGTTCAAAGCTATCATTTTTCTGTTTTAGCATAGCAAAGCCAAAAGAATACTGATGCTTTATTTATTTATTTTAATCATTGGGGGGGGGGCTCTTTTAGCTCTTTTTATATTATTAAATACTTTTATTGGGGGCTCTTACATCCCTTAGCACAATCCATACATTAATCCCTTGTGTCAAGCACATTTGTACATATGTTGCCATCATCATTCTCAAAACATTTGCTTTCTACTTGAATCCTTGATATCAGCTCCTCATTTTCCCCCTCCCTCCTCAGCCTTCCCTCCCTCTTGAGCCCTTGATAAGTTATAGATTATTATTTTCAGGTCTAATCCAATTTGTAAGGTAGATTTGAGGCCATGATAGTGGGGAGGATTAAAGAACTAGAGGAAAGTTGTAATGTTCTATCAGTGCTATATACTGCACACTGACTGGCTCATCTCTTCCTTGTGACCCTTCTGTAAGGGGATGTCCAATTGTCTACAGATGGGCTTTGGGTCTCCACTCCAATCCTCCTCATTCATATTGTTACAGTTGTTTGTTTTGTATCTTTTGATACCTGATGCTTTAAAAACTGAAGTTCATAAACCTTGCAAGAGGTTCATAAGAGACTAGCATCAATATACTAATTTAGGGAATAATCAATCCTAAAGAATATTTTTGGAAAGTACCATTAAAGAAAATAATAAAAGAATTTAGCAAGTTGCCCAGGGTCAAAGATTTGCTCCATAGCAGAGCCTTTTCCAAAGACCCTAAACCTCAGGTTTCCTATCCCTTTGACTGAAACTGAAAGGTAAGTTGACTGAAGTCCACAAAGAAGAAAGATATCACTCCATGAAATGATAGAGCTTGATGAGTCATCACAGGTCATCCAGCCCAGGCCTCTTTTCTTATGTAAAAATCAGACCAAATACCTCATCTAGAGAACTAAAGTTTGAATATGTCCCTGTAGGATAGCTCCAGACATTTTCTGGAAGCATATTATATAATTGAACTATAGTTCAAGTTATTTTTCACAGGATAGTTTGCTATAATTTTAAGGTGATTAGGAGAAATAACAAAGACCATTTGAATAATATAGATGAGAAATTTAATCTGATTTTAGAAAATAATTTAAATTAATTTTCTGTAAATTATTTTTTCAGGTTGATAATTTCTCTCTTCATTGTTAAATGTTATATATTCTATGCAGAATGCTATACTTAAGTCCAAAAATCATTCCCTTATATCTATTAATATTGCTATAAAAATGTAAGAAAGCCCTAAACAACTAGGCTAATTTGGTAAATAATTTCAACATATGCCTAGCTACATCACTTATTTCAACTGGAACTTTCAAGCCCTTTCATTTCTAATTTATGAAAAACTGGATAAAGTTTACTGTCATAACTCAAGAGAATTAATGACAATAATTCTATAGCAAATGTAAATTCAAGTGCCTTCTAGGGAAAAAAGTGCAGTGAGAAGGTAGTGACTAGACCATGAAGACTGGAAAAGCACAGAATCGTGTGGAAGACCTACGCAAACACTCAGTACTGAGAATTCTGGAGAAAATGTTAAAATAGTCCATAGGATCCCTGATGGCATAGTGAGTATCATTAGGCTGCTGACCACAGGCCACAGTTGTAAAGAACAGCTACTCATTGGGAGAAGATGAGGCTGTCCACTCTCATAAGAAGGTACAGTCTCAGAAGCCCCCAGGAGCAGTTGTGCTCTGTCCTACACAGCCTCTCTGAGCCACAATTGACTCACCACCATTGGTTTTGGTTTTTGGAATTATCAATAAAATGAAAAATATTATTTATATATATTACTGATTTTTAATTGTTTTCTGCCAGCAATGTAGAGAACACACAAGAAGGAGCTAACAGTAATTAAGATAGAATCAGATAAAAAGGTAGTTTGTAATGAAAACAAAGAATGATGATTTTGGGGGTGGGGCAGTCAAACTGTATAGTGGCAAAAATTGAGAATCATAGATCTACCAAAGACAATAGAATGGGATTATATTGAGAAAGTGAAAATGAGTTGTTTTTCCTAGAATACAGAAATTTGAGAGGAACCAAATTGGGATTGGAAAACCATTTCATAACTGATACTTTGAAATTTAATTTGTAAAACTAAATTGAGCTACCCCCGTAAAAGTATCAAAACAAATAAATTAATGATTAAGTATGAAAGGGATGATTTAAACTAAAGACTCGTATTTTAAAATAAAAGAAAACAAATGATTATTCACAAAAGAAAAACTACTAAAACTTATAAATTAAAAAGAAACATACTATTGATATGCACAATATTGAATGAACTCAGAAATCACATGCAGAGCAACATCTGCCAAACATTGAAAAATAGTATGATTCTAATGATATTGTGATTTGCTGCTGTCAAGTTGGTTCTGACCCATGGCGATCCTATGCACAGTAGAATGAAACAATATACAGTCCTGTGCCATTGTCACAATTGTTCCTGTGTCATAGCCCTGTGCCATGCAGCCACTGTGCCAAACCATCTCATCTAGGACCTTCCCCTCCTTTGCTGTCTGCCCACTTTAACAAGCATGATGCCTTTCTACAAGCTTGGGTCTCTTCTGACAGTCTATCCAAAGTATGTAAGACAAAAGACTTACCATTATTACTTCAAAGATGCACCCTGGCCATAATTCTTCCTACACATATCAGTTAAATCTTTTCAGCAGTCCAGGGTACTTTGCATATTTTTCTCCATCATCTCAATTTAAATGCCTGGATTCTTTAGTCTTCCTTAATGTCCAATGTTTGCATGCATATGAGGCAGTGGAGAATACAAAGGGTTAGGCTCAGTCCGCACAGTAGCATTCTTGTTACCTGTTGGTCACGTTGTGAGGATTTGGGGTTTTCTTTACATTGGATTGGAATCCAAATTGAAGGATACTATCTTTATTTAGCAAGTGAGGTTGATAGTTTATGGGGCCAGCCTGGCCGATAAACACATGTGGGGTTAACTGAAGGGCAGAGGAATAAATGGCTTGGTGAGCCACGCCTTTCTAGTTCTTGGGTCTCGTTCTTTGATGGATGGACCAGGGTACAGCTGCCTTAGCCAGTTCCCTGCTTTAACTGGCAAGGCTCAATTCCTGCAAAACATCTCTGAGGAGAAACTGCATGGACCTACCCTGATGCAGCCCTGGTGCTGAGCACCCGTGTGGCGACCCCTGCTAGCACTGAGATGCTTACACATTCACTGATTCAGCTTTCCTCCTGTAGTCAGCATCATTGCGTGTGTTTTGTGAGATGGAGGAGGACGTTGTGGATTGGACATATGGGCTAATGTTGGATTTGTGGGCTTGGGTAGCACTGGGTTGGGATGTTTTCTTGATGTGCACTTAACCTTTATATAAAACTCTCTCTTATACATGAGTGTCTGTGGATTGGTTTCTCTAAAGTACCCAGACTAACACAGCAAGTGTTTCATGTCCTCTTCACTTTCAACAAGGAAGGCTCTGTTATCTGTAAGTCCTAAATAAGCCTTCCATCAATCCTGAAGTCTCTCTCCAATTCTCCTCACATATCCTGATTTTTCTAATGATTTTCCCAGCACACAAATTGAGTAACTGTGGTGAAAGGGTTACAGCCCTGATACACATATTTCTTGATTTTAAACCATGCAATATTCATTCCCTTGTTCAATTCTCACAACTGCCTCTTGATCCATGCACACATACCTCATAGCATAAGGGAGTGCTCTGGAATTCTGAGTCTTCCCAGGGTTGCTCAAAGTTTATTATGATACACACAATCAAATGCCTTTGCATAATCAATGACACACAGTAAACAACATTCTGTTATTGTCCTCTTTGAGCCAAGATCTAGCTTACAATATATTACAATACCCCTTGTTTTACATCCTCTTCTGAATCTGGCCTGAAGCTCTGGCAGTTTCCTGTCAATATACTACTGCAACCATTGCTAGATGCTCTTCAGCAGAATTTTGCTTGCACGTGCTATCCATGATATTGCTCTATAATTTGAGCATTTTTCTGGGTCACCTTTATCTGATATGGGCACAATATGGATCTCTTCTAGTCAGTTGGCCAACTACCTGTCTTCCAAATTTCCTAGCATAGATGAATGAGTGCTTCCAGTGCTCATGCAGCTTGCTGAAACATTTCAGTGGCATGCCATCTATTCCTGGAGGCTTGTTTTTGTCTAACACATTCAGTGCAATTTGGGCTTCTTCCTTCAGCACCATTTGTTCTTACTCATATGCTACTTAACTCGTTCTTTTTTGGTATGATGATGCTATCTTTCCCATCTTCTCTTAATGCTTCCTATATTATTCAACATTTTGCCTATAGAATCCCTCAAGAGTTATAGTCAAGGCTTGACCTTTTCCTTGAATTCTCTCAGTTTCAGATATACTGAGTGCGTTCTTACCTTTTGGTTTTCTGATGCTAACTCTGCACATTTCATGGTAATATTTGGCTTTGTATTCCGGAGCTGCTCTTTGAAATCATCCTTTCTTCCATTTGCTTTAGTTATTGTAAACTTAAGAGCAAGTTTCAGAGTCTCTTCTGACAATAACTTTGATCTTTTCTTTCTTTCCTTTTTTGTAAATGAATTTTTGCTTTCTTCATGAATGTTGGTCTTGATGTCCTCCCACAGATTATTAGGTCTCCTGCTATTAGTGTTTAATGTGTCAAATATTTTCTTGATATGTTCTTGAAATTCAGGTAGGATAGATTCAAGATCATACTTTAGCTCTAATGGACTTGTTTTAATTTTCTTCAGCTTTATCATAATTTTACCACCAAGACTGTATTTTCCAAATTCTATTCTTTCCTCTTGTCTCCAATCAACAATAAGTATCAATGCCTTTTGATTACATATTTGATCAGTTTCTGACTGAAGTTTTTGGTAGAATTCTTCAATTTTTTTTCAAAGTTAGCATCTGTGATTGGTGCACAAACTTCAATAATTATAGTACTTATTGGATTTCCTTGAAGTAAGACAGATATAATCCTTTTACAAACAGCATTTTACATCATGATGGATCCAGCAAGATACTTTTTGACAATAAATGCCATGTCATTACTTTTAGCTGTGTTATTTCTCTTGACTGTTTGATTCCCGGTATAGTAAATTATATTATTTTATTTTTCAGCATGGTAAATACATTTCAACCCATTAATGCATAAGATATCAATCTCCATACATTTAATTTCATTTTTGACCACTTACAATTTTCCTAAATTCATACTTCACACATTCCAAGTTCTGATCGTTAGGAGATTTTTTTTTCCAGGTGTTTCTCCTTATTTTGATAGAGACTCATCAGCACAGAAAAATACCGAAGGTTGTACTCCCAAATGGCTTTACCTGACTCACATCACCATATTCGACTCCCCCTCAATAAATCATTTTCTCTTCAGTCACATTGTAAGTGCCCTTGGACCTGAGAGGTCCATCCTGCAGCAGTATCTCCCACAATGTTCTGCTTCCTTTGTTTAGGCTTTCAGTATTTGACAATGCTTCAGTGTTTTGCATGAGATCTTCAGCGGCATCTTTGGCCAAAGTTGGGTGCTTAGTCCTTTTTGCTGTCTTTTCTTTTCTTTTCTTTAAATCATTTTATTGGGGGATCGTACAACTCATCACAATCCATACATCCATCCACGGTGTCGAGTACATTTGTACATATGTTGCCATCATCATTCTCAAAATATTGGCTTTCTATTTGAGCCCTTGGCATCAGCTCCTCATTTTTCCCTTCCCTCCCCGCTACCCCCTCACCCATGAACCCTTGATATTTTATAAATTATTGTTATTTTATCATATCTTACATCATCCGACGTCTCCCTTCACCCACTTCTCTGCTATCTATCCCCCAGGGAGGAGGTTATATGTAGATCCTTGTAATCTGTTTCCCCTTTCTCTCTCACCTTTCCTCCACCCTTCTGGTATCACCACTCTCATCACTGGTCCTGAGGAGTTCATCTGTCCTGGATTCCCTATGTTTCCAATTCCTATCTGTACCAGTGTAGATCCTCTGGTTCAGCCGGATTTGTAGGGTAGAATTGGGATCATGATGGTGGGAGGGAGGAAGCACTCAAGACTAGAGGAAAATTATATGTTTCATCATTGCTCCACTGCACCCTGACTGGCTCCTCTCCTCCCCACGACCCTTTTGCAAGGGGATGTCCAATTTTCTACAGATGGGCCCTGGATCCCCACTCCGCACTCCCCCCAACAAAGCCCACATGGAAGGCGCACACCAGCGTACCCTGACAAGATCGCTGAAGACAAAACGGTGCATAAGAAAATGTGCTGAAGAAAGCTGATGGTGCGTGACTATCAAAAGATACTGAATCTGGGATCTTATAGGTTGGAAGATAAACAAGTGGCCATCTAACTGAGAAACCACAAAGCCCACATAGAAGAAGCACACCAGCCTGTGAGATCACAAGACATCGAAGGGATCAGGCATCAAAGACCAAAAGAAAAATCACTGTCTGTTCTTAATCTGGAAGCTCTCCTGAAACATGTTCTGTTTGGGTGACCTTTCTACCACTTGAAATACCAGTAGCATAGCTTCCAGCATCCTAACAACACACAAACCACCACATTACAACAAAGAGACAAGCAATTGGTGGATTCTAATGATAAGAAATTCCAAGAAAGACCAATCTATATATGAAATTAAGGAAATTATGTGGAAATTCGGATAAGGTGGAGGAATTGGCTGAGATGGGGTTTAAATATTTCTGGGTATTGAAAATGTTCTATATGTTGATGTTGTTGTTAAAATACATCTAGTCGGTTCTAATTCATAGTTAGCCAATGTAAAACAGAGCCAAACACCAATCTCATCCTCACAATTGTTCTTATTGTTGAGCCCATTGTTGCAATCACAGGGTCAATCCAACTTGTTGAAGGGCTGTCTGTTTTTTGCTGCTACTCTAATTTAGCAAGCATGCTGTCTTTTTCCAGGGACTGGTCTCTTGTAATAGCATGTCAAAAGTACCTGAGAAGTCTCACTGTCCTTGATTCTACAGAACATTCTGGCTGTACTTCTTCCAAGATAGATTTGTATGCTCTTCAGGCAGGCCAGTGTGCTTACAATATTCTGCACCAGCACCATAATTCAAATGGATCTATTCTTTGGTCTTCATTGTTAAAATTCAATGTTTGCATGCATATTAGATGATTGAAAACATCATGGCTTGGGTCAGGCACAACCTTAGTCCTCAACATAACCTCCTTATTTTTAATACTCTAAAGAGGTCTGGGCAGTAGATTAACCCAATTATTTCTTGACTGCTGCTTACATGAGCATTGATTATGAATCTAAACAGTCTAAACAGGATGAAATCTGTGAAAATGTTCAATCCTCTCTAATTATCATAATGTTACAGTTGGTAGAATTTTTGTCTTCTTTATATTGAATTGTAATCCATACTGAAGGCTGCAGTATTGAGTGCAGCAGTGATTCAAGTCCTCCTCAAGTTCAATAAGCAAAGTTAGGTATCTGCATATTTCAAGGTGTTAAGAAGCCTTCCCTGAATCCTGATACCATATCTTCATATTATTCAGTTTCTCTGAGTATTTGCTTAGTATATAGATTGAGTAAGTATGGTGAGAGAATACAGCTCTGGCATACACCTTTCCTAATTTTACACCATGCAGCAATC
Source organism: Echinops telfairi (assembly GCF_000313985.2). NCBI lineage: Eukaryota > Metazoa > Chordata > Mammalia > Afrosoricida > Tenrecidae > Echinops > Echinops telfairi. Next base: position 7,335,781 of record NW_022111372.1, on the reverse strand, counting down.
CTTGTTCTGGTCACACAAATGCTTCTTGATCCATGTACAAGTTCTGCATGAGCACAATGAAAGTTTCTATGATTCCCATCTTTTCTCAAGGCTCAATAGTTTGTTATGTTCGATACACTTGAATTCCTTGGTATAGTCAATAAAACACAAGTAAAACATGTTCCTGTTATTCTCTGCTTTTGAATTCTCTGTTCAACTCTTTGACTCCTTTATTTCTTCTATTTTAGTTAGCTATTCTATAAGAAAGAGTAACTTTCAGAGTCTCTACTGATATCCACTATGATATTTATTTACTGTCTACTTAAATTACTTTTTTCTTTCCTCATGAATTATGATTTTGGTTTTCTCTCACATCTCATCAGGTTTTCTGTCGTAAGTGGTCATGTGTCAAAAAGTGTTCTTGAGACATTCTAGACATGCAGGTGGGGTGGACCCAAAGGAATTCAGTTCTCATGGGCTTGTTTTCATTTTCATCCAGTGTGTTCTGTCCTTCTTCCCCACATCGTTCCCCTGTGCCCTTTAATGCCATTGAAGTTAGATTATTCTGTTCACTGTCCTTCTTTAGATGATCCTTTGAATTCCAAAGATATATTTCATTTCCAACGATCCTTTTGATTATGTAATCAAGGGTCTGAACACTAGAGTGAACCAAACAAATATCAGATATAAAGAATCATTGAACTACATAAGACAGATCATTTGAGAGTAGCAGAGGCATGTTCGTGATACTTAGGCAGGAGAAATCCTTGCAGAATTGAAGGATTTCAAGAAAATAAAAGAGAAAATAGGAATTTTTAAGAAATATAATTTGCATTAATATTTTCATTTATACCGATTATTTTATACATATATCTATAAAGAATTATTTTGAAATAACATTTGTAATCTTATTCAGGATTTGTTTGGTGACACTACAGTGATATGAACAAATTCCTACAGTTTAAGTAGATATAATGAATTCAGTAGAAAATATTGTTTAAGGTTGGGAACACCTGAGCCTTTGGAGAGATTTAGCTTTCTTAAGAACAAATCTTAAAACAGTATTGGGGTTGAAAATCGCCAAACTGGGTTTATTTTTGAAACCCAGAGACTCATTTTCTATACAAAGTTCCTGGGAAGAACATTAAATTGAAGTCAAATATTTATTATTTCTTTTAGTTATTTAAAGGTATAATATGTTTATAGGAAATCACATTAGACTACAGCTGCTTAATAATTATTCTCTAATCAAGTAATAGTCGCCTTGATGAAAAATGTTTCTAACCTCTACTTAGTCTTTGATTTCCCAATCATTTTACCAATTGATAATGATATTTAATACATGTCTAATACCTTGCTGTTTTCTGTTGTTGAGGTAGCATTTTGAAATGTTGTTACAAAACATCAATGTAGCAATATACAAGTTAGGCTGCCATTCCTGAACATTGATTATAAATAGCTATCGGTTTTCGGTTAATTAAAATTTATTATACAAAGCTTAGAAATACATATTCCAAATAAATTGTTAAAATATGTTTATAGGTTTCCCTCAACATATGAAGCGTTCCATTCACATTCCATCTTAAGTCATTTCATACATAAGTCAAATACCTCTATAGGGTTTCTGAAGACATCATCATCTCTTTCCAGTAGAGGGGGTCTTGGATGTAAACCATCAACCTCATAGTTCACAGCCAATGTTTACCTTACAGCTTCACCAGAGTTCCCTCCACAAGGCTCTTTAAATCTGTTGCCAAATAACTCCTTACATTGTGTAAGAAGAAAGGCATCACTTTGAGGACTAAGGTGAGCTTTACCAAGACATGGTATATTCAACTGGACAGTGGAAAAGTAAGACTTGAGAGGAGTTGATATATTTTTATTATGGTGTTGGTGATTAATATGAAAACTATAACGGCTCCCAGAAGAAAAGACAATTTGTCTTGTAGGAAGTACAGCCTAATGGTCCTTAGTAGCAAGCATAGCAAGACTTTACGTCCCTTTGGACATATCACCAGGGAACACCTGTCCCTGAAAAATGGCATTATGTTTGGTAAAGTAGAGGATTAGCAAATAAAAAGGAAGATCATCAATGAGATAGTTAACATCTGGCTTCAACAATGGGCTCAAACATAATAATTGTGAGGATAGTATGGGATTGGGCGGTGTGGTAGTTACATAATTTCATGTCAACTTGATAAATTGGTTATAGGGGTGAAATCTAGCCTGTCAATCAGGCCACAGTCTGATTGATGCCTCCTTGTGGGTGTGGCCTTCTCATGAGGATATTGGGAGTTTTCTCCTGCTTAACGGGCCTGTGACAATCCACATGGAGCCATGCTGATGTCAGCCAGTGCCATGGAGCTAGAGGAGTCATGTGTAGAGCTGCGCCAGCACTGAGATGCTTCCACCAGGCTTTTCACCCACTGGCCTGTAATCTTCCTGCATTCGGCATCATTGTATGTGCTGCGTGAATCTGAAGAGGAATCCATGGCTAATATCAGACTAATGGCCTAATATTATCATTAAGGACTTAGGATCTTGGGATGTTTTCTCGATATACCATTGCTCTTTGATATAAAGATCTCTCTTACACACATATGAATGTCTCTGGATTTGTTTTTCTAGTCATCCGGGTCGAACACAGGCAGTGGTTCATTTTACTGTACTTAAGATCACTATGCAGTGGAACTAACATGATGGCCCATAAGCAACTATTTTTTCAATGTCTGTAAAAAAATTTATCCCTGAGGCTCAGCAGAGAGGAACAGGGCCCATGAGTTACAATGTCTCTGTGGCAGTTTGGCGGGCAATGCCAGTCTTGGGTGGGGCAAGCGCTGAATTTGACACAGCTGCAACATAAGCAATTATTGTAAAGATATCCTTACAGTATATTCTTAACAACTGTGTGTATGAAAGAGAGAGGGAGAGAATGTGTTCTTCTTTTGGTAAGATCCATCACATTGCTGGCATTGTGTTGATTGTCCATATTAAGGAAAATGTATCCATGACTTTAGAGTTATTGGTAAATATCTGTGAGCTAGAGGATGGGAAATTAACCCAATAAAATGAAGGTACCATCTACCTCGGTGGTCTACGGCATGTTGAGATATACCTATTGAAGTGAAAGATAATATTGTATCTGGCCCCTCCCACAACTACACATAAGACCTGACACTTTTTGGACTTCTTTGGATTTAGGAGGCACTATGTACCTCATTTGGGTGCTACTCTGGCCTATATATCAAGTGACTTATAAAATTGCCACCTTTGAGAGTGGCCTAGAATAAAAGAAGACTCTGCAAGAGGTTCAGACTTCCATAAAATCTTCTCTATCGACTGGATCATATGATCCAGCTGATCTAATTCTGCTTGAGGTATCAGTGACAGAGATGAAGTTTGGAGCCTTTGGCAGACTCTGGTTGGCAAATCACAATACAGAAGCATAGGATGTTGGAGCAAAGATTTGCCTTCCTAAGTAGACATCTATCCGTCTTTTGAAAAACAGTTTTGGGCTCATTACTGGGCTTTGGGGTTGGCAGCACTCTATTGTTAAATGGAACTGGTATATAAGAGATTGGGCTAAAGCAGGACCTGAAGGTACACGTAAGCTTCATGAAGAAGTGGGCCAAATGCCTATGGTCTCCACTCCTGTCAAAGACCTATTTCTCCTAATTTGCACCTCTGGCCTCATAGGGAGTTCTTTATGATTAGTTGACTGAAGAACAGAAAACTCGTGCTTGGCTTACCAATGGTTTTGCACAATATGCAGGTACCACTTGAGAGTGGACAGAAGCAGCACTAGAGGCTCTTTCTGGGACCCCCCTGAAGGACCATAATGAAGGGAAATCCTCCTAGTGGGCAGAACTTAGAGTAATACATCTGGTTGTTCAGTTTGCCTGGAAGAAGAAATGGCAAAATGTGCGACTGTATATTTATTCATGGGCTGTGGCCAATGGCTTGGCTTGATGGTAAGGTATTTGTAAGGAGCATGCTTGGAAAATTGGTGACAAGCAGCTATGGAGAAGAGGGATGTGGATAGACCTTTCTGAATGGAACATGAAAGTGAAGATATTTGTGTCCCATTCAAATGCTTACAATAGAATTACCTCTGAAGAGTAGGATTTTTAACAATAGAGTAGATAGGATGAGATGTTCTGTGGAAATCAGTTATTATTCTCTTTCTCAGGCCACTCTTGTCATTGCCCAAAGGGAACATAGACAAAGTGAACATAGTAGCAGGGATGGAAGTCATACATGGACTCAGTAGCGTGGATTCCCACTGACAAAATCTACTGATGCTTCCCCATTTTCCAGCAGCAGAGAGCAACACTGAATCCAAGATATAGGACCATTCCTTGGGGAGATCAACCAGCAACCCTATAGTACGTTAATTACAAAGGGCTACTTCCATCATAGAATGGGCAACATTTTGTTCTTACTGAAATAGGCACTTATTCTATATATGGATTTTCCTTAATTGGATGCACTTATCCTGCAAACTATACCATTTGTGCACTTATAGAATGTTTTATTCACCAGCATGGTAACCATACCATATTGCTTCACATAAAAGAACTTACTTCATAGCAAATGAAACATGGCAATGGGCTCATGTTCATGAAAGCCTTTGGTCACATCATGTTCCTCAGTATCCTAAAACATCTGAGTTGGTAGAATATGGAATAGACTTCTAAAGACACAATTATAGTGTCAACTTGGAAATCACTTTCCAAGGGCAAGACAATGTTCTCCAGGAGGCTGTATATGCTTAAGCCAGCTGCCAATATATGATGCAGTATCCCTAGAAGCCAAGATTTACAAGTCTAGGAACGACAGTGCTGTAATTGGAGTGGCACCACTCACTATTACTTCTAGTGATCCACTTGCAGCATTTTTGTTTCTTGTTTCTGTGACCCTATGCTCTTCAGGTCTGAAGGGAGGAACGTGTAGTGTGATTGATCTACATTACCAAGGAGAAATTGAATTGGATACATTCTGGAGATAAACAACAACATGTCTGAAATCCAAGAGATTCCTTTGGTAGTCTCTTCATCATACCATGCCCTGTCATTTCAGTTAATAGTAAAGTACAGCACCCTGAGTTTACCATCACTAATAATAGCCCAGACTCTTCAGGAATTGAGATTTGGGTCACCGTACAAGGCAAAGAACCATGACAACCTGAGGTATTTGCTGAGGGTAAAGGAAATACAGAATGGGTAGTAGATGAAGGTAATTGTAAATATTAGCTAATGTCAGGTGACAAGCTGTGTAAATGAAAACTTGAACTGTAGGAAAGCTGGAAAATCAGGAAGACCAACCTCCTGAAAATCCATTCGCTAGTAGGGGAGTGTCCCAGGTGGTGTGCACCAAATGGGCCACATTGACTTGGGCTTGCGAGTGCATGCTGGGCACCCAGCTCGGGTGCTGTGCAATGCTTGGACATTGAACCTTGAATCTTCAAGGCACCCTTTAGACTCCCGAGGCTGCATCACTGAGGTCTAATGGGGAAACCTCACTGCTGGACTGGACTCTTCCTCAGACACTCTTTTATCGGGAGGACTGACATTTTCGGGGAGTATTATTGTTAATTTTCCCTGACAACTGAGTCCCATTTTGTGTGTGTGTGGTTAAATAGTGTCCACACATAAAAGAATTAATTCTGTACAAGTGAATATTTCATGTACTGCAATGTGGAGGTATCCTACATTGGCCCAATATCCCTCTCTCAGCAGACCTTTAAAAAATTAGTACCAGGGTCTAATCAAAGACAATTTAATAGAAGAATGTTGAGCCTGTAGGGGATGAATGATAAGCCTCTACTATAAATTAACAAGGCTGTTCAGAAAGGGAGCCAAAGTCATATAAAAACCAAAGAAACAAACAGCACACACACGCCAAACGTAGATCCAGGAATAGTGTTTGGGCTCATACTACATCCTACCTCCAATTACTAGTACTTATAAATAAACTAGTGCTATAAATAAACTAGTGCTTATATCATGGCCCTGCTCAATATTAGCCATCAGGAAGTGAACACTGAAGAAAAGGGTGTTATAGCAAAGTGTGATGAAGAAATTAGATGGTACCCAGCTATCAGATGAAATAACATCTGTGGTCTTAATGATTTGTTTCAAACAAGCAGCCATCTCAGTGACATGTCAACTAAGTTCACATGGAAGAGGCACACCAGCATCAGTCATCAAAGGATTGTAAATCATATAACCTGACATTAAAGGAGAGATTAATATCAGAGCCCAAAATGTGAGAATCTGGTTTTCAGAAGGTTATGGATGACAGTGGGAGCCTGTGGTAGTTACATAATCTGGTGTCAATTTGAGAGGTTTACAAGTGAATGGGGTGGATTCTGTCCATCAAGACACAACCAATGAGACCTCTGTGTGAGCATGGCCTCTCCTGAGGATTCTGGGAACTTCGGTTTTTTCTCCGTGGAGGCAGGAGACACTTCTCTCTCTCTTATCACTCCCTTGGAGACACTCTACTGACAACACTCACTCCCTGGGAGACATGGAGCTGACAAGACACATGGAACTGCTCTAGTACCCTGAGCTGGAGAAAGCTCATGAAACTACGCTGATGCAACCAGATCTCTTGGGCCAGAGAGGCCACATAGAGGCGCCTGACAATGCTGAGATGTTTGCAACGCCACTGGATCCAGAAGATTTTCTACCCACCTGCCTGTGATTGTCCTGCATTGAATGTCATTGTATGTGTTTTGTGAGTTTCCATGAATTTGTTTCGCTAGTCTACCCAGACTAACACAGAGTCCAAGATGCATTTGTGGGATCTACATAGAAAATAAACCTCCAGTGATTTCCCGCTTCCCATAATAGAAGGAGGGGAGGAAAGTGGTTACTAAACAATGTGCATCGGAGGGATGACTATAGAAGATCAAAATGATAAACGCGACTTAAACAGTTAAAAACATGCCCATTTATCTACACTCTGATGTCTTATTTGGTTTTAAACATTCTCTATATGTTTTTGTTCATAGTAGGGTTTATCTCAGATGTGTTATGTCATTGGGGTAACTGTGTTGAATTTTTTTTCTTTCTGTTTTTCAGTATATGAAACCCAGTATTGATAAACCTATGGGGACAAAGTGTAGAATAACGGTTGTGTGTGTGTGTGGGGGGGGTGGTATATTGTGGTGGGCAGGGAAGGGGTGAGGGGTAAAATGGAGCTTATGTCAAGGAGTGCAGGAAATAAAAGAAAGGTTTGAAACTGATTATGATAGCAATTGTACAATACTGCTTGCTGTGATTGAACTATCGTATGATATAATATCTGCATTAATTCCCAATAAAAAATGGTTTTGCAAAAAAAGAAAAAGAGCGTGCACTGCTAATTTAGGGTGAGAGGTACAATATTAATATGCAAAACATCACCATTCATAGATAAAATATTGTTGGCTTGTAGAGTTATGGTGGTCCCATGTTTGCTATTTTTCAAAAATTTTGTCAGGCTGAAAATATAGGGGATCTTGTTGATTGATCTAACTTAGAATTGATCAAGTAGTATAAGAAAACACTGGGGGGACTTCCGGGAAGATGGCGACGGAGTGACACATACCAGAGGGACTCCGCAGAATCCAGCCTAGGAGCGTTGCTTAGAGGGAACTTTAACACAACTAGAACACAGGAGGAGCATCATAAAGATAAGTAGGCACAGACCCACGGGGTTTTGAGGGGCTTGGGGCTTTTGGTTTACCTCAGTGGAAGCTGGCTGGGGCTTGACCTTGGCCCAGCATCTGTCGCTGCTGGAGCCGCGACCATTTGGAGCCCGTAGGGGGATTTGGATTCAGCAAAGCCACAGTTTACCCCTGCCAGCCTCAGGGCAGGAACTGGACCCTTGGGGCTCAACGGGCTCGGTTTCAGCTACTTTGTAGCTTTTAATTACATCTCTGCTCTCTGATCTCACACTGTCTGGGAGGACAGTTTAATGCAATCCCGAAACACTTACCCTCATCTTTCTTCAAAGAAATGGAAAAACTGATTACCAACTTCATATGGAGAGGGAAGAAGCCCAGAATTAGCAGAGAACTCCTCAAGAAGAAGGACACAGTGGGATGGCTTGCTTTACCTGACTTTAGCACATACTATACAGCCACAGTTGTCAAAACCGCGTGATATTGGTACAATGACAGATACTCAGACAAATGGAAAAGAACTGAAAACACAGAAATAAAATCATCAACATACAGACAACTGATCTTTGATAAGGGCCCAAAAAATATCAAATGGGAAGGTGATGCCCTTTTTAACAAGTGGTGCTGGAAAAAATGGATATTTACCTGCAGAAAAATGAAGCAAGACCCTTATCTTACTCCAAGCACAAGAATAAATTCAAGGTGGATCACAGACCTTGAAGTTAAACCGCAAACGATTAGGGCCATCAATGAGTGAATTGGAACCAACTTGAGAACTTTGGCACAGGGAATACATAGGCTATCAGAAATAGGAAAGGACACAAACAAAGAGGAGGCACAAATTGACAAATGGGATATACTGAAGATAAAACACCTGTGTACATTGAAAGAATTCACAAAGAGAATAATAAGAGAGTCCACGGACTGGGAAAACATCTTTAGCAATGACATATCAGACAAAGGCCGTATTACTAAAATCTACAATACTCTGCTAGCTTCCAAAAAGAAAAAAAAACTAATTGCCCACATAAGAGGTGGGCAAAGGACTTGAACAGAAGTTTGACAGAGGCAGAAATCCGAATGTCCAACAAATATATGAGAAAATGTTCCCGATCTTTAGCCATAAGAGAAATGCAAATTAAAACAACAAAGAGGTACCACGTAACACCCACAAAGGTAGCCCAATTCAAAAAATCAGAAAGCAATAAGTGTTGGAGGGGCTATGGGGAGACAGGAACTCTCATCCACTGCTGGTGGACTTGTAAGTATGTGCAACCACTATGGTAATCGATATGACGATATCTAAAACAGATGGAAATTGAGTTACCATACGACCCAGCAATTCCCCTGCTAGGCATCTAGCCAGAAGAGGCAAGAAACAAACCAAGGCCAGATATCTGTGCTCCAATGTTCATTGCGGCACAGTTCACAATTGCAAGGAGTTGGAAGCAACCCAAATTCCCATCAACTGATGA
>NW_022111372.1:7233025-7324155 GCF_000313985.2 Echinops telfairi | reverse complement strand
AAGTGGAGAGAAAATGTTTTGAGAATGATGTACAAATGCGCTTTACACAATTGATGTGTGTATGGATTGCGATAACAGTTGTATGATCCCCTAATAAAATGTTCTTAAAAAAAAGAAAATACTGAGCTTAGGTCTTCTATGGAATCACAGCATAATTTCTTCATAAAAGACCTTGAAGTTTCCATTGAAAGATAAAAGAAAGTCTTAATTCTTAGAGTGACAGAGTCAATATTGCCGAAAACCAAACTTAAGAGTCATAAAAGTGGCTGATTTACCTTATCATTTTACAATTGAATTTTCAACCTTACATCATGCTGACCTTACATTAAGGTCATTGATAGGGAAGAAATGAGGCCTTGAATTTGTGATATGGATATATGGAAGATAATCAGGAAGATAGGGATGCTGGACTCCTAAATTCCATTGAATCATTTCAGCACACAAAACCACTCCTCCAACTTGAAAAGATTGGTTCACCTTTACCTGCTAATCCATTGCCCATGAAACCACTATCATCCCCACACATATTGGAAAAGATTTGGAACATGCTGCTACGACAACGGGAGCATTTTCTAGAGCACTGGATAATGCAGATGCCTTATAATGCACTGCTGAGGGCTTCCAGGAAACACCTTCACAGCCAACTATTGCTTCTAGACAGATAACACCTTCAGGAAACTCTGAAGGTGAAATACAAATGCTGATACAGGAAGAAGCATGCTACACTCCCAAAAAATTGCTTACCTAATATAGGCAGCTAGCAGTTTGGCCATTCTGTATTGATATAATGTAACAGTTTGCAATCATGTAATTTACGTATGTGAACTTGTCATCTTCTATTTTAAAATATGATGAAGGCATCCTCCATTTGTGTTTATGCCAATATTGCATCCCCTCCTAGTCTTTGGACTTTAACCGTGTTGATCATGGAGACGTGGGTATATCTCCAAATATAGCAAAGATATTCTGATCAGAGATTAGAAAAGAAAATATTAAACCAGTATGCCCCCCATCTAATAATACTTGATTTCTCTCAAAATTTTCTAGAGTATTCTCGAATTAAAGAAGACAGCTTCAGAGCTCGTGAGTTGTCCTAACCATAACGTAAATTTCATATCTCCAAGCAAAATCAAGCCATCAATTAAACACATTCAACAATGTGTTTCGAACAGAAGGACAGATTCTATGCATGCTGTAAATTATCCTTAAACTGTTGGTTTCCTAATCCTTCATTCATCTACAATTGTTTGTATTTTTAATTCATTCCAGATTTTCTGAAATCATTAGCCAAAATGTAGGCTCTAGGAATTGGTGTAATAAGAATTAAAATGTTTCAACAGGTTGATGAAGCATTGGAAGCACACACTAAGCTATGTTAGGAAATTTGGAAGACATCTACTTGGCCAACTGACTGGAAGAGATCTATATTTGTACCTATTCCAAATAAAGGGGTGCTATCTTTTACTGAATATAATCCAACAATGGTTGCAGCAGTACATTGACAAGGAGCTGCCGGAGGTTCAAACTGGATTCTTCAGAAGTAGAAATAGGGATACCATTGCTGATACCAGATGGATCTTGGCTGAAAACAGAAACCCGGATATATGTTTACTTCTGTTTTATGGAATATACTAAGGCATTTTAATGTGTGGATCATAACAAACTATGGATAGCCTTGAGAAGAGTGGGGATCTCAGAACACTACATTGTGCTCATGTAGAACATGTATGTGGATCAAGAGGCAGTTTTACAAACAGAACAAGGGCTTATTGCGTGGTTTAGAATCAGGAAAGGAGTGCCTCAGGGTCGCATCTTTTCACCATATATATTCAATCTGCATGCTGAGAAAATTATCAGAAAAGAACTGGATTAGTTGAAGAAGAATGCAGTGGCAGGAGTGGAGGAAGGGTTATTAACAACCAGTGATATGCAGATGACACACAACCTTGTTAGTGAAAGTGAGGACTTGAAGCACTTGCTAATAAAAGTCATGGATTTCAGCCTTCCATATAGATTACAACTCAAAGTGAAGAAAACAGAAATACTAAAAGGGGGCCAGCAGGCAACATTCAGGTGAGAAACGCTTAAGAGGCAATTGTTTGGTCAGGACAGTTTCTTCTCTGTCATGCCCATTGTCAGGTCCTCAAGCCTCTTGGCCTGACCCTTACCCTACTCAGGCAATTTTACTTATCTCTTCTGGGCTGCCAATAAATACCTAAAAGAATGTCAGTCTACTTTAAGTCTACACAAAATGAAGCAACTCTCTATGGGTCAGCAAAACTTAGCTACGCCAATTAAATGCCTACAGGTACTCTACTGTACAAGCCAACTCCGTGCCCTAAAACACTCAGCTTTAAAAAAGTGCTCGCCTCTGTGGCTTAGAAAGCTGTAGCATTGCCTCATACTCGGGCACCTCATTTCTTGGCTTCTGCTCCTCTTATGCCCCTGAGCTGCTCTTGTGATGTACAACCTGTCTCCTGTGTCAAGGAGATTCAATACATAGAGATTTAAATTTTATCCCTGGTCTTTTTCTTTTGCTAGTAATAAAATCTCTTCATCATGCTTCTGACATGGTTGATTTTGTGCCCAGCAGGATGAATCAGAATTAACTCTGATTGTAACAATCACTCACAACTGCTGAAGCATATAACCCAGTAAGATTGGTGGGAGGAACATAGGATACAGTTAAAAAAGCCATATTAAATAGTTCACTATATAGCACACATTTTAATTTGAGCATGTTTTATAAATAAGAAAATATAATTATTCAGTTTAACCAAAATATTCATTATTGAAATTAAAACAAATTTACTGTTGTCTCATTGCTTGTCCAATATATAAATAATATAAATTAGTAAGTTCAAGTTGCTGTTGTTGTTAGGTAACATCAAGTCAGTTCCCACCCATTTCGATCCCATGCCCAACAGAAAGAAACACTGCCTAGTCCTCTGCCATAAGCACAATTTTCCTCTGCTTGAGCCCATTGTTACAGCCAGGTGGCGCTCCATCTCAATCAGCGCCTTCCTCTTTTTCTGTGGCCCTTTACTTCACCAGGCATGGCGTCCTTCACTAAGGACTGGTCTCCCATGACAAGTCCAAAGTATTTTTGATAAAGTCTCACCATGATATCCTTGCCTTTAGAGAGCACTGTTGGTGTACTTCTTCCGAGATAAATCTGCTTATCCTTTTAGCAGTCCATTGTACTTTCAATATCCTTTGCCAGCTCTACAATTCAAACGTGGATTCTTCTTTGGTCTTCTTTATTCAATGACCAACTTTCATATGCATATGAATTGATTGTAAATACAATAGCTTGGGTATAACCTAGTCCTCAAAAAAATCCTTGTTTTTCAATAAAGAGTTATTGTATAACATATACCTAATGCAACACATCTTTTTATCTCTTGACCACTGTTTTCATGAGCACTGATTGTGGACCCAAGCAAGACAAAATTCCTTAACAACTTCAATCTTTTCTCCATTTATCATGATGTTACCTATTGGTCCAATTGTGTGGATTTAGGTCTTCTTGATATTGAATTGTAATCCATACTGAAGGCTGAGATCCTCAATATTCATCAGCAAGAGTTTAAAGTTTTCTTCATTTTCAGAAAGCAAATTTGTGTCATTTGTATATCAGAGGTTGTTAATCAGTCTTTCTCTAACCTTGATACTGCAGTCTTATACACATAATCCAGGTTTTCTGGTGATTTGCTCAGCATACAGATTGAAAAATTGTGATGAGGATATACAAACTTTTTCTTATCTTAAGCCATGAAATATTTGTTTGTTCTGTTCACACAACTATACAAGTTCCACTTAAGCATAATGAATGAGCATAATGAAGTGTTCTGGAGTTCCCATTTTTCCAAGGTTATCCATAGTTTGTTATTATTTACACAGTCAAATGCCTTTACCGACTCAACAAAACACAACTGGGCATCTTTCTGGCATTCTCTGCAATCAGCCAAGGTGCATCTGACATCAGCAGTGAGATCCCTTGTTCTATGTTTTCTTCTACATCCTTCTGAAACCAATGCAAATCTTTAAGTAAAAGTTATTTATAATAAAGCTCATAAATTGATACTTTACCTTAAGGTAATTATGGACTATTTAACCTATATTGAAGTTTATTCTTTTAAGGAATGTTAAAGAAATACAGAAAACCAGATGGTTCTAAATATTGTTAAAATAATACCAATTCCAATTGGAATATACTTATGGGTACTTTCTGTTAAACCATAGTTTTCAATACCAGTAAAAGCATGAAAAATTGAATTATTCTTTTTTTAATTATGTTGTCTACTTGTCTTATTTACATTATATTTTGTTCTTATACTCAATAATTGTTTTGTATAATTCAGCAGTTTCAAAATGTTCATTTTAACATAGCTTATAATCCTTTCAATATAGCTGAAGGCTTCATAACATCTTAACCTCATTTATCAAATTAGAATAAAGTACAGTCACATTTTCAAAAAAAGAATCAAATACAGTTATATTGAAGCTAATTCTCTTTAATTTACATCCTCATGGGGTAATAATATGAGAAAAGTGGTTATAAAACTTCCAAGGACTCCTAGAAACTGAATTAATTCAAGTGAAATAGGAAATTAGAGGTAAATTTCAATGCTTTCCTGGATAATTTGTTTGAATGGTTACTAAAAAAGAACTTTGATGTAGTATTTGGATCTGACCTTTTGCTCTTTGATATAAAAATATCAAGCTTCTCTATTCTCTGGTATGCTGACGAGAAATACCTGGGCTTATGACTATTTTGTCCTTATTTTATGAATTAGAGTAATGAATTAAGTATAGCATTACCAGTAAAATGTAGAACACTTTGTTAAATATGAGGTTTTGATTAAAAAATGTTACAATATTAAAATATGCACTAAATATTTAATGGGGCATACATATACTAAAATAATTTTCGTTATATGTTCGAAATACAGATTCAATATTTTACTTTATAAAATAAGTCAATTATTTAATAACTATATAACAATAAATATAATATGGTGGCTGATATAAAATAATATATGTATTAAAAAAAGTTTAAAAATAACATTCTTTTTTAAAAATCATGTTAATGGTGCCTCTTACAACACTTATAACATTCCATGATTCAATTGCAACAAGCATATTTGTACATACGTCGCCATCATCATTTTCTAAATATTTACTTTCTGTATGAATTCTAAAAATTAACATTCTTATAAGTTGAATTTTCTAGTGAACTGAGTAAATCACATATTAGTGAATTATTGCACCTTTAAAAAGAGAATTAGAATGATTACTTATACAAAAGTAATATAAACTGAGTTACTATCAATCTTAGCACAAAGGAAGCTAACATTAATCAAGGCCTCATTTTGTTCTAGTGTCATCATGTTAACACACAGTTTTTGTTACCCACGTAGATCTAGGAAAATAATAAATTAGCATTTATTCTTTATTGGTCTGTACTGAAAAGTTATTTTAAAATAAATTGATTAATTTAGTTAATTTATTTCATATTTCTCATTTTTCCAAGGGACAAAAGAGACCACCAATTGAAATATAATTTGTAGAGACTCATTTATCAAGTCTTAAACAAGGCAAAGAACTACAAAGATAAAGGCAAGTTATTGGGATGAAAAAGACAACACAAGTTCATAATGGCATCATAGGATTTACATATACTTTTATCATGACATACATATGAGTTTCACCCTATGTTATGATGTAATACTCACATTCTCATCTCTAGCATTGATAGCAATATTTCCAAATAAAAGTCATGGACAAATGCCCATCTAGGAAAGAACTTAGTGCATTTTGAAACAAACAACCAAACAGGAAAACACTTGTATCAAGTAAATTCTGGCTCACAATAAAGCTACCGGGCAGCATACAACTCTCCTCTATATGGTTTCCAAATAATGACTTCAGAAGTAGGCGCAGACATTCCCCCACAGAGTGGCTGCTGAGTTCAAATTGTTGACCTTTGGTTAGCAATATAGTGCTTAAGTACTGTGCCACCAAGGCTTCTTTATTGCACTATGGCTGATTCTAAAGAAATCCCACCAAACAAGATGACTAAAAAGCAATGCTGGAAGTATCTACATAATTATGTTGAAAGCCTACTAGGAAACAAATGTTGAATGCAGAGAATCACTTTAATATATTGTAGAATCTTACTGCGTTTGTATATTCATGATTTCTATGTGACCACAGGGAATAATTCTTACAGGGGTAAAAAAAGAATGAAGAAGAAGTTTTAAAGACACTATCTTTGTATTCTCTGCATGTGTTTTCTTTCTGATTGCACATGATTGTAATAAGTATGCAGCTACTAAATCATAGCAAGGCAGGACATTTAAAATTAGTTCATTTTAAACTCAAAAGTTTCCATTTGAAAAAAGAAAAATATTTTTTCAGTAAGAGCACATATACACACTTTTATCTACTTTGAAATATATCTCATGCAGGTGGGACTGGCACTGATTGACAAAATAGAAAAATTTACATAAACTCAAAGCAAAGGCTTGCTACTTTGCAAGTTTTCAGCATAAGAATTATAAACAAAGTAAACAAATACCTGTCTATATGATATATATGTCTATGTGATGTATAGGATATGTATAGAATATATATAAAATACCTGAACAAATAAGGATAAAGGAAGATGGTGGCATATTAAAAAATAAGAAAAACTACACATATAAAAATATTAAAAAACTATTATGTGAATAATGTTTTTGTTTTCTTCTTTACAAAGTATGAACTAAAATTTCACAATAGATATTTGCAAAATCTTAATACATTATTCCCAAATCTAGAAGAGTTAAAACAAACCAACAGCATTCCTGATCTTTCTTTATTGGAATAAAAACAAATATTACTGAATTATTATTAATTTAACTTAAAATTATATAAGCTTCACTTATTTTTTCAACAAAATTGATAAACATCTGTTCTTTACTTGCCATGCTTCTGTGATTGTGTGCGTGTAGGGAGGGAGATAGGAAAACAACAGATATAGCACTAAAAATTCATGATCAAGTTTCATTCTAGTAGACAAATGAACAACTTAAATAAGGAAAATATATGACAGATGGCAATCATTGCTGAGAAAAACAAGGAGAGAATGGCAACAATAAGGTGAAGATGACAGAGAATGTGATATATTTATCAAAAACAACCAAAGAATTTGTACAAGTGAATCACCATCGATAATAAATAATATCCTAACTTGGTGGTCTGCTTCTGTCTTCAATTTAAAATAAGCAAGTCAATATGGCTACAATTGTTGAGGGAAACTACAATGAGAAGAAAAATCCAAGGGGAACTGGTTACATGAATTTTTAAAATCTTATAGGCAATTGTAAGAATCTGGGTTTAATTCTGTTCTATTCTACTCTAGTCAGTGTACCAAAAATAAGAAGTCAACATTCAAAGATTTCAAGTGGTAGCATATGCGCACGAACCAATGATCGTGAAAAAAGAAGTCCAAGATGCTCCAAAGACATTAGTGAAAAACAATGCTTCAATAATTGACAATATACCAACTGAAATACTGCAACCAGCTGATGAACCACTGGAATCACTCACTTATCTATTCCAGGAAGACAGCTACCTGGCCAACTGACTGGAAGAGATCTATATTTTTACCCATTCCACAGAAAGGTGACACAACAAAATTATTGAACAATATCATCGATACCACAAGCAAGTAAAACTTTTCTGAAGATCATTCAACAACATTGCAGCAATATAATGAGAGGGAGATGGGCAGTGAACCGAAATTCTGGCCAGAGTCAGAAGAGGATAATGAACTAGGGATATAATTGTGGAAGCCAGGTATATCTTGTTTGAAAGCAGAAAACACCAGAAAAATGTTTACTTGTGTTTTAACTATTCAAGATCATTTGACTCTGTAGATCATGACAAGCTATGGATATTCTTAAGAAGAATGGGAATTTCAGAACACATATTTGTATGAGACATTATTACTTTGCAAAATTTTGAATGGAGAATTAATGTTGCTTGATTTCACATTTAAGTAAAATATAGTAGATCTCTTTGTGAATTTCTAGGCCTTAAAAATTTAATATTTACCATACATAAGCCAAGGTTTTTCGGCACCCTTTTATGCAGTTTTTGTGATAAAAGTAGGGACCTCCACTGATATTCAGGTTGGCTTATACTCGAGTATATAGGGTATGTTAATGCATGGCAAATATTAATAAAAATATTTCTCATAGCAAAAGTTTGTATCTTACATAATTTATTTATATAATGTTATTTTGACAGAAACTCAAGAATATCTGAAAGTTACTTTATTAACCCACAATTACATGAATAAATATATGAAAATGCAAGAATTTTAAAAATTGAATGCAATAACTCATTGTGATTTGCCAAGTCAAAAGGCCAAATGCAAGCTTCTAACTAAGTTAACTCAAAGAAATGAAAAGGAAATAGAGTTTAAAAAGGTAGATAAATTGTCTGATTAATCAAATGATTTATCCCATTACCTCCTGTGTTAGACAGGGTTCTGTAGAGAAAAAACCCCAGGACACTTATGATTTTATTTATATATTTATAATATGAAATATAAATATTTATATATACTATATATATAAATAATATATATATATATATATATTAAATATACACAACACGAAGGAATATTACAGTTAATTAGTTCATGCAGCAGTGCAGAGGGCTCAGTTCAACTCACTTCCATGGAACAATTAATATACTGAAAGTCCTTCAACTCAAAAGGACTGCTGGGGCCAAGGTCAAGGAAGTAGACAGCTGAGTATTCTGTGAGCAATTCAGGCAGTCCAGCCACAGGCAGCAAACAGCAGGATGAGTCACCAACAGCAAGATGACAGGATCTGACAGTCCCAAGCTCAAGCGATGTATACAGCAGCAGCAAGCGAGACAAAGCAGGTCTTGAAGGAAACTCAAGTTCTAGTGACACGATCCATGGGTTGGGAGTCCCACAGGTACTGTAGCTCACAAGTTGAGGCAGAGAACTAGCAGCACCAGCTGGTCGGATCACCAGAGAGCAAGAGAGAGAGAGAGGATCTCCTGCCTTTAAGGAGGAGATACCGAAGTTCCCAGACTCCTCAGGAGACAGTCATGCCCACACAGAGGCCTCATTTGCTATGACCTGATTGACAGAGTAGACTCCACCCCTTTACTCTTAATCCTGTCAAGTCCCAATTGGCACCAGATTATGTAACTTCTACAGACCACTCCTTGTCAATTTGACATTTTCACATATCTCTTTAGCCATATATAATTTTCAGACAAAAAATAATAAAATCATATCTATACTTAACTGGATAAAAATAAAATGCATACAATTCAATATGTGCCACCCTCATGTAAGCATAAGGATCTATAAGTGACAAAATAAAAATACCCTCTGCCTAACAATTGCAGTTAAGTAACATCTATGCCTTAACTGTATAATCCTATGAATATATTCTAGTACATATTAAAGTTTGTAAGCCAACCACTTCATGCCCTTATCACCTTATGTTGGGTATCCAATTTCTATTCTGCCCACTTACATCAACCCAGTGCTCTAAGGAGACAATCATATTTTTTGATGTGAAGAATCTTTATTCCACTTGGAGCCTTGTGAAGTCCACATTTATAAGCAAAGTCAAATCAGTACAGGCTGTTTATAAAGTCTGAAGCAATATTCACCAGTTCACAGGCTCAAAATCTTCTCTTCATCTGGTCCGGTTCTGAGCAATTCAATGTGGGCTGCCTCACTTAGCCTCAACAGGGTGTCCATTGGTCGCCTTGGCTTTAGACCATGGACTGATCACAAATTCTCAACAACACTAACCCCCTTGTGCTAGGTCATGAACTTCAGACTAGTCAACCTGCTCTCGCCTTCTCCTCTAGTCCCTGTAAACCAGGTCCATGGGTGTCACTGGCCACACACAACCCATTTCTTTATCACTGCATTTCTCCCACTTCCACCCAACAAGTGGATCCAGGTAGTCACCTAGCAAGCATTTCAGGCAACCACAGGCTCCCTTTAACGTTCAGTCCTAGAGAGGAGTTTTCTTCATGGTTGCAGAGTTTTTTCCAGCTTCTGACAAAAACCCCATGTTCAAATTTCAAATACCAAAGAGTTCCTTGTTTCATAAATCTGTCAGCAGCCCCCAAGGCAAAAGTATCTTGGAATGCAAATATATTGAGTACTCCAAAACACTGGGTGGGGCTAATCTCTTTAAGGCCTTCTTTGTAGTTGTGCCCTAACCCATTTAAAGATACAAATTTTAATTCCTCCTGGCAAGTGGGTTTATAAGCTCTCTATTTTCATATTTCTGAAAAAATTTTATATACAGCAACAATAATAAGCAGTAGAAATCAGTATAAACAAAGTAGAATCCGATCCTAAGCTCAATTCTTAAAACAATCAAGTTCAATCCTTATCTATCTTATCTAAATCCTATCTAAACTATTCAATCGATACAAAAATATGAGATTGAGTCTCTGAGAGCATTGCCAGAGATGGGTTTTCTGTCAGCCATTTTGACCTTTTGTCAACCATTTCCTTAAGCAGCATGGTTTGTGAGAAATTCAAGTGGTGATTTCAACCCTTGAGCTCAAACTATACATTAATCACATTCATTTTAGTCATTTCAAACAGGAATAACCAAAGACAGCAACCAAAGAAAATAAGCAAAACTTTAACTTCTCATATTATTTCCAGAAAGCATGGACATACTTGACCTCTGGCCAGCCCAAGAAGAAACACTACCATGAGGCCAAAGTCAAATAAACATCCACTCTCCATCTTTCTTATATGTGTTTGAGAAAAGGGTTTATATACAAGAGCAATTGTATATTGAGAAGACATCCCAGCCCAGTCCAGATCAAGTATATAAATTGGATATTAGCCCATATGTCTGATAACAATTTATAAATTCCCCTTCAGACCCAAAAAATGCATGCAATGATGCTGAGTGCAGGAAGGTCAAAGGCCAGTAGGTGCAAAGTCTTGTGGAACCAGTCTCCTCAGTAGAAGCATCTCAGCACTGGCAGGTATCTGTACTTGGCTCTTCCAGTTCCCAGGGCATGGGGTCTATCTGTGTAGCACCATATGCCTTGTGAATAGAGCATATCTCAGGGAGTGAGCAGAGAGAGACACTGTCTCCCACCTCCAAGGAGGAGATACCAGAGTTCCCAGAATCCTCAGGAGAAGACCATGTCCACACAGAGGCTTCATTGGCTATGACCCAATCGACAGACTAGATCCCATCCCTTCACACTTAATCCTCTCAAGTCCCAAATTGACACCAATTATGTAACTACCACACCACTTAAGAGAATAGTTGCTTGCTTTTACTCACCAGAAAAGGAATTGAAGTGCTGAATAAATGAGTATGGTAATTTTACAGTATTTTATTTTAATGCCAATATATATTTTTATTATTTGGAAACACTGACAGAAAATAAAGACCATGACATGGATATAAATTTTCTCATATAAAACTAGATAAAATGAACACTATCTTTGGGGAAATGTTTTGAAATAAAATTATTGCTGAAAATGAGAATATCACACCACTACAAAGAAAGCCTCAGGAATTATTCATATAGACTTGGATAATTGTTTCGATTTTTGTAAGGACATTTTGAAAAGCAATGTCTAGCATATATTAAATTAAGCATAAAAAGACATTCATCATTCCGGAAAATAAAACAGGATTTAGAAATCCAGTCTGTTTTCCCTTTATTTGAGAGTAAAGTACATCTTCACATTGAATATTTCAGTTGTAACCCTTTCATGTACTTTCATTTAAGTACATGAGTCCGAAAAGCAATAGTTAGCCAAAACAGAAGTGAAGACAACTGTGTTTGGATCCTATGGATAAGAGGATATTAACCAAGTTCCTGTATTCAAGAAAGGACAAAAAGTTTTGACAAAAGTCCTGTTTTAACTAATTACAGACCAATTATCAATATGATAATATAATTCTGATAATGAATATTATATTATGTTATATATTTCTTTTGAAATATTATGCTTTATATTATTTAACAAAATATTATGGTAAAATAATTTTTAGTATAGTTTTTCTTTCAATTGTTTTGAGCTGTCATTAGAAATCCTTATAGAAGAAGATATTACAGTGTTCCTGTAATGATGACATATAAAAGAAAATTGTTTTAATTTGTAATATCCTTAATGTAATTATAAAAAACAGATAAATAAAATTGTAGTTGAGAGGAAAAATATAGATATAAATCAGCTAGTAGAATGTTAAAGGATCATAATATAATAATATAAGATACATATGAGTAAACAGCCCCAAAGGTTAAAAGTTTGAGAAAAAGTCATTGTTACAAAGGGAAACATTATGTAAACAGACATTTAGGAATTTTGAATCTGGTTATTAATTTCAACTAACAAAAAACAATGTTAGACTTTTTCACAGTTATAATGGTAGATTTTTAATATTAAATATTATCCCCCACTTGTCTGTCAGTTTGTCCTACTGTGGAGGCTTGTGTATTACTGTGATTCTAGAAGCTATTTCAGTGGTATATCAAATGCCAGCAGGGTCACCCAAAATGAACAGGTTTCAACAGAGCGTCCAGACAAAATATAACTCTCCACTCCTGAGGAATTAGCCACTGAAAACCTTATGAATAGCAGAAAAACATTGTCAGATATAGTGCCGAAAAGGAATTCTATCAGGCTAGAAGGCACTCAAAATATGACTGAAGCATAGCTGCTTCTCAAAGTAGAGTTGAGCATAAAGAAGTGGTGGGAATAAAACCTTCAAGAATAAAGCCTTCAGGTGCCTTCATTTTCTGATGTGGCAGGACTCAAATTGAGAGGAAACATTCGTGGACAGCTATTGAACCAGAACAAGGCAATCCCACATGTTTTAAAACTAATAAAGGCATGCATCAGAGTTGTTATGCATTCACCATATGTATTCAATGAGTATGTTGAGCTAATAATAATCAGAGAAACTGGATTATATGAAGAAGAATGGGACATCAAGATTGTAGGAAGGCTTACACACTTGCATTATGCATATGGCACACGTTACTTCCTGGAAGTGAGGAGCTCTAGAAACAGGCACATATTTTCAGTGTCCACTTTTATTGGGAAAAACAAAACCAATGCCATCAAGTCGATTCTGATTCACGGTTACTTGTAGGACAGTGCAGAACTGTCCTTGTGAATTTCTGGGACTGTGACATATGGGAGCAGATAGCTGCTGGAGGCTTCAAACTGCTAACTTTGCAGTTAGCAGCCCAATGCATAATCACTACACCACCAGGTCTCCTATTACATTAGAAAAGGTTTTGCAATTAATTTAATCAGGGTTGTGATCTGAGTATGGATATTGCATTTCAAATTAATCTTATCCATTATTAATATTTACAATTTATTTGTTGCAATTACATTGTGTTAGGTTAGATCATGGGGTATACTAAGTATTAACCATACATCAAAGAGAATCCAGGTCCATCAATTTGACACAAACCCTAACTACCATGCATCATTATAAGTCAAAATTATAACAAAATCAGTAGTTCTGTTGTAGTGGTATAAGATTTTATAAGGCTATACGAACCAATAACTACATGATTGACGAAGTTTATAACTTATAAGAACAAAAAATAAGAGGACTTCCGGGAAGATGGCGACGGAGTGACACATACCAGAGGGACTCTGCAGAATACAGCCCAGGAGAGTTGCTAAGAGGGAACTTTAACACAACTAGAACGCAGGAGGAGCATCATAAAGATAAGTAGGCACAGACCCACGGGGTTTTGAGGGGCTTGGGGCTTTTGGCTTACCTCAGTGGAAGCTGGCTGGGGCTTGACCTTGGCCCAGCATCTGTCGCTGCCGGAGCCGGGACCATTTGGAGCCCGTAGGGGGATTTGGGTTCAACAAAGCCACAGTTTACCCCTGCCAGCCTCAGGGCAGGAACTGGACCCTTGGGGCTCCACGGGCAGGAGTAGGGTTCAGCTGCTTTGTAGCTTTTAGTTACATCTCTGCTCTCTGTTCTCGCACTGTCTGGGAGACTTGCGCAGAGGCTTTTTCTCAGCACAGCCACAGCTTCCCACCTCCGCCTCAGGGCGGGGACTAAACCCTCGCTACTCCACAGGGGACGGACAACAGAAAAGTGGGCGAAGGGAGACATCGGACAGGGCAAGATATGACAAAATAACAATTTATAAACTATCAAGGGCTCATGAGGGAGGGAGGAGCGGGGAGGGAGGGGAAAAATGAGGACCTAACGTCAGGGGTTTAAGTGGAGAGAAAATGTTTTGAGAATGATGTACAAATGCGCTTTACACAATTGATGTGTGTATGGATTGCGATAACAGTTGTATGAGCCCCTAATAAAATGTTTAAAAGAAAAAAAGAAGTCACTCGTGTGACTGAGCCTTTTAAATAAAGACACCCCAATGAGACTAAAAAAAAACTATTGAAAACTAATCATACTCAGAATGGATAAACAGAGACCCTAAATATCAATGAATCGAAATAATACAGATTGCATTTCTTTGCAAAAAATCAATCAATACAAAACGTTACATCAAAATTATCCTTAGAGTTGGACATAGAAATTCTAACAGAAACACTCTTTTCAGATATTCATAAGTCAAAGAAAATAACAATTAATTGAAATTTAAAATACAATTCTAAAAATAAGACATGCCAGTGATTTTAGGCTCAAAAATTATTGTACTATGGAATAGAATTATAAATTTAAATGGTATAATTATAAAGGGAATATTTCAAAATCAATGGATTCTGTATGCAAAAAGAAAGGAAATATAACCAGATAAAGCCAAATTAACAGGAACAAGTATATATTAAAATTAATTATCACACATCACTTATCCATATATGAGTCATATATACAGCAAAGGCAATAAGCATTTGGAATTAGTATAAAATAAAACAAAGATTATAGAAAAATTCCATAGTGTGACTAATATATTTTAGAAAATATAAAATCTGATTCTGTTATGTATAAGTTCAACATAAGCACTTCATTGTGAACTTCATTGTGAAATTGTACATGGTTCAAAAGGCAATTGTAAGAACAAAACAAGGGATTACTGCTTGGATTAAAATCAGTAAAGGTGTTAGTCAGGATTGTATCCTCCCATCATATTTACTCAAACTGTATGCTGAGCAAATCATCACAGAAATTGGCTTACATGAAGAATGTAGTATCAGGATTGGAGGATGGCTTATTAACATTTCTGCTATAAGCAGATGACACAACCATGCTTGCTGAAAGTGAAGAGGACTTGAAGCACTTGCTGATGAAGGTCTAAGATAGAAGTATTCAGTATGAATTACAATCCAATGTAAAGAAAACCAAAAATCTTTATAACTGAGTCAATAGGAAACATCATGATACATGGAGAAAAGAATGGAGTTGTCAAAGATGTCTTACATGTATCTAAAATCAATACTTATGAAAGCAGTGGTCAAGAGATCAAAAGACCAAAATTTTGGGACTCATCAAGAGGAATACTCAGGGGGAAGTTGATAGCAGTATCTGCGATACCAATAGGACAGAAGTAATTCAAACCAACACCTATTAACTACAACAATTGAAAAAAATGCAGCAAAACTTTCATCAGATACTGGAAGAAAAGAAATAATAAAATTAGGTCAGAAATAAATTAATCAGAAAATAACACAAAAGAAAAAAGTCAGTACAACAAGAATCTTTTAAAAGATTAACAAAATTAACAAACCACTAGCAAGCCTAACAAAAGGAAAGCATGAGAAAAAATAAGTTCTATGAATAAGAAATAAAATGGATGAGATTACAACAGAAGGAAATGATATAATAAGTAGAATCACACAGCATTATGAAAAATTATCATCCCACAAATTTGAAAATCTAGAATAGTAGATAAATTTCTAGAAATGCATTATTAACTTAAATTACCACATGTTAATGTAGACAAACTCAACAAACTGTCATATGGGAAGAAAAAGATGATTCTTCAAAAAAAAAATCTCCAAACATCAAAAGATCAGGTTCAGATGGCCTCACTGGGAAATTCTATCAAACATTTAGAGTAGATTTATTATAATCTATTTAAAAATACACAAATGAACAATATACTACCAAATTAATTTTTAACAACTCTGTCTGATATTTCACCTAAACCTGTGAAATATATCACCAGAAATGAAAATTACAGAATAATATGTCCTATGAATATAAATGCCAGTATCTTCAATAAAATACAAGCTAGTAAAATTCGGTTAAGCATCAAAAATTAATTCATCATGATCAAGTGGAATTCATATCAAATATAGAAGGATCATTTAATGTTAGAAAAACTATCAAGGTGCTTCATAACTTATTCAAAATAAAGGAGCCATGTGATTAATTATATAAATTGATGCAGAAAATGTGTTTGATAGAATTAAACATCCATTCCTGATTTTTTTTTAAATCGCACTCAACCAAATAGGTACAGAAAGAAAATTGCTCAACATTATAAAAGTTGTATATGTGAAACCAACAACTTGCATCTTCCTGGAGGGAAATTGAAATAATTTCCTTTTTCATCAGGAACTTGGCAAGGTTATCCTCTCACATCACTTATACTTAATGTAGTGAGGGAAATTTTAGCTAGAGACCCGAGACACCAAAAATAAAAGGTATTTACGTTGGCACAGAAGAAATAAATGTCTCTTTTGCAGACTACATAGTTCAACATAAAGAAGACTCCAAAGATACAATTAAAATCTTGCTTGAACTGATTAAAAAATGTGATAGCATTGCAGACTATAAAATAACATACAGAAATCACTTAGATTCTTGTTTATTAACGACAAGGATAATGAAAAATATACTAAAAGAATAATACCATTTATAATAACTACCAAAAAAGATAAAATATTTAGGAAAAAATCTTACCATTGTAACAAATATTTATATAAAGAAAACTACAATATATTCCTTCAAGATACTGAAAGTAGCTTATAATGGAACAAGTTATCTTTTTCCTGGATTGTTAGATTAAATATTGTGAAAATGTCAATATTACCAAAAATACTTTACAATTTCAATGCAGTTCCATCCAAATCCCACCATAATTTTTCAAAGAAATGGAAAAACTAATTACCAACTTTATTTGAAAATAAAGGAAACCTGGGGCAAATAAAACACTATTAAAAATAAAAATAAAGTTTCATTCCCAGACATTAAAACCTACTGTATTGCCACAGTAATTAAGAGTGTGGTACTGACACAGTGATAGTTCTGAAGACCGATGGATTAGAATAGAAAACCTGGAACTCTAGCAACGTATCGGTAGATATCTAACTTTTGATTCATGGTGTATGAGGAGGCACAAGACAACTGTACCAGGACTGCTGAACTTCCTACGCAAATGCCTTAAATGCTATATTAAGATATATATTATTCTGCCAAACCTTGACTGATCTTCTCAGTGAATATTATTGTAAATTTCCCCTGACAGCTAACTCCCATTTTTTGTATAAATATTGTACAGCCATGACAATATTAATAGAAGATCTTTATGATTCATGGAAATAATTGATAAGACCCTATACCATAAATTAACAAGCAAATCTATAAAGAGAGCCAAAGATAGAAGCAACAACAAACAGACCAAGGAAAGAGTTTGGGGTTCACACTAAATCCTAGCTCCATTTAAGAACAATTAGTTCTTACATGATGGCCCTGCTTGATACTTGCCC
The DNA here is from genome assembly GCF_000313985.2 of Echinops telfairi. Classification (NCBI taxonomy): domain Eukaryota; kingdom Metazoa; phylum Chordata; class Mammalia; order Afrosoricida; family Tenrecidae; genus Echinops; species Echinops telfairi. The sequence goes on along the minus strand of NW_022111372.1, from coordinate 7,306,400 downwards.
TCAGGAAGGGAACATGGAAGATTTGGTTGCTATAGCAAAGTGTGGTGAAGAAATTAGATGGTGCCCTATTATCAGATAAAACAGAATCTTGGGTCTTAAAGGCTTGTTTCCAAATAAACAACCATCCAAGTGAGATGTCAACTAACTCCACATGGAAGAAGCACTCCAACATCACTCACCAACGTATAGTAAATCATGTAATACAAAGTTGGAACCCAAGATACAGTTCCCTCTTTCTAACCCACCTTCCCTCCACCCTCCCGGCATCACCCTGAGGGATTCATCTGTCCTGGATTCCCTGTGTTTCTAGTTCCCCTCTGTACAAATATGCATCCTCTTGTCTAGCTGGATTTGTAAGGTAGAATTGGGATCATGATAGTGGGGGGAGGAAGCATTAAAGAACTAGAGAAAAGTTGTATGTTTCATTGTTGCTACACTGCCCCTCTCTGGCTCATCTCCTCCCCACGACCCTTCTGAAAATAGTTCTAGTCCTGTTTGTTGACCTTTAGGAGTGTTTTCTGGTCTAGTCTGATGGGGTATCATACTCTGGCCCCAAAGTCTGTTTTTGGTACTCCATAGGGACTTCCTTGCTCTGCTCTCCTTGCTGTTCTGTTGCACGCCCTTAGTGTTTTGCCTCGGTATGGTGGTGTCAGATCAGACACAATTCCTACACTGTGTCTCCAGTGTTGTCCCCAATAGGGCTCTGAGGTCAGTGAGGGATGTTGTGTCTTGTAGTGGGGCTTTTTGACTCTTATGGTTCTTTAAAACTCTTATTACAATACATACATCAATTGTAGCAGGCATATTTGTACATATGTTGCCATCATTCTTTTCTAGATATTTACTTTCTATTGGTCTCTCGATATCAGCTCCTCTTTCTTTCCCTCCCTACCCCCACCCACCCTCGTGGCCCCTTGATACATTATACATTATTATTATTATTTTTATATCTCAAACCAACCGCTGTCTCCCATCCCCCATGGTTTCTGTTATTTTTCCGATAGAAGGCTGTGTGTGGTTATGTTGATCATTGCAATTGGTTCTCCCTTCCTTCCCTCTTCTCCCAGCCTTCCCCCTGCATTTCTGGTATTGCTATTCCCATTCCTGTTCCTAGATTCATTGTTTCATGAGCTTGTATCTCTTATCTATATCTATACCTGTCCAGTCTAGTCCAGAGTGAGAAGTAGCTTTGAGGTCATGATAGTGGGGGTTGAGGGAGTCTCAAGGAACCAGAGGAATATCGTGTGTTCCATCGATGCTTTACTGTACCATGGTTGACTCATCCCTTCCCTGTGACCCCTCTGTGAAGGGATGTCCCATTGTCTACAAATGGGCTTTGGGTCTCTGCTCCGACCCCCGTTGTTCTCAACAATATGTTTTTGTTTTTTTGTTATGGGTCTTCTGATGCCTGTTACCTGGTCCCAATGACACCTCATGATTTTACCAGGTAGTTTGCTTCTTCCATGTTGGCTTTTTGCTTCACTGCTGGATGGCGTTTGTTTAACTTCAAGCCTTTAAGACCCCAGATTCAATATCTTTTAATAGCCAGGAACCTTCTGATTTCTTCACCACATTTCTTCACCCATTTTGTCTTCAGCAATTGTACTGGAGCTAGGGGTCAGCATCACAAAATGCCTGTTGTTAGAACAAAGTGTTTTTGTATTGAGAGAGGGTATGAGCCGAGGGCTGAAGTCCATCCACAATCTCAATGTATTGTCATATAAATATCTCTACATAGGCCAATACCTCTATTTTTATAAATTAATGTATTTGTGTATGTACACACCTATGCTTATACCTCTATCCATAACTTTGCTTCCTAGATCCCTCCTGTTTCCTTTTGCCTTCATCCTGTCCCACCATCACAAACCCCCTACTTCTGCCTCTTAGTACTTCCTCTTAAATAGATTTCTGTTGATCCAGCACTGCCTGGATCTCTACATCCTCCTTGTTGTTGATTTTAATTCCCTAGTTGTTGCCCTGTCTATGGCGTTGTTTGCTCACCACACCCTTCCCCCACCCCCACCACCTTCTCCCCATTGATTTCTCCTTGAGCTCGCTTCTCATGTCTGTCTTATATAACTAGGCAAACCAACAATGGCATAGACCAAATGGTAAGATAACAAAATATTGAAAAAAGGAAAGGACAAAATTTTTTTAAAGTGAAAAACAAAACATAATTCCAGGTCTGTGCACTAATCTTTATGACTATCTCCCTTCTGGTCCTGGGGGAATTCCAGGAGCTGCCCCTCCTAGTCTGAAGTCTATTTTGGGGCCTCTTTGGGGGTTTTGTGGCTTGGCTTTGCTCCTGTTGCTGATCTGTTATGCTCCCTTCTTGGTTGTCCCTGAATCGAGGGGTTCAGACCACACTACCTCCTCGCCATGTGTTCTGATTACTGTCCCTTGCTGCAGTACACTCCAGTAAGGGGACAACATGTCATGAGCTATTGTTGGCTCTACAGTTCTCTCTGTGCCTTAGCAGCTCCATGCAGGGACATAGTCCTCCAGGACTAGTGTGCCAATATAGGGTATAGACCAAATGTGTCTTCTCTTTTTCCTTCTTGGTTTGCTTCCATATGGGTGTGTTGTCTATTCTCTGTCCTTTCAGGTCCCTCTTCATTTGCAGAAACAAAAAGAAGTGGCATGCAGCAAGGTCAGGTAAGTTGCATGGGGTAATAAAGGCATGCTGTTTTTTGCCAAAAACTGGCCCACTGAGATGGCTGTGTGAGCAAGGGCATTATTATGGTGTCAAACCAGTCTCTGTCAGCCCAAAATAGTCCTTTTTAGTTGCAACTTTTTAGGCTTTCTTTCCAGAAGCTCTAAACAGAAAGCTTGATTAACAGTCTGACTTGGTAAAACCAACTCCAAATGTATGGAGTCAACATTTTTGTCTGTACAGAAAGTTCATGGATGTCCAGAACAAGGTTTGCCATCAAGTGACATTTCATGTGAGAAAACCATGTGTACACTTCAGGTTTTCCCACAGCACTTGCCCTTGTAAGCTGTGTTCAACATCACAACAATTTCTGTGGCATGTTCCTCAAGCAGTAAACAAAATTTCAAAGCCTGACCCTGTTCTCATAAATGAGCCACTGCAAAAAACAACAACAAAAAAACAACAACGAGGTTTTATGAACACTGCCTTTACATAAAAATACACTGTGATCAGAGAGAACCTTTCCAGGTGATGCCATTGCATGCACTAACTCAGAGTGATGTTGGATGCTCAACTAGTGGGAAAAATGTGTACTATGAAAGTTCCAACCAGCGAAGTTTTTCCTTTGTGGGGGGATAGGGTGGGGGGTACCCACTCATTTGTTTGTATGTTTTTTCAGTCTATGAAACCCAGGATTGATTAACCTATAGAGACAGCAAGTAAAATAAAGTTTTTTGGGGGTTCAATGTTGGTGGTGGCAAGGTGGTAAAAGGGAGCTGATGCCAGGGAGTTAGAGAAGGAATATAAACTGGTGTGATTGAACAATGAAACAATATGATATCTGTATTAGCTCCCAGTAAACTGGTTTTAGGAAAATAAAGAAATAAAATATTTTAGTAGGCAAGAGACAAAACTTTCAACAAATGGTGCTGGAAAAACCAGGTCTCCACCTCTAATAGAATGAAATAGACTCATACCTCACACTTGTGCAAAAACAGGGAAGTTGTGTTGCACAGGGTTCTCTAGAGAAACAAAACCCAGGACACTTATGAAAATAATAAGATGATAGATAAATGGAAAGATGATAGATAGATAGATAGATAGATAGATAGATAGATAGATAGACAGACAGCATGAAGGAATATAACAGCTAATTAGTCCACACAGCAGTACAGAGGCTCAGTTCAACTCACTTTCATGCAACAGCTAATATTTCAATGTATTTTTTAAAAATCAATTTATTGGGGCTCATACAATTCATCACAATACATAGATCAATTGTGTAAAGCACATCTATACATTTGTTGCCCTCATTATTCCCAAAGTTCGCTTTCTTCTTGGGTTCCCAGAATCAGCTCATTTTCCTTGTTTCCCCTCCCCCTCCCTTCCTCCTCCCCTCTCCCCCATGCACCCTTGATAATTTATAAATTATTATTGTATCTTATATTACACTGCCCGGTGTCTCCTTTCACCCACCCCTCTGCGGCCCGTCCCCCAGAGAGGTGTATGTAGCTCCCTGTGATCAATTCCCCCTTTCTACACCCCCTTTCCCTCCTGATATCGCCACTGTCACCCCTGGTCCTGAGAGGTTCATCTGTCCTAGATTCCCTGCGTTTCCAATTCCCGTCTGTACCGCTGTGCATCCTCTGGTCTAACCAGGTCTGCAAGGCAGAATTGGGGTCCTGGTAGTTGGGGGGAGGAAGCGTTTAAGAACTAGAGGAAGGTTGTGGGTTTCATTATTGCTATACTGTACCCTAAGTGACTCATCTCCCCACCACCCCTCTGCAAGGTATGTCCATTTGTCTAGAGATGGGCATTGGGTCTCCATCACATGCCACCCTCATTGATGAGGATATGATTCCCCTTAAAAACACGTTTTCAAAGTTTCAATGTAATCAGCATCATTAAGCACTACTTTAAGCTCAGTTGATATTCACCTTTTTATAAGAACCCCGACACATACAGACAAGCGCATAGTAATCAATATTGTACATTTACTTCCTTCAACTTCTTTTTGGAGATTTTGATGATGTTATTCCATTAAAATAATGCTTTCTTCTGTGAATAGGTTAGCTTGCAAAGAAGTGAATTTTCGATCAAATAAATTATTTTCGTTTCTACATTTGCTAGTACCTAAATGTCCTCATTAATTTTTTAGAAACCACTATCCAATTTCTCTATTGTGATTGTTTTTGAAAAGTAAAGCTTCAGCCATTTACATTTTTTGACATGTACATTTTTTTATCTTTCATAGTTTCTAATTAAAAGTTGGAATAAAATAGCCATTTCATATCAATATTTGCTTATTTCCTTCTATATTTCCTACTACCTTCTCACCCTTCCTTTGTTGGGAGACTGAATCTCAAACACAGAACAATCTGGGAAATAATGATTTGAGATTGAGTCATTGTATAGAGTTACAGATTAGGCTATAGTATAGACCTGGTCCTGATTCTCTGCATTATTTAAATGGTGGATATTAGATCATCTTAGCTATGAAATTTACATGTGCAGCATTGAAGTGTTGAACTGTCTGGAATCATATTTTTAAAAAATTCTTAACCACTTCATATATCAATTTCTATATATATAAAATTATAATACCATAGTACTTATGAGGAAAATATTTTTTGAGGATATAATGCACACACACGTCTTCCTTACCACCAACAAATGGGTACATGCTCAACTGCTAGCTGAGAGGTTAGTGGTTCAAATCCACTCAGAGTTGCTGCAGAAGACAATGCTGATAATGTGCTTCTGAAAGGTTACTGTCTTGGAAATCCATACACACAGTTTTACTATGCACAAACACATCATGATGAGCCATGATTCACTCAAAGGGAATCAACAACAACACTATACATATCTTAGAGCACAAAGTCACCTTTGCATAAGTGTAGATTATTTTCTATGATTACATAATTATACTGCATAAGGAAGTATAGGAACTATACTTTAGATAAAGGAAGTATAAATTTAAATAAGCCAAATGATTTAATATCATTCACCTGATAAAAGAAAAGTGAACATTGAGCCAGAAATCTCCATTTTTCATATTTCACTTTGACTTTCATTTTCCATATCTCTGAATTAGAATTATTAGCTATAATTATGTAACTTGAATGTGAATTGAGCAAGCTGGAATTTGCAGAATCACAGGCAATCACTAAATAAATGCATTTTTACAAGGGTCTTTACATTATATTCTGTGTGTCTGAGGAGTAGTGCAAAGCAGCTGCACTGGCCTTCTAAGGGTCAATCCCGTAGAGGAAGGAAAAAATAAAAAAGTACATATGAACAGGCAGATTTAAAAAGAGAAGTTGAGTTATAGATGAGAAGGTGGGTGTGTGAGAGAGAGAAAAAAAGAGAGAGAATGAAGGGAAAATTCTCAGTAGAAAATTAGGTTTTGTTCTAATACAAGGATAGTCTGCTCTTGCAGAATAAGTAGTATCATATTTTATCCACTGTGTTTCCTTACATGGTACATTTTTGTCAAATAAGTGGTATAAGCAAATGGTGTGAGTCATTTGGATTACCGGTACATAAAGTTAAATTCCTGTAATACTTTGCAGAAAGAAAATCTGTCATTAAGTCATGGTAAGAGAGCCTTAAACATTTATGGAGAAATTCCATTACCTGGTAATATCATTTTCCATGATTTTTTAAAGCCCCTTTATACAGTGTCTCTCATGTACTTTTCCCACTAGAAAATGTTCAATTAATCTCTGGCCAAAAAAAATAAAATGTTGAGTGTGTTCTCACACTCACAATGAAGACGGGGAGCAGTGGTTATAGGGAGAGGACAAGGCAGGTACATTTCTTTCTCATTTAAGTTACTTGATTTTTCAAGGGTTCTAAGAAAAGTGTGGGTGGGAAGGATGTTGGCAGGATTGTGGGTTTTCTCCTAGTTTATTTTTGCTTTTTTTATCTGCAGTCATTCACTACTCATAGTGAAATGTTTAAAATATTTTATTTGGAAGAAATACCTGAATGTATGAATCTCAGGAGTCCTGGTGGTATAATGGTTTATGCATTAGGCCGCTAACTGCAAGGGCAAGAGATTGAAACCACCATCACCCCTCGGGAGAAAGATGAGGCTTTCTGTTCCCATAAAGATTTATAGCCTGAGAAGTCCACAGGGACAGGTCTTTGCTGTCCTACAGTCACTGTGAGTTAGAATTAACTTTATGTCAATGGGTTTGATTTAGTTTATGTATGGAGTGGGACCCTAGAAATACCTTTTATATATTTATCTGGTAGATAAACAAAAACATAATGAGCCTAATTGGATTGAGAAATGTTATCACTTATAGACAACATAAGACATATCATCTTTTTGTACTTCTGCATCCCACTGTGTGACACAAAACTGGAGGTGCTGTGTGATAAAGGAATGAATGATGGGCCACTGTTTGATGAAGGATACAATTTTCCACTACAGCCAAGCAGTTTTAGAGCTAGACCTACATAGAGTGCAGAGAAAAGTCCCCTGGATCACCAGAACAAGGGAAATTTCTAGGAATTAGCTACATGGCAGCCCCCAACTTGACATATAGGACATGTAAACAGCCTTACAGAAAGGCTTTACAACACTGATTATAATGCTACTTCTCTGTGAGGGTGGAAGGGGGTTTTACAGAAACATGAGTGAGCCTGCACTTGGACTTTTGTTTACATAGCCTATAGGCAATACTACCATGGTGCCAGCTTGAAGTTATTTCCCTATAGAAGTTTGCTGTGCTATAGAATAGCTAGAAGATTCATCAAATTGACATTAAAATGTATGAAGAAATAAAATTCAGATCCTATATTTCCTGCCTGGAACGATATCATGTTTCGTAATGTAGAGGAGCAGGGAAAATGAGGAAGACCCTCAAGTACATGGATTGACAGTGTGACTGCAACAATGGCCTTAAGCATAGGAACGATTTTAAGAATGGTGTAGGGCTAGGCAGTATGTCATTCTGTTGTGCATAGGGTCTCTATGGGATGGAATTGATTGAATGGCCCCTAAAGCAACAACAAGATTCTCTAAGAAAATTAAATAAATAAATAAATAAAAAGTATGAAATTGGGAAAAAAACATAAATTGCCAATTCTTAAAAAAAAACTAAGATTTTTCATATATTAGATTTAAAAAATAAAGGCAAGAGTGGCTTAAATATTTAAAGCTACTGAAGAATGTGCAACTACCATTGAAATGAATTCACTGTCATTTTTAATTCAGATTTTCAGTAAGTTCATTAAGGAATGATAACTTTTATTTTAAATGTTCTAAACTTATGATTTAACAAATATTATATTCAGACAGGTTTCCATAGAAATGGTTAAAAAATAATCACTCAAATGCTCGTTAAAATATTGGTGGTTCAAACTCAGTCAGCAGCACATTGAAAAATAGGCCTGATGATCTTTCTAGAAAGTTCACAGCCTTGAAAACCTATGGAGGACATTACTGTTCTGAAACACATAGGGCTGCCATGAGTCAAAGTCTAAAAACTATCATGAGCAATGAATGTATAGTGAAGTGGAAGGAATTTCTTGTTGTTAGGTATAGTCAAGGCAGTTTGGAGTTATAGTTACTTTATGTTTAACAGACAAAACACAGAATTCTTCACCATTCTCATAATCTTTGTTATGCTTGAGCCCATTGTTGCAGCAACATGTGAATTCATATTTTAGGATTTTCTCTTTTTTTTGGAAAGCTTCTACTTTACAAAGCATGCTCCCCTTTGCAAGGAACCGGTCTAAATTGATAAAATAACCGATGTATATGAGACAAAGTCTCACCATCTTCCTTTCTAAGGAGCACTAAGGGTATACTTCTAAAAAAATAAATAGACAGAAAACAGATTAGTTTGCTCTTCTGGACTTTATGGCACTTAATATTCTTTTCCAATACAGTAATTCAAATGCACCAATTCTTATTATTCCGTATTCACTGTCCAACTTTCACATTTCTATAAAGCAAAAGAAAATACCATGGCTTACATCAAGAAAACAATCAATCATCCTCAAAGTGATTTCTTTGCTCTGTATCTTAGGCTGAATATCCTAAAGAAGGAAAATTGTGTATTATATATATATATACATACACACACACATATATACACACACACACACACACATACCTAAGCACATGGATATATATGTATGCTCATGTCTATGTATATATGTAAAAATATATGTATATATACACAGATATATATGAAGATATATAGGTGTGGATGTGTGTGTGTGTGTGTATATACATACATATACATATACAGAGAGAAAGAAATATTTATATAAAAAATTGCCCCCATAGTTATAGAATTACCATAAGCAAAACTAATCAAAGTCCAGGAAGTTTCCTAGCTATGGATCAGATGCTAAACATTTTTCTTGACTTCAGTAACTTTATGGGCTGATGAACTCAAGATCATCAGGAGAACCACAGGCTGGCAGTTCCATAGGCAGATGAATCCAAAATCAGCATATCAGGCATAGATCTGGGATGGTGATTGAATCCAGGGTTGATAGGTTAGATACCAGCTCAGACAGCAGGCAATTGAGGACTCCGGAATGACAAGCAATATGGCAAGCCAATGGCTCAAGTCCAAAGAACTAGAAATGGATGAACCATTTTTGGTTTTTATTTAATAACAAAGGGAAAGTTATTTCAAAAACATAGTGGAACATTTACATTGGAACCTGTGATAAACAAGCATCTTACAAAAGAAAAATAATCAATGGTGTGAACTTTGTCATGGAAATTTTTTCAAGCAAAGCATATCCTAAGTTGTAGACTATTGCTTCACGGAAAGGGAACTGTGAAGGAAGAAACACAAACTCAATATTCAACTTTATAAAGTGAAGTCACTTCTGCTCAGCTTTGAGTTTACAAATAAACTGGGAGAAACTGGGGGACTGAAAAGTTACCCTTAAGGGTTGAAATGTTTATAGCTCTTACTATATTGAATGGCTTTAGGCCACTGGCTGATGTGCTTTTGAGGTCCCCACAACCTGGTCACAGTTAAAAGGACAAGTTCCCATGTCTGTTCAGGTTCCAAGAAAGCTTAGGTTCAGCTCAGCAACTTTTGGAATGGTCACAGATTATTGCCACCACTCCAGAGTTAAGCTGGCCACTTCCTTTGCTCACTTGTATCATTCCAGCCTGACAAAAACATATTCCCATAAATACTATGCAACAATTCCAGCCAAGGGGTTTCCCCCGAGGAGAAGGAACACAGAGCACATTAATTAGCAAAAGGGAAGACATCTGCATTGCAATTGTGCAATTTCTTAAAAAAAGACCTCCAACTTCTAGACAATGTCATTAAGGATTTGATTCAGCAAATTTGCCCAATGCAAGGAATCATTTGATTTCTTAACTGTTGCTTCAATGAACACTGATAATATATGCAAGCAAAATGAAATTTTGACAATTTCAATCTTTTCTCTATTTATGTTTCATATTTTACATTGGTCCAGTTATGAGGACTTTGGTTTTCTATTTATTGAATATAAAGAACGTCTTACTAAAGGATGCATTCCTTGATCTTCATCTGCAAGTCGTTCAAGTCCTCTTTGCTTTTGTCTTTTGAAATCACTGATTCTTAGTAAGTCTCCTAAGTTAAATACGTTAAAATTTGTGCATACCAGAAACTGTAAGGCAGAAACCTATCATAAAATGAAAACTCAAACACATATTAGCTAGTCCAACATGTTCATTATATGGATGGATGGACTGATGTGTTTTAATAGAGATGTGATATTACTCAAAGTCATCTCTTCCAAGGAGAAAATAGGTAGATGGATAACATAGAGCATATATTTTCATTATAAATTATTTTTAATTTCCTAAAATTTGTGATAATACACACACACACATATATATGAAAAGTTCTTTAAAAATACTGAGATGGCAAGAAAACTAATTAAAAGGTTTGGAAAATATTACCATATTTCCAGTAACTTAAAAAGACAACGACTGCCACTGTGTCAATTTAATACTCTATTAGTCTGGGTACTAGAGAAACAAATCCACAGAAACTCATGTAGAAGAGAGAGTTTTACATAAAGGTTAAGTGCGCATCAAACAAAAAAAATATATCCCAACCCAGTGCTGCCCAAGCCCACAAGTCCAATATTAACCCATATGTCCGACACCAGCCCACAAAGTCCTCCTCCATCTCACAAAACAGGCACAAAGATGCCGAGTGCAGGAGGAAAGCCAAGTCACTAAATGTGTAAACATCGCAGTGCTGGCAGGGGTCTCCACATGGGTACTCCAGCACCCAGGCCTGCATCAGGGAGTAGGTCCATGTGGCTTCTCCTTGGGGATGTCTTGCAGGAAGTCAGTCTTGCAAGATAAAGCAGGGAACTGCTAAGGCAGTGGCACCCTTGTCCGACAATCACAAAGCAACCCAAGAACTAGAAAGGCGAGGCTCACTGAGACATTTATCCCTCAGCCCTTCAATTAATCCCACATGTATTTATCGGCCAGGTTGGCACAATAAGTTAACTACTTAAATACTATTTATTAAAAAGTTAATGCTCATTTCTATTTTTATTAGTAACATGACTTGTTGGTTAAAAATACATTACACAGTAGACATTGCGAAGAAATTCTCACGTGACTAATTTGTTCTCTCTTATAACTAAGGTTCTATAATTTCAATTGGATAAGTCAGAACAGTATTGAAAGTAATAAAGTATTATCAAACAATAAATATTAATACATTTATTGTATATAACAATTATAATGGATATATTGTTATATACCATAACATTAGTAGTCATATTATTATATCCATGATATTTTAATTGCCATGTATGCTAGTGAAAAGTAGGCAATCAATAAGGAAGGCTACAGAAGAACTGATGGATTTGCATTATGGTATTAGTAAAGAATATCCAAAGTACTATGAATCTCCAGAAAAACAAACAAACCTGCCTTTTAAGAAACCTCTCAGGACCAGGGGTGACAGTGGTGATACCAGGAGGGAAAGGGGATGAAGAAAGGGGGAATGGATCACAGGGAGCTATATATAACCTACTCTCTGGGGGATGGGCAGCAGAAGGGTGGGTGAAGGGAGACGCCGGACAGTGTAATATGATACAATAATAATTTATAAATTATTAAGGGTGCATGGGGGAGAAGGGAGGAGGAAGGGAAGGGGAGGGGGAAAAAAAGGAAAATGAGCTGATTCCGGGAACCCAAGAGGCAAGCAAATTTGGGGAATAATGAGGGCAACAAATGTATAGATGTGTTTTATATAATTGAGCTATGTATTGTGATGAATTGTATGAGCCCCAATAAATTGATTTTTTTAAAAAATATCCCTTCCTAAAAGCGCAAAGACAATGATCAAATAATATTAAAATCAGAATTCTGAATTTTTAAAAAATATATATATATTGAAATTTCTACACTGCTCAGTATATTTATCCATAAGCACAGTCTATTCTAAATTTATGTAGATCTGTTGGTTTCTTATATCTGTGTTTTTTCCATGTTTTGGTATGGGATTTTGTTCCTCTCATTGGATTTATATATATTTCATCTTCTGGGTGGCTTTTGAAAGTGGTATTGTTATCCTAGATTTGGAATTTTCCTTGTTAGTGTAAAGGAACTTGACAGGTGTTTGTATGTTAATCTTGTACCCTGATGCTTTGTTAAATCTCTCAATTATTTTTAGTCATTGGCTTGCTGAATTTTGTTGGTTTTCTATGTCTAGGTTCATATCATCTGCAAATACAGGTAGTTTGGCTTCTTTAAAAAAAAAGAAAAAAGAAAGAAATGTATCAGAGATGTGCTTTTGAAACAAGAATGGGTCATTTTTTTCTCACATACTTTGGTCATCTCTGGAAAAGGACATCACATTTGGTAAAGGGTCAGAGCAAAAAAAAAAAGCAGGACCCTCAATGAGATGAACCGACAATGGAATGAGAATGACACAAGACTAAACAGTGTTGCATTCTGTTGTACGTAACAGATTAAAGGCATCTAAGGGCAGCAATAGCAACATTATTATATCAAGAAGGTTTGGTGGCACTGTGGAAGAAACATTGGGTTGTCAACCAAAGATCAATAGTTCAAACCCAGTGGCTTCTCCACAGAGAAAGATGGGGATGTCTGCCCACATAAAAATGTACAGTCTTGGAAAACCAAATAAGAGTTCTCCTCTGTCCTTTTAGGGTTGCTGTGAGTCAGAATTGGGCAATAGATTTAGTTTGATTTTAGCATTATATCACATAGTTTACATGATTTGGTATTTCCTTTTGAAGATTTACATAGCAATACATAGATTAAGACAGAAACTTAGACTCATTGGGATCTAGTGCAGTTTATTATAAATAGGTTTGGGTATATGTCTGTTTACACATGAGCAATTATATCTACCTATATGTTTATGTGAGGAGCCCTGGTTACGTAGTGGTTATGCATTGGGCTGCTAATCTCAAGATTAGCCATTTGAAACCACCAGTCATTCCACAAAAGAAAGATGAGACTTTCTACTCTTGTAAAGTAGACATTAATCTTGCAGTCTGGGAAACATCTAGGGGCAGTCCTACCCTGTCCTGTAGGGACACTAGGAGTTGGCATTGACTTGATGGCAGGAATTGAAGTATGTTTATTCATTTTATAAATGCTACAGCTTGGGGGTTATGGAAATTTGAGGGTATGCATGAGGGAATACCCATTTGTAGTATGCCTTTCTCCCCACTAGACAAGCTTGAGCAACTCGCACAGGTGCAAAGGTTCTCTCTGGTCACAGCGAAAGTTTTCATAAAAGCAATTTTGCTCAAGCTTCATTGTGTGTGCGCGCACGCGCGTGTGTGCGTGTGTGTGTGTGTGTGTGTGTGTGTGTGTGTGTGTGTGTGTGTGTATGAGAGAGTGCCGAGAACAGCATGCTGCTGTGAAATTGTGTTTCCTCATAGGGAAAAATGCCTGCTTGGGAAAACTGTTGTGATGTGAAAACAGCTTAACTCAAGTGTATGAGTGGTTTTCTCATTTCAAAATAGGTGAAATGCCCATTGATGACTAACCTCATTCTGGATGTTCATCAACTTCTTAATGGATGAAAATGTCAACAAAATTCAAGCACTTGTGTTTGAGGATCCACATTAGACCATTAAAAAGATGGGGGAAGTTATCTGTAATATCTTGGAGTTCGATAGCAAATTTTAATGGAAGATATACTAATGTGAAGGGTAGCTCTGAAATTTGTGTCTTGGGTTCTGACTGACCAGAAAAAAAGCATCCAGAGGCAGCATGTTGTGCTTTGAAAGGACAGCTCTGAAGTGACCCAGACTTTCCCCCCCAAGATCATTACTGATGATGAGACAAGGTGCTATTCTTACAACCCGACAGCAAACATCAATCAAGTCAGTGACAGATGCCATCATCACCTTGACCCCCAAAGCTAAAGTGACATCAAAGATGAAGATGATGTTGATTTGTTTTTAGATGTATGATTTTTAGTGCATTTGGAGTTTGTTCCACGAGGCTAGATTGTTAATCAAGCTTTCTATCTAGAGCTTCTAGAAAGAAAAAAGACTACAAAAAAGGCCCAATTTGTGGCAGAAGCAGGGCTAGTTTTGCTACCACAACATGCACCTGCTCACGCAGCCATCTCACTTTGCCAGTTTTTGACCAAACAGCATGCCCCTCTTTCCCCACACACCTTACTTACCTTACCTGCAATGTGCAATTTCTTTTTGTTTACGCAAATGAAGAGGGACAGAAAAGGACAGTGATTTGATGACAAAGAAGAGGTTAAGAAAAAAAGGAGGGAGGTGCTATCAACCTTCCAAACCGATGAATTTGAAAAATGTTTCCAAAAACAGAATCACAGATTTGTCAAATGTATTAAGTGTAACGGGGAGGACTTTGGAGGTGATAATGTTGTTTTGTAAAAAAATTTATATGACTTTGAAAATAATTCCATTGTTTGGGAGGTACCCCTTCATATTCAGCTGTTGGGAAAGTCTCTTTTTATTGAAATTTTACTCAATAAAACTAGTTATATTATTATATAATTAATGAAAAAGTTATAATTTTAAAATTAGAGCAGATAGAGACTTTTCATAACTGCAGTTTTTGTTTGGTTGTTTGCTTTTATAACCATTATGATGAGCAAATTCTTTGACATACCATAATATATTAGAATATTTTGGGGTGGAAATAAATTTGTATGCTAATGTGATAAAAGCAAACATATATAGATAATTTATTTTTCATTTCTATTAAAATTAGATTTTTCGGTGATTAAATGTGCTATAGGCCAAGTAGTTACATAAGTTAAGTAATAAACTACCAGAATCCTTGGAGTAGCAACTGCTATTGAATTTCTGAATGTCACGGGCCTACATTCTAAAGGCTCTGGATAGTCAAATATTTGGTCAAATATTTGGTAACTAATAAAATAAAGATAACAGCAAAGTGTTTTGAGGGAAACAGCCCAACACTAACCCACTATGTCACCAAGATTCCTTGAAACTAGGTTAGAGCAGGTTAAAGTACTTCCATAAATTCACCTAACTGATAAGCAATAGAATAAGATCCAAGTAGAATTTAACATCTAAAATCTTACAGACTTGCAAAATCCTATAGTGCAACCAGGTTTTCCTTGTTGTTATTGTATTCAGCTATGTACTGTAAAGTTATCTATAATCTATTACTTACTAAGGAATACAATTTACAAAGTCAATGATGTATGTGCATGTTTTATAAAAGAAGCTATTCTTTCCAATCGCATTTTCATGGAAATAAATAGGCTGATATATTGGACAATGCAGCCTATGTACTTCTATGAAATACTCTGTACTCTACCATATTTTATTCAATAATTTACTTCTACATTCAGGTTGTTATTTGTTCTGAGAATATAGGATGATTTTATTAAAGCATTTGGAACTCAGGTAGTAATTGACTGCTGCTGTCTGTGAACTACAAAATCAAAAAGAAAATACTAGATAAAAGAGATGACACTTTCCAAGATTTTGAATTCTTTACAAATTGCAGGAAAAATGGGTTGCAGGATATGTATTTTTATTCTAAAAAGTTTCTCAGAAACAAAATAGGAGAGAATAATAATCACAATTTCCTTTTTACAAATAGCTTTTGAATAAGTTATTCCAATTGCTTCTCAAAGTAACCTTATGAAGCAAATGTTATTGCTGGCATTTAACTGATGATGTTGGGATTCTAAAAAATCTCAACAAAGTCACGATTCACCCCCGTAGTGTCAATTCTCAGTCAAAGTCACCCCGTAGGACAGAGTAGAACAGCCACTGCGGGTTTCCAAGATTGTACATATTTACTGGAGCAGAAAATTGATCTCTTTCATGCTGAGTGGCTGGTTTGAACTACCTCATTTGAGGGAAGCATCCCAACACTAACCCACTATGTCACCAAGATTCCTTGAAACTAGGCTAGAGCAGGTTAAAGTACTTCCATAAATTCACCTAACTGATAAGCAATAGAATAAGATCCAAGTAGAATTTAACATCTAAAATCTTACAGACTTGCAAAATCCGACAGTGCAACCAGGTTTTCCTTGTTGTTATTGTATGTTATCAAGTCTATTCAGATGAGTAGTGACCTTATGTGTCAGAGTCAAACTGATTTATGTGGTTTTCTCAGCATAAATCATTATAGAAATAGATCACCAGGTCTTTCTCCCTGGGAGCTGCTGGGTATGTTGTAACGCCAAACTTTGAGTTTGCAAACACTTCATGGTTGTGTTCCTAGGGATCCTTTGTTTTTGCCCAAACCGAAATCTAAAGCATTGCCATAGAATCAATTCCAACTCATAGTGACCTGATAAACAGAAATGATAGGAGGACACAGCTTTCTCTTTTTCCAGAAAATAGCTAGTGGATTTGAATCACCAGCCTTGAGGTTAGCAGCCCAACAGTTACACACAGCCTCTTCTGGGTTCCTTCTCAAACTATGTTCTGTGCTATTGAGCTGATGGTGACTTATAGCAACCATATAGAACAGAGTAGAACAACCCCTGTGGGATTCTGAGACTCTAAATGTTTATGGGAGTAGAAAGCTTCGTCTTTCTCCTGAGGAACAGCTGATAATTTTCAACCTTGGACACTGTGGTTAGCAGCGTAACACGTATGACACCAGGGCTCCATAAGGCAATATCCAAATTTCTCTAAAAGTAGTTAGCTTATCTTGTTGGATGTTTTTATGTCACAGGCTAAACTACCTTTAGTAGGTATATTGTTTTAAAGTAGTGAATTTAGACATATATTTACTATAAATTAAATAAATAATTTAGTAAGTGGTAAAAAAACTATATGATAGGCAACTGTCTGCTTTTCATAATTTTCATGTAATGCATAAATAATCTTTATTTGCTATTAGGTGTGTATATTTATTAACATGTGTTAATAGTTTACTTTTTATTATAGAAATTCAAGCATATATTTTAAAATCAACATTATAATGATGTTCCATGTGTTCAACTTGATTTCAATAATTATTAGCATTTGTTAGTTTTCCATCATTGCTACCTCTTTCAACAATTTACTCTATCACTTATGGAAACATAGGAGGATAAGTGATAGTGAAAATGCTGAATGCGGTTTGATTTGAATCGTGCTATATTTGCTACCTGAAGTACACATATTCAATTATGTAAAATAGAAATTCATACATCCATGCAGAAGTAAAGCCAAATATGCACCTGTGCAATGCAAGAACTATGGTACTTAGTAAGAGTGCACCAGAAAAACAACTCACGTGTGTGTTTATATATACAAGGATATTCATTTTAAGTAAACAGCTCTTAGGGCCTGGTAATTCCAAAATTTGTAGTACAGGCCACAAAACTAGACATGCAGCAAGAGTTAATTCTTCAGTTTTGAGGTTTTGTCTTTTCCATAAAACACCATGGTTTTCTCTAATATCTTTAAATGATCAAATGAGAACACTATCATTATTGAGAGCAATCTCCTTTATTTACAGTGAATTGATTGTAGATGTTAATACTTTATAGAGAAACACCTAGATTAAAAAAAACACTAAGTACTATAAAACCAAATCCGTGCCACTAAATCAATTCTAATTCATAACAAACCTATATCACATGGTATAATTGCCCCTGTGAGTTTCCAACTGTCCCTGTAACTCTTTTAGGGAGTATATTAGTCTGAGTACTTTAGAGAAACAAATCCACAGAAAATCATGTATAAGAGAGAGTTTTATATAAAGGTTAAGTGCACATCAAGAAAACATCCCAACCCAGTGCTACCCAAGCCCATAAGTCCAACATTAACGCATTAACCCACATGTCCAACACCAATCCACAAAGTCCTCCTCCATCTCACAAAACAGACACAATGATGCTGACTGCAGGAGGAAAGCTGAGTCAGTGAATGTATACGCATCTCAGCGTTGGCAGGGGTCTCCACACGGCTGCTCCAACGCCTAGGGCTGCATTGGGGTAGGTCCATATGGCTTCTCCTCAGGGATGTCTTGCAAGAAGTGAGCTTTGCCAGCTAAAGGAGGGAACTGGCTATGGCAGCTGTACCCTGGTCCAACCATCAGAAAGCAAGAGACAAGAAAGGCAAGGCTCATTGAGCCATTATCCCTCTGCACTTTAATTAACCCCACATGTGTTTATTGGCCAGGTTGGCACAATAACCTACCTCAGGGAGTAAAAAGCTTCATCTTTCACCCAGCTAGGTTAGTATAGAATCCCTATAAGGGACCCTGGTAGATTAAATGTGCTACTTATTGAATTACAAAGTTAGAAATTCAAGCCCGCCAGTGTGCTCTGTGGAAGAGAGATGAAGGTTTCTGTTCTTAAAAAATTTTACGACCATTTGGTCTTCAAAAAGGTGTGTAAGCAAATGTGTTGAAAAAAGCTGATGGTGCCGGGCTATCAAAAGATATAGCATCTGGTGTCTTAAAGGCTTGAAGACCCCATGTAGCTCAGAAGCAACAAAGCCCAAATGGAAGAAGCACAACAGCCTGTGTGATCATGAGGTGTTGATGGAATCAGGTATTAGGCATCTAAGACGCAGAACAAAATCATACCCAAGGTAAATGGGGGTACTGGGGGGCATGGCGTGGAGACCCAATGCCCATTCTGTAGACATTTGGACATCCCCTCACAGAAGGGTCACAGAGAAGAGATGAGCCAGTCAGGATGCAGTATAACATTGATGAAACACACAACTTTCCTCTAGCTGTCCACTATCATGACCTCAATTTTACCTTAAAAATCAGATTAGACCAGAGCATGCACACTGCTACAAACCCCTCAGGGCCAACAATGAGAGTAGAGATACCAGAGGATTAGGGGAGGGTGGGGGGAGAAAGAGGGAATCAACCACAAGGCTCAAACTATAACCCCTTCCCAGGGGGACGAATAATGGGAAAGTGGGTGAGGGGGTGATGGAGAATGATGCAAGATGTGGAAATAATCTATACACTCTTACATCTCTTATCACAATCTATACATTCATCCAGTAGGTCAAGCACCTTTGCACATATGCCACCATCATCATTTTCAAAGCATTCTCGTCCCACTCGCGCCTCTGATATCAGCTCCGCATCTCTTCCCCCTTCCTCCCTACTCGCCATACCTCATGAACCCTTGATGAACCCTAGATCTATATAACTGTCCTTTGCTTCCTAGTTCTTTCCTCTATTTGTTTTTACTTTCTTCTTGTCCTACTATCATGCTTGGCCTTCATTTGGGTTTCATAATTCCTTGCTGTTACATTGCCGTTGATTAAGTCCCACAAGTCATCCTTAGCCCTATTCTCCATTGATTTTACTTCACTTGCTGTTTCCTTGTCCCTGAGTTTGTTAACTATCCCCTTTCCTTTTTCCCACCTCACCTCCTCCCGTGTCCCCCAGAACCATCAGTTCAGTTATTTTCATCCCTGTATTGTTTATCCCACTTATCTTAACTAGATAGACATGCAGAGACATTAATAAGTGCAAAAACCAGGCAGAGCCAAACAAAACAATAAAGGAAGACAAAACCAACAAAAACAAAATAGCAACAACAAAAAGAAAGCCAATGACAGAAAAGGAAAAACCCATAAATAGTTCAAGATCTGTTTGTTGGCCTTTAGAAATGTTTTCCAGGCTAGTCTGATGGGGTGCCATGCTCTGTCTCCAAAGTCTATTTTTGGCATTCCCCAGGGACTAAATCACTTTGCTACCCTTGCTGCTCTGTTGCATGCCCTTAGCGTTTCGCCCCAGTGTGATGAGGTCAGATGGGGTACAATTCCTGCACTGTGACTCAAGTGTTGTCCCTCGAAGCACTATGGTTCAGTGAGGGATGTAGTGTCCCTGGTGGGGACGGCTCTATAGTGTTCTCTGTATATTATGTGCTCTGAGCAGGAATATCATCCTCAGGGCTTGGTGGGCCAGGATGTGTTCCCATCACTCTCCATCCCTCTTTGTTTCTCCTGTGTGCTCTAATCAGACATGCCGCTCTCCCCCCTTGCTGCAGATGGTGGTTTTTAACTGGTGAAATTGGGGTTAGCAGTCCAACATATTGCCATGAAACCACTTTGGTATAGCCTAATCAAATGGAGAAAGGAACCCTGGTTGTATCATGGGTTATACTTTGGGTTGATAACTGAGAGTTCATTAGTTTGTACCTGACAGCTGCTCCCAGGGAGAAAGATGATGCTTTCCGCTCCATTAAAGAGTCACCATCCCAGAGACCCTCGGAGTCATTCTACCCTGTCCTACATGGTCACTCGGAGGTGGAATCAAAGGCAGTAGGTTTAGTCAAATTTACACACAAATCATCATCAAGTTGGTAGAGGCAGATCCTAGGAAATTAGGCATTGACATAAATACAAGCTGGAAAATCATAAGCTTAAGCTCCATAATACAACTTAGCTTCTGTCTGCTTTTCACTGACTTTCACTTTTATGGGATTACTTCCCCCACTATGTTCCAGTTCAAAATTCAATGGAAATGAATCATCTTTAATCCTGATCCTAACCAATAATTATTACTATCTTACATATAGGTACAACTGGCAGCGGGCGGTGACCTCTCTTCCAGTGTTGTCTAATCTTAAATCTGTTTCCTTAAACAGGAGGTTGTGAAAAGGAATACTACATCCAATGGCTATCAGTTGTAATTTTTGTGTGGAAAATGACAAGAAATAAGTAAAAATTTAAAAATTAATACATAAAATAAACTCTGAGTATCCCTGGCCACCAAACAACAATTAACATTGATATTAATATCATATCTATGTTCTTATACAGTCAAAAAAAAGGAACCAGTTAGACTAACTAGCTGTAGCTGGCTTCAAGATCCAATGTGTTATTAAGTGCCTATGGGCATACATCTCTCAGTATTGCTTTCCTTTGAAGTACTTTCATTACAAGACACTAAATGATAAAAAAGCACAATAGCATCAATTCCAGTCCTTATAACTTTTATTTGCTGAGGGATGGGAAGTCTCAAAGCTGAAATATTCATAAAGAGATTTATTGAATCATTTTGCTTTGCATTGCTCATGTAATAATTCATGAAGTGATCACTTAGGTAATGGGTAAAAAAAATAACCAATATTACTGTGGAAAATTTGATTCTATATAGGAGATAACTGTCAGAAATGTCATAGCATACATTCTATAAACAAACATTTCTGCTACCACTCTGTGATAAAGAGAATGCTAATAATGCATTCCTCTGACAAAAGCAAAGTTATTAATTTCAAGGGTGATAATATTCTTAGAGTTCCTAATGTTCTATGCTATAACTCTGAGTACTGTACTGAATATTTGAAAATATTTCAAATAATCAAATAATTTGATTTTTGATATCATATATATGATATCAAAAATCAAAGTATTTGATTTATCCATATATATATATGGATTTTATTATATCCAACTTGAAGCCCCATCAGTGCTTCTTGTGATATACTATAGAAATATAAGTACAAATAATCTGAAGGTTTGCATCAACAATATCTGCCTTCATGTAATAGATCTATTTGTTACCACATCAAAATGAATTGGAATCCTAACTTCTATAACAATGGATGTAATCCCATTTGACAAAAGGGCTTTCTTTTTTATGTTAAAGAGGCCATATCAGTTTTAATGTGTCCTAAATCTAATAACTTCAGAGTGATAAAAATAACAAATTAAACACAGAAGTAACCACAGATTGAGGGAAATTAGATGCCACATGGAGACTGTCAAGGACCTGAGAAATACTAAGGTTTCAAAGGATAAAGGATCAAGGTTCTTCTTTCAGAGTTAACAGAGAGCCTTTCCGTGTACCAAACGTCTTGAATTTGAACTTCTATCTTGCTATGCTGCGAGAAAATAAATGTTCTCTTATTTAAAGTTACCCAGTTGTGGAATTTATGTCAAAATAGCACAAGGAAATTAAAGCAATCAGGATTTAAAGAAAGGCCACCTTGAAGCATTCTTATGGCAGTTTGAGACAAAACACTCAACTGTGTGGTTAAAGAGGGACTATGCACTAAACACATAAAATGGCAATCATGGAACAGATAGTGTACTTTATAATGTCAATAAATACATGTATGGGTATGCACTTACACATATAAACATCAATTATAATATATACATACACATTGTGGATTTGAAAAACTACCAAATTTTTGCTTGCTTTCATCAATCTATTTTGTGTAAAATTGAAAACAATGGTTTATTTCATATTTTAGGTGTCATTTAGTTTACAGTATTCCAGTATATTCCACAGAATTCTACTACCACACACTAATAAATAGCAGGACTCTACTGCAAGGTGCCTGGTGTAAACTACAAAGCATGTTTAAAAAACTGCAACATTACTTTAGACAGTCTTCTACAGACAGCTTTGGAAATTTCTGCTAATTACATTAATATCAAGGATATCTATATGGAAAGTAGAAGTTGCTTACAAATTAATGGAATACTTTGTATTCTAGCAGAACTTATTTAAAAGCTTGGGAAAGAAAAGATAAAACATTGCCTGAAGCTTGCAATTAAATTATGGTGTGTGTTATTAATGGAATTAGTAAAATCCATACACAAATTTTCCATAAGGGTCGGGAAGCATCACTGTGTTAGTCTGGGTAGACTAGAGAAACAAAGTCATATACACTCATATGTATTTAAGAAAGAGGGTTATATACAAGATCAATTGAATATTGAGAAAATGTCCCAGCCCAATACAGATGAAGTATGTAATTCCAACATTAGCCTACAAGACCGATGCGAATCTAGAAAGCCCTCTTCAGACTCACGAAATACATGCAATGATGCTGGATGCAGGAGGATCAAAGGCCAGTGGGTTGAAAGTCTGTGGCTCCAATGGTGGTATAAACGTCTTACCACTGGCAGGGGTCTCTACGTGTCTTCTCAGGCTTAAGAGGTCTGATTGTATCCGTGTAGGTCCAAGTGGCTTCTCCAGTTCCCAAGATGTCACACCATGTGTCTTGTCAATAGAATGTCTCTCAGGGAGTGAGCTGAGAGAGACTGTGTCTTTCACCTCCAAGGAGGAAATTTAGGAGTTCCCAGAATTCTCAGGAGAAGGTAATGCCCACACAGAGGAATTATTAGCTATGACCGATTGACAGACTAGATCTCACCTCTTCACTCTTAATCCTCCCAAGTTCCAAATTGACTCTGGATTATGTAACTACCACAATCACAATTACAAACAGCTAAATTGTTGCATTTCAATCACTGATAAAGTGATTAAAATTAATATAGGATGATAGAGACAATTTAAGAACTCAAAATAATCTCGGTGATCATAATATGGTTCTCTGTGCAAATATATATAGATTTAATTTGAGGATACATATGGCATTTGTAATATCTTATCAAAGTTAGACATAATTTTTCTTACCATTAAAACTCTACAGTGTTTCATAAACCTATAGACTAATTATTACAATTTATATCAAAGACAAGTGCCAGAAAATTCACTGCATTCTATTAAGGGAAAATGAAGCTGGTTCCAACACAATTGGTAATATTATTCAGAGTTTCATAAATTATTGTTTCTTGATAATCTTCAAGTTGCCACAATACACACACACACAAAATAAAAACATTTACATGACCCAGATTTAATGTAGGAGCCAAATTCATTGTCTAGCTAGTTGAACCCAACTCATCATGGTCCTACAGATATAGTAAAGTTATTAAATTCAAAGACTTCTAAGGCTATAATCTTAATAGAAAGAGACTTTCATCTTTTCCTTATGGAACAGCTGGTAGGTTCAAACTATTGACCTCTTAGCTGGAATTTGATTGCTTAACCACAATGCTCCCAGCAATCCTTTAATGTAAAAGATTTAGTAAGAATTATTCTTATTAGTAGTCATTTTGGAAGAGTGATCAGTCATTAAGGTGTCCATTCAGATCACTCCTTTCAGTCAGTAGCAAAATGTTCTTACTCACCCTTGTAAGGAAGAGTTCTTCAGTGATCATCCAGATGATGGTCACTTGATAAAACTCTCCTGCTCTATTGTCCTGAATAAAATCCAAGCAGTCACTCGATTATATTCCTTCTGATAGAGCAGCAACTTGAAGAACAGCAGTGTCTTCGTATTTGTAAACAGTCAATTCGTGTTCTCCTTGAGAACTAAGGCACATCAAAATTTACCTCACCACAGAAAAAATATTTATCTATTTTAAAGCCATTTGACATGCACATGATTTATATCCCGGTCACTAGATAGCTACAAACTCAGGAATGTGGGAACGGCAATGATCCAAAGCCATCAACTTTCAAGCAGAGAAGGGAGATATTCAAGGTTTCTCTTTTGTTTAATGATTTTTTTAATTAATACATTTTATCAAATAAATCAATCTTTATAACAAGTCATTTACTGTGGCATCATTAATATGAGGTTGTAAGATAAATCTAAAGGTGACAGACTGAACGTTCTGACCTCATTGAAATTGTCAGATAATATAGTACAGATTTCTCTCTGACAACATATTTAATGATAAGAAACATTTGTTTGTGAGAAGTTATATTTGAAAATAGCCCCCCCCCAAAGTGTAGTTTGTCCTTTCCTTTCTTTATATCAATATTTCTGAAATTGTATAGAAATAATGAGTAATTTATAATATATGTTCTGAAAAGTAAATCCCTTTCACTCATAGTTATGCTTAACCATTAAAATAATCTGAACAATTGTGTCTGTTTTGTGAGTTTACATGTTTAATAGACTCTGTGATATTGCTAATACTATCTATATAACTCTTACTATATGATGCACAGTTCTATTAACCATTAGGTATACCTGACTAACCTTTCAGATCACAGCCCAACTCATAACTACTACAAAACCAGGAATCCTGTTCTATTGATCAGAGGACTCTAAAAGAAAGTTCAGTTATTCCATAATAAAAGCAATACATTTGTATTTTGAATTGTTTTAGAATTACATACTCCTTATGAAATAAAGGTTGTATAAACCTTAGCTTTCTCATTGATAAAAATATTCACAACTTTTTTTTAGGTTATCATTCATTCAACTTTGATATTATTTGATTCTGATTAAAATAGTAAATAAATAACATGCTAGAAGGTAAGGTAAGCCAATAATACAAGTATTATAGTTCCAGTTCATACATTCATTAGTTTGTTCCAAATAAAACATTTCTCTGAGATCAGTGAATGGCTGCAGACAAATGACAAGTTCTGTTAGTATTGCTCTTGTCTTAGTCTCATTAGAGTGTTTTAAAAGAAAAATTTTTAAATTCCAATCGAAATAGTTGCTTCCAAGGGGATCTGAAGGATCCATTAAATTCAAAGCAGAAACATCAGCATATAAGATAATGTTGACAGTTTTTAGGAATTGTAATGTGTTTACCTAGATTTTCTTTTTTCTTTTTAGTGAACTGGACTATTTTTTAACAGCCTTTATTTTATTTTTCAAACCATTTTATTGGCATTTATTTCACATATCACATCAATGATTCAATCACATAATGGGGGTATGGCAAAGAGAGTTGGAGAAAGGTGTAGCTAATAAAGGTGAGTCCTTTTCTTGATGTGTTCAAATCAATGAATTTTGTGATATGTGAATTAAATACCAATAAAACTGTTCAAAATATTGTACAATCATCTCCACAATCAGTTTTAGAGCTTCCTTCTTTCTGGTACTCATAGTATTCATCTCCTCACATCACTCCCAACTTTCTCCACCATATGCCCCAAGAAAACATCAAAGTAATCGCTCTATATATAGCTCTACCAATCCTACCAATCCTCAATTTCATATGCAGAAAACAGGGGAGGGGGTAAAACAACAACAACAACAAAAGAAAAGCAACAATAAAACACTGCACTTTATATGATAGATAGCAATGTTATCCATATCTTAGTCTGTGGTCAGAGGGGATTAACCGGAGGGTTAATCTATGTGTGAACCTTGTGAATTAATTATATCATCAATAGCCTTCCACAAACAGCATGTTCACAATCCAGGTTTGGATGTTATTGTTCCCAGCCCTTGGCCTGTTGTGCTTCTACCTTGTGGGCTCAATTGGTGCCTTATGCACATGGCTGCTTGCTCATAGACAAGCCTTTAAGCACCCAGGAGCTATTCTTTCTAATGGCAGGACACCATGTAATCTATTTACCACACTTTGCTGTAGCACTCATATCTTCATGGATTTCTTCATATCTTCAGTGATTTCTATATGAGGGTGAGCATCAAGCAGGGCCATGTAATAAGAACTAATTGTTCTCAGATTGCATCTAGTATTAAGTGTAAGCCCCAAATCCTCTCCTATATCTACAATTTGTATTTATCTTTCATCCACTTTAGAGACATAATTATCATTATATGTTACCAATCATCCTCCTGGGGTATAAGTAATCTTATTGATAGTGTCATTAATTTAGCTAATGGTGTAGCACTGGAAACACTGTTGAGAATAGGACACTACACAATTGTAGGCTGGCTATGAACCTCTATACATGACTTGTATATATCAAATTATTAAGTGACTGGACATTATTTACACAAACAGTGGGGCTTGAAATTAGAGCAAAAACTTTAAATAATACTTATTTGCAATGGCAGAACCATGACTACCAGATTAGTACATGTCAATAAGATAGTAAGTATATGGTAGTTTGGGGCCACCAATCATTGCACACTCGGATGTACATGCTTTTGGTGTAATTGACGGAAGTATGTGCAATGAAGTCATTGGTCTTGCAAAATTCTGTCACACAATCTCCAGTTTCATTTCTATCACCAAGCTCATACATTTCAACTTCTATTATTTCTTGTTTGTTCCAACTCTTGCAGTCCAAACTATAAAACAAAATTATTGATATGATAGATGTACATGTGGTAATCTACATGTGAATTTCTGCAGATGAATCTATGAAAATAAAATTAATTACATCTGTGGGAAGAGACAATGAAGAAGCTCAATATCAGCAAGTCAATTGAGTCTAGACGACAACTGTAAAACAGACCATCAATGCTCTTATAAAGTTCAGGTTGAAGCTGAAGAAAATTAAAACAGGTTCACAAGAGTCAAAATACAACCTTGAGTATATCTCACACGATTTTGAAAATACCTCGAACAGTTTTGAGCTATTGAATATTAATGACAGAAACTTAATGAACTATGGAAAGACATTAATAACATCATACATGAAGAAAGCAAAATGTCATTAAAAAGACAAGAAAGCAGGAAAATATCAGCATGGATGCCAGAAAAGACTCCAGCTTTTTTACATGAAAGAAATGAGGAAGTCAGAGAGCTGAACAGAACGTTTCAAAGGACAGCTCGAGATGACAAAGTAAAATATGACAATGAAATTTGTGAAAACCCAGTATGAAGAACATGCTCACCATATCTTAAACTGATGAACAGGAAACAAACAGGATGATGAATCAAGGAGTTGGGTCAGGGACAGAGGCTGGCAGGTGAAAAGGTAAATGAATCCTAGGTTGGCCAAGTGATCCATCCTTGTTAGTCTGCTGGCTGCTCCTGGGATTGGGAGGTGACACAATAGGAGATGGACAAATCAAATGCAGGATTCAGATCCGCCAGCAGTCAGAGCTGAGCTCTGATCTCTCTCTAATACAAAAGGTCACACCTGCAAAGAGCCTATGACTCGATTGATAGTTTGGGCTCCAGCCTTACATTCCCTCAGCAGTGTCTATTTGACATAGACTCTAACCATCATAAAATCATGACTTTTCAACTTGACAACTGTGCACAGCTTTTTAACCATCTCTGAACAAAGATGAGCATGATCGTACTTATGCTCAACATGATACCACTAACACATGTACAACCCAAAGCTCACTAACCCCATTTTTATCTTACATTTTATAAGTAAATGAAACAAAAATAGTTGGCACATGCATACAAATAGGAATGACTCATAACATTTCTGTCCTCCTCTATGTAGCGAGTCATGTGGCTAGAGATGGCATTTAGAACTGCCTCCTTCCAATACCCATTCTGTACTCCTTTCCTCTCAGTGAGTACCTCGGATGGTTTTAGTCTTTGTCTGGTAGGGCAACCCCAACTTTTATTCAGGAAGAGTCTGGACTATTAGTATTCATGCCAGAATTAATGTGCTGTAGTTTACCATTAACTTTAATCACAGGACATAGTAATACTATGAGACAACTTTTAGGAATCTCCTGCATTCTAGACATATTCTTCTTTATCTCAGTTATGCAATACTAATCTAATTTCTCGGTAATTAGGGTCAATCTCACCATTCCATCTCGCCACTCAATCCAGTAAAACCTTTCTTTGCTTGTTGACCAAAGGAGAAATGTAGAGTCCATAATGGCTAGGAGGCATTCTTAACTCCGAATTCAATGAAAACTTTCCCGTGTCCAGGTGGGAGTATAACTACCTTTGGAGGTGTGACCTCCAGGTTTGAATAAGGTAGGGTTGCCAGGACAGGAAATACAAATGCAATGAGTGGGTCATTAAGAGTAATGGTGTGTGGCACCAATCCTATTTTCATACCTTGGTTCCTGGTCTCCTCAAGTCTGATTATTGGAGAAACAGCACCTTATAGCAAATGCTTATTTATAGTATTCACGGTGTTCTGAAGAATGTTGCTCCAACTTTGAAGGTAATTTCACAAACTGGCACCATAATTGTCTCTTTAGAAATCTATTCCATATCAATTCTTGGCCTTTTGGCTAAGATCAAGTGTAGCATCTATTATTATCAGTTTAATATCTGATATGTCCTCTATTTGAAGACAATATATTAAATGGATTTTTGGAGCAGAGAGATGGAATAGGAGCTTGCTCTGTCAACTCCACGCATCGACCTGGTATTGCTGTACTTCCAGGAACAGTGCACCCCCTTTTGGGTGAATGAAAAAAGAGAGGGGACAAAAGAGCTCTATTCCATCATTCTATCATACTAGCTGCTGCAGGATGATGGAGAACACTGCCACGCTTCATTTGTGTAAATAAAGTACCATGATCTGAGGAGATGCCTTGCCAGATATCATGTTGGTGGATGAGAAGCTCTTTAAGTCCACAAATGAGAGATTTTGCAGAAGCAGTGCATGCAGGGATGGAAAATCCAGAGTGTTTATTCCAGTAAGAGCAAAAGGCTGCCATTTCTGGGAAGGACATGGTTCTATGTAATCAATGTGCCACTATTTGCTGGTTGATCACCTCTGAAGAATGGTCATGTATTTTGGAATCAGTCTTGGTTTCTGCTGCTGACATACTGGGCACTCAGTAGTGTCAGCTTTCATGAGTGTTAGCCAAGTCAGTTCTCATAAGTGGAAATCCATATTCCTGAGTCTATACATTGCTTCCATCTCTGCCACCATGGCCATTTTATTCATCTGCCATGTGGGCCAATAGAGGAGTGGCTGGGGAATGAAGATTACCAATACCTCTTCTCCGCCCTTCATTGTAATTGATTTTCCAAAGATGCTCCTTCCGAATCCCTGATCAAACCACTGGCCACCATCCATTAATCAGTATACAATTGCACATGTGACCACATATCTTTACAGGCAAACTGAATGACTAGGTGTACCACTGGGAGGATTTTCCTTCACCACTGTCCATAAGGGAGGTCCCAGAAGGGTTTGTCTTGCAACAGCTGTCCGCTTTCAAGTTGTACCTGCATATCATACAGAACCATCAGTAAACTAAGCCCAAGTTTTCTCTTCTCAGTCAACTGATAATAATGACTTTCCACAAGGTCGTAGGGGCAGACTTCGAGAAAGATGGTACTGTGACAGGACTAGAGACCATTTGGGTCATTTCCCCAAGCTGTCTGTGTGCTCCTGCTAGCCCTGATCTATCCTGCTCTCCTATACACAACTTCCATTTAATGAGAGAATACGACTGTGCACACCCAATTTTATTATTCCTTGGGTCAGAAGCACCCTGTTCATGATGGGCAGCTCAGGCTACATGGTGGTTCTGTGACTCCCAGCGAGGGTATAAGAATCCACGAAAGCCCAATAACAGACCAAAGGCGGTTTTTCAAAAGAGGATTTATTTTATACATACGGTGGCAAAGCTTAGCTCCAGCATTCTAATAAGGGCCTGAAATTGCATTCAGCAACAGGGGCCTGCCAAAGACTCCAAATTGCATCTATGTCACTGACACCTCCAACACCATTGGATCAGCTAAATCATATCGCCCAAGTGACAGGGTGGCTTATATGGCAGCCTGAACTTGATGCAGAGCCTTCTCTTATTCTGGGGTCCATCTAAAACTGGCAGTTTCTTGGGTCCTGTGATATATAAGCCAGAGAAGCACATCCGAATGAAGGATACATTGTCTTCAAAACACAAAGATACTCATCACTTGGCATTTGATAAAAGGTGTGTCCTCAGGGCATCCCTATGTGGGTCTATGAATTTGTCTTCATAAATATACTCTAACATACCTAAGCCTTTGGATGCCTTCATCTATTTTACATCCATGTAAGACTGGTACTTCAATGACTTAGTGTGGGCTACCTCACAACACGTGCTTCAGCAAACTAATCACATAAACTATTAAATCCTCTCCTGGCATCTCTACCTGAAGTACTGAATGAAGTATCTGTACTTAGTGGGACCATATCAATAAATTCCAACTGAGCCAAGCTTATTTTCCTTGCACTATTATCCCCAAACTGAAGTAACACTCCCACACACATTCTCTGGCTTATCAACAAACTGCTCTATGCAGAAGACGCAAGCAGCTTTCTCAAAGTGAAGAGGACTTGTACTTCCACAGTCGTCAGTATGGACTACAAGTCAATGTAAAGAAAACAAAAATCCTCACAATAGATCCAGTGGTTTACATCATGATAAACCTAGAAAAGATTGACGTTTCAAGGATTTTGTCTTGCTTAGCTCCACGATCAATGCTTTTGGAAGCAGCAGACAAGGGATCAAAGGCTGTGTTGCCTTGAGCAGATCTGTTGCACCAACATCACTTTAGAGTGCGGAAAAGCAAAAGTGTTACTAGAAGAATGAAGGTACAACTGACCCACGCTGCTATACTTTTAGTTGTTTCATCTGCAGGTGAAAGTTGGACATTGAATAAAGAGGACTGAATAAGAATGGATACAGTTGAATTGTGGTGCTGGAGAAGACTATGGAAAGTACACGAACTGCCAAAAGAATAAATAAGTCTGTCTTGGAAAAAGTGTGGCTCAATTGCTCCTTAGAAGCAAAGATGGCAAGACTTTTCCTTATGTAATTTGGACATGTTAGCAGGGGAGAGCTGTCCTTGGAAAAAGGACATTGTGCTTCATAAATTAGAAGAGCAGCAAAAGCGAGGAAAACTCTGGACAAGCTAGATCTATGCAGTCCGTACAACAGTGGTCTCCAACCAAGAACAGTGGTGGAAATCGTGCAGGACTGGGTGGCGTTCCCTTTGTTGTACGTAAGGTCCCGATGAGATAGAAAGGACTAGGGCACCTAACAATAACATCGCCTTGTGTTATCTTTCTCTTATCAGGATCAGCTTTTTTATGTATTTCCTATCAGACTTCAAAGTTTCCTAAATGTTGTGAAAAACACAGAGAAAAATCCATAACTGTAAACCAGAAAACCCAACATGAATTTGAAAGACAACTTCATAGCCAGGACACGCTCATA
The DNA here is from genome assembly GCF_000313985.2 of Echinops telfairi. Taxonomy (NCBI): domain Eukaryota; kingdom Metazoa; phylum Chordata; class Mammalia; order Afrosoricida; family Tenrecidae; genus Echinops; species Echinops telfairi. The sequence continues at coordinate 7,274,642 of NW_022111372.1, read as the reverse complement.
GCACTCTTACACAGAGGCACCTGCATGCGGAGAGAAATATCAGGGTATGCCATTTATATCTGTACTCCCAAATAGGTGAGGGTCATTGTTGTTGCTATCTACCTTCAAGTGAAATTAAATTCCTGGGGACTAATTCATATATTATAGGGAAAAAGTTGTTTTGCCTAGTTTCCACCATTTTTATGGTGGTTGTGGGTGTATGTTGTATGCTGAAACAAAATGAAGAAACTATTACTTCTTTATATAGAGAGTCCACAAAATATTTCATGTCTAAGGACTTAATGAGTGGTGCTAATAACATAAGGACTGATAGTTAGTCATTGTTTTTGCTGTTGCTCAGTTCAGCAGGGTCAATTACAATTCATAGAGAAACTGCTCCACAGTGTTTCTAGCCTGTCATGTTTACCACAGCAGACTGCCAGGGGTTTTGGTTCTGCTGTTTTCAACCGAAGATGGCACTGTGGAGTTCTACCAATGATGACAGCAGGGCTTCTTAGCAGCACATCAGATAATATAACAGGCTTTCCTGTTGAATGAAATTAGATGGCCTCTTTCTATTAGTGTTGACTTGATTGTACTGGAAGGCATGTTTTAAATCAGAATTTTATTTTATAAATAATTATTTCATGTAGGGAAAAAAAGGGATTTGGGTAATCCAAATAGTTACTGACCTTTAAAACAGTTTTATTAATTATTATACCAGAATCCATGCTCCTAAGCAGCCAAGGGAATTTGCTATGCTCAACTTCCTCCACCACTTCATTCATCATTCACCTTGTGTTCTCTGACACATGCATTTGAGCAGACACGCTTAATACAAATGGCGATGCTCAGAGAAGAATGCAATTAGTAGCATTGCTTATCAATGTTTTTCCTATTTTTAAAAATGTTTAGAAATTATCTGTTTAGAAATTGTTTCAACTGTTCATGTTGTTTTTTCATATTGTCAAAAACATGGAGGGGTGCAGTGGGAGTAAGAAATGGATTTTCTTTATGACTTTATAAGCAATTCGCTTTGAAACCCAGTTTATACAATTCAGATTTTCTTTGGACTTATAGTCATCTCATTCAATTGAGATGCACTGTCTCAGTGGCATATGCCAGATTATAAATGTAAATGCATATATAATAAATATATATAATATATATAAAATACAATCATGTGTGCATTAGATTAATATTCAAATGATAGCCTTGATCTTGAGAATATTTTTAATTACTCAATTGTAAATATATCTTGATCATTTCCTGAAATAATGATCTAAATAATTTCTCTAGGAAAATATTTTATAAAACAATATCACAGTTCTCCTGCCTCAACAGCAATTCACTGGGCGACAAGAGCTATTTCCTGGAGCAATTCTTGTTAGCCTTCCTCTAGTGCTGGCTAACAGCATTTCACAGCCTCAGCTTAAAGTCAGCAGTGATGCACCCTGATGAGTGAGAGCTTTTCTCAGCATGCATCTTATTAGCATTTTTCTGTGCTTGTCAATAAGCAACTCAATACTCCCTGTAGCATCATCCCTTCATTGCCCCCAGCAGACTGCTCTGATTTCCTTAAAGAAAGAACCATTCTCTGCTGGCTGTACAAAACATTTTTTTTTTTAAGTTTGCCCAATTGGAGACAGGTGAAAGACTGACTTTCTGAAGCTGAGCAGGAGATTACTTCCAAGGGTTCTCTGCATTAATATGTAAAGCTATAATCAGTAAGTAGTACCTTTTGACAAACAACAGGTGGATTTTTCATTCTAAAGGAGGCAGTATCTTATTATGAATCAAAGGTACCCTGTGGTTCTGCCATCACTTCCCTGTACCTCCTACCAGTGCAGGCTAGAGAGCTATCTTCACAGACTGGAGCAGCCTAGCTCTCCCCACAGTTGCTTCCCTGCTTAGATTGAACTGCAATGTCCTGCGCATCGCTTCCCCAGTGTGTGCTTTCCTTGCACTCTCAAATCACCGGGGCTGTTGAACTAAAAAGATAGGCTGACCGATCGGAGGAAAAAAAATAAAACTATAATAGTGCATTCTCTGTAAGAATGCTTAACACTGGTATAAGTATACAGACCACAGAAGTTCATTTGTTTTCCTATATATTTACTACCCGGAACCACGATGGATTCAAACCCTTCTTATTGAATGGCACGAAATTCAGTTATAAACATTTTACTTATCCTTAAAAATGCATCATTTTTGTTTGTTCATTTCAATTCTAATATATTTCCTTGGATCATGCTAGTCCTTGTGATCTGCCGTCAGCTCCTAACCTAAAGCCCTGGCAACACACCCACAGCACTGTGGGAAAAGCGCTGGCAGACTCCTTCAGGAAAGATTAACCTAAACCCATGCCCACTGCCACTGGTTTCTGACTTACAGAAACCACTTAATGTAGCCAGAAGTATGTTCCTGTTTTAGACCCAGAAAAATGTACACCAGTTATACATAGAATCGACACAGGGGGTTTTCATTAGTGGCTTCCAAGAGGAAGGCAGCCTCACAACCAGTACAGCAGATATATTCTCTTCCCTACCTGTGCATACATGCCGAAACTTTTCAAAGATTCCCACTGGTGGGTGAGAGTCTAAGAACTTCAATCCAAGAATGTTCTCTTCCAACGACAAGGGGTCCTGGGACGTGTAGTCCTGATGGTGAGGTTTAGTACACAAGATGACCCTGGGATGTGTAGTCCTGATGGTGAGGTTTAGTACACAAGATGACCCTGGGATGCATAGTCCTGATGGTGAGGTTTAGTACACAAGATGACCCTGGGATGCATAGTCTCGATGGTGAGGTTTAGTACATAAGATGATACCCTTTCTTGGTGTCTGAGGCAAAATCTGTATGAAATAGTTTAAATATTCCATTAAGAGAGAAAACCTGATTCTGGGGCTTTCTCTGAACTCTCATCCAAGGAGGGACCCCTTTGACTTTTGGCTTTTGGTTCAGGTCTACACTTTTGCTCTCCTGCCAATCGCATGCCCCCCAAGAATGTTTGTACATGTCATTCTTCATGGGGTCAGGGGCAAAGGGCTCTCTTTGTGTAGCTGCTCCCTTATTTATGGGGCAGAGTACCACACTGCCTACACGAGTCGGACTCTCTAATTTTGCTCGACATCAAGAGGAGCAAGTTCTTTTGGGTTAAAAAGAAAGGAAGAGATACTTGAATTGAGGCTGCTACACATTAATAAGCATAGCCCGTCCATGCTCTTCGGTCTTACATTCAGGGAAGAGGAGTTTAAATATTTGGGGTTCAGGAATTGGGTTCTTCCTATATCAGCTTCTGCTCTGTGTTCTAGGTTTCCTTGGGCTTGGCTGGGTCTGTTGTTTCAGAAGGATTTGGGTGGTGCAGCGTTAAAAGTTGGGCTGCAATGTTTAGTTTGAAACCACCAGCCACTCCACTAGAGAAAGACAGGGCTTTCTACTTATGCAAAGAGTTGCAGTCTTGACACTCACAGCGGCAGTTCCATGCTGCCCTAAGAGTAAGCACCCACTCTGAGACAGTGAGTTTGTTTGCTTGTTTGGTTGGTTAATTGGTTTTTGTTTGTTGTTTTAAAAAACCCTACAGATGTCGCACTAAAGGTTATCCTGAGGGACATTCTACTAATTATAATTATGAGGCAAAAGAAAAGAGTGGTAGGAAAGAGATTGAAACTCTATCAATATTATGTCTGCCCAAGAACAATGTGCGATTAACAGTGCATGCTACTAAAGGTTTTTGTTTTTCTAAAGTTTCTTAATGTAAGTTTTATGGCAAGCTTCCTGATTAGGAAATGTCCAAGTTTTCTAGTTCTTTAGTGTGTGTGTAGTGTGTCTGCTTTTATTGTTTTATCCCCTATTGTTTTTCTGTAACCATATTACTTCTCCCTGCTTTTCTGGAATTAGTCCTGGTTACTTTTGATTCGTAGTGACCGTACAGGCAGTAGTGGAATAGAAATAGTTTAATACCCAGTTAGCTGCATTAATGACCACTTTAAGTATATAAAAAAGTTATATACTGCAAGGTAGTTTATTATTTTGTACAGTTAATCCTTAAATAAGACTAATGAAAGAGGTACACATTAAAAAAGAGTGAGGAATGTAAATTTGTGATATCCACATTAGGCAGCTGCCCAACCACCCACCATACTTAGAAAGAGCCCTGATTAAAAAATGACTTTTTAACATATGATTTGCAAAACTCAATAGAAAAAGTAGGTATTGGTACTGCCCAAGTGGTGTAAACTGGCTGAATCCCACCACTGCTTACAGGACAGGGTAGAAGAGCCCCTGTGGATGTCCAAGCCTGTTACTCTCTATGGGACTAGTATGTGTAACAGAGACAACATTTGTCTCAGTCAGGTGGAGGTCAAACCAAACCCAAGGAGGTACATGTTATTCCAACATAAAAAGGGGGAAAGTGGGGAAGGAGGAGGAAGGAAAGGTAAAAAGGTTGTGGGGGGTGGGGTTCAGAGATGATGGTGTGGGGGGAGCAGGGAACTAACCCATCTAGAGGGAGAGTATTGGTTATGTATCCACATAATTGGGAGTGTGCATTCAGAACCCACTAAGGTGCATCAAACCTCAGGGCAATGTAACCTCTTGGAAGAATGCATGAAAAGATTGAGCTACAGGACTGGCCCAATCAGAGCCAAACTGAGCCCCTCCCTAGAAGTATGTGTGACAGAGAACAACCCTAAACCTACAGCTTGAGGAGAGGGAATGGCATACCACGCCCACATGGAAGCAAACCAAGAAGGAAAAAGAGAAGGACAGTCTAGACCCCATATCACACACCAAGCCTGGAAGACATTGTTCCTGCAAGAAGCTGTTAAGGCACAGAGAGGCATGTAGGGTTGACAATAGCTCAAACATGTTGTCCTCTTAATGGAGCATACCTTGATGGAGGGCAATACCGGGACACATGGCAGGAATAAGTCTGGTCTGAACCCCCTGCTTTGGGGCCAATCAAGAAGGGAACATAACTGATCAGTAACGGGAGCAAAGCCAAGCCACAAAGCCCCTAAAGTGCCCACCAAATAGACTTCAGGGTAGGAGGGGCAGCTCCTGGAATTCCCCCAGGACCAGTGGGGTGGAGATAGTCATAAAGGTCAGTGGACAGTTCTGGAATTAAGTATGATTTTTCCTTTTTTTTTCCAATCTTTTCTTTTTGTTTGGTCTATGGTATTGTTGGTTTGCGTATTTATATAAGATAGGCAGGGGAAGAAGTGTGAGGAAAAAGAAACTGGACCGACAGGACCGGTGGGACTTGTGGGGGAAGGAGGCATGGGAAAGGAGTGATGACAAAACAGCACCATAGACAGGGGAACAACTAGGGAATTGAAATCAACACGAAGGATGATGTAGAGATCCAGGGGGTATTGGAATAACAGTAATCTAGCTGAGAAGAGTTACTAAGAAGCTGAAGTTGGGTGAGAATGATGGTGAGGCAGGAGGAAGGTAAAATGAAACAGAGGAACAATCTAGGAAGCAAAGCTGTGGATAGAGATATAAGCATAGGTGTGTACATATGTAAATACATTAATTCATAAAAATAGAGGTATTGACCTATGTACATATATTTATATGGCAATATACTGAGGTAGTGGATGGACTTTGGCCTCTGCTTCTACCCTCCCTCAATGCAAGAATACTTTGTTCTAACAAACTGGCATTATCTGATTTACACACATACACACACACACAACTGCGCAAACTCTGAAGACAAAGTGGGTGCATAAGCAAATGAGGTGAAGAAAGTCAAAGGTGCCCAGCTATCAAAAGATATAGCATCTGGGATCTTAAAGGCTTGAAGGTAAAAAAGCAGCCATCTAGAAGCAAAAATCCTGCATGGAAGAAGCACACCAGCCTGTGTGACCATGAGATGTCCTTAGGACAGGGTAAGAGGCATCAGAAGATAATAAAACAAACAAACAAACAAACAAAAATATATTGTAGAGAATGAAGGGCTTTGGAGCATCATCATTTTTAAAGCATTGTCTTCCCACTTGAACCCCTGATATCAGCTCCCCATTTCTTCTCCCTCCTTCCTCCGCCCTCCCTCCCTGATGAACCCTTAATAAGTTACAGATTGTTTTTTCCATATCTTACATCATCCTATGTACATATATGTTATTCATCCCCTGGGAGGATTCATGCATTTCTCTCCCCCTCTCTCTTTCTCTCTCTCTCTTTTAAAAATTATTTTCTTGGGGGCTCATACAACTCTTATCACAATCCATACATCCATCCATTGTCTCAAGCACATTTGTTGCAATCATCATTTTCAAAACATTTTCTTTCTACTTGAGCCCTTGATATCAGCTCCTCATTTCCCCCCTCCCTTCCCCACCATTCCTCCCTCTCTCCCCCTTGATAATTTATTAGTTATTATTAATTTTTCATGTTTTACACTGACCAATGTCTCTCTTCATCCACTTTTCTGTTGTCCATCCCCAAGGCAGGGGATTATATGTAGATCATTGTGATCTGTTCCCCCTTTCTCCCCCTACCTTACCCTTACCCTCCTGGTATTGATTACTCTCATTATTGATACTGAAGGGTTTATACATACTGAATTCCCTGTGTTTCCAGCTCTTATCTGTACCCCTGTACATCCTCTGGCCTATCTGGATTTGTAAGTTAGAATTGGGATCATGATTGGGGGTGGGGGTGGGGGGGCTGGAGGAGAATCATTAAACAACTAGAGGAAAGTTTTATGTTTCATCATTGCTACACTGCACCCTGACTGGCTCATCTCCTCCCTGCAACCCTTCTGTAAGGGGATGTCCAGTTTCCTACAGATGAGCTTTGGATGTCCACACCCCACTCCCCCTCATTCACAATAATATGATTTTTTGTTTTTTAATGCCTGGTACCTGATCTGATCGATACCTGGTAATCACATGGGCTGTTGTGATTCTTCCATGTGGGCTCCATTTCTTCTCAGCTAGATGGCCGCTTGTTTATCTTAAAACATGTAAGATCTCAAATGGTATATCTTTTGATAGCCAAGCACCATCAGCTTTCTTCACCACATTTGCTTAAGCACCTGCTTTGTCTTCAGTGATTGTGTCAGGAAGGTGAGTGTCACAAAATGCCAGCTTAATAGAACAAAATGTTCTTGCATTGAGGGAGTACTTGAGTAGAGGCCCAATGTCCATTTGCTACCTGAATACTAACCTATAAATATATGACCGTAGATCTATTTCCCCATCATCATATATAAATATATTTACATATGTACATACCTGTATTTAGAAGCCTTTTGCCTCTTAGTTCTTTCCTCTATTTTCTTTTACTTTCTTCTTGTCCCACTATAATGTTCAGTCTTCCTTTGGGTTTCAGTAATTCCTCTCAGTTACATTGCCCTTGATCAAGCCCTACCAGGCTTCCTATGCCCTCCTTATCATCAATTTCAGATAACTTGTTATTCCCTTGTACATGTGTTGGATTTGTTAATACCCACTTCCTTTCCCCTGCCTTCCCCTCTTCCATGTCCCGCAGAACCATTGGTCCTGTTTTGTTCTCCTCCAGATTATTTATCCCACCTATCTTAACTAGATAGACCTGCAGATATAATCATATGCACAAAAAACAAGACAGAGAAAAACAAAGCAACAAAACAGAACTACAACAACAACAACAACAACAAAGGAAAGCCTATAGCTAGTTCAAGGTCTGGTTTTTGGCATTTTCCTCTTTTGATTAGAAGCTAATGGTAGCACATTTACCTGGGGTTTGCAAGGTCCCTAGATGGTGGCCACGGCAGACTCTTTAAATTAATGGTGCTGACTTTCCACTAACTACTATCTAGTTCTCCCTCAGCAGTTAGATGTGAGTACAGTTCTAGTCAAGGACATTGCATTGTTGATGTACATCAAGTTGGTATAAGCTGTTCTTTTTTTCACTACCAAATGTGAGGCAGCAATGAAAGATATATGCATACTATGAGCAGAGTGTAGATTATTATTCCTTGTAAATTGACTGAGTTCATTTAACTATTACTAATAAGTTGTAACCCAAATAAATCTCATACCAGTAAGGATGTTATAGTGTGTATCCATGTGATTTGGTGCCTATTTTGTGTATATTGTTTCACCTTCCTTGTAGTCTCCATCCATGTGCAGCAGGAAGTGTTGACTAGTAAGACTCCACCTTGCCAAGATGGTAAAATGCCCAAAGTTCCTCCTGTCCAGCAACACCATGATCAAAGCATTTAAGGATCCTGGTTGCATTCTCATCCCCTCAGTAACAACAATTTCTCCCTCTCCTTCTCTTTCTCCTTCCTCCTCCTCCTCCTTCAGTATGAAAGCAGTTGTCGTTTTATGATCTGATTACAAAAATAATCTTTGCCAACACCTTAGTTCATCCTTCTAATAAACCTGTAGATCTGGTCTTCCGTATCACCAGCATCTCTACCTTCTATGACATGGGTGGTCTTATCTTCATTCCACTTCATGGAGAAGATCATTTGAAGAGCCACAGGAAGATATATGCTTCCTTGAAGCATTTCCACACAGTATAGATCTCATGAATCAGATATTCCAGCCACATGATCCCATATTTACCAAGAGATTGTGAAGTCAAATTGCTATCTGTTAGAGCCATACATTTCTTATTGATTTTGCCATGACCACACTTGTAGAGCACATCTTTCACTGACTTTGTATTTGCATACCCCCATGCAATGTATGGATCCACAAATCTTAGCATGTTAATTGAAGCCTTGTTAAGTTTAACAAAGGTGTCATTGAAGACCTGGTGAAGACAAAGAAGCTGAAAAAGAATTTGAACATTTTGACTCACACCATTGATATCATCCCTGATCATAATAACAAATACAAACTTGGGTTCTTCAGGTACATAGACTTTTCAAGATTTTTTTTTACTATCTTAGCCATTCAAAATTCAGTTCTGTACATTTATCTGTATCCTTTGTAATAGTGTAGCTTATTCATAGATATGTTTCTATCCTCTTTGCCTTTTGAAGCACCTTCTGGTCCAATTTCATCATAGTGGAGAATGGCTCTTCTTTGTCCAGCATCTCCCTAAAGTTTTTGCCATGGCTTGCCACATATATGCTACTGGAATTAGGTTCTTGTGTTTTGCTAAAAGAAAGATTTGTTCTGATCAGATATTGAAAAAATGCTGGAGAATTTTATTAGAGTCTCCTAATAGCAAAGAAGCCACAGAACAAGTACAGCTAACATTGGCTTCCTCACCCATATATACTGTGGTAGTTAGATAATCTATGTCAACTTGAAGATATATAAAATTGTGGCATTCAAACTGTCAATCAGGTAGCATCCCGATGGTGTCTCCTTGTGGACCTGGCCTTCTCATAAGGAGGACCCTCAGAACTTTGCCTTCTCTATTTGCCTTCACCAACTGCTGGTGGACCCTGATTGCTGCCAGAGCCTTGGAGACACATTCACCATCATTGAGTTCATGGCATTTTGCACCCATTGTCCTGGGATCTTCCGAAAATTGCATGTCGCTTCGTGAGAGTGAAGATTGACTTATGAACTACTATCGGATTTATGGACTTGATTTGGATTGGCTGTGATATTTCCATGATATATAATTATTTTTTTCATATAAATCTCTTGATTGCACATATGTAAGTATCACTGGATTTGTTTCTCTAGTCAACCTGTCCTAACATGTATACATTACAAAGTTTTTAAAGGTTACCCATGGGTGCACAAATTTCTAAGACTTTCAGTCCAAAACAGCTCTATTCCTTCCAGAAGAGAAGAGGTTCTGGTAAATGTAAGATGGCTCTCACTCTCAGTCTCTGAGCAAAGATCTGTGTAAAATAGCTTGAAGATTTCCAGCTTGAGGTCCAGGCATACTGCCACGGGTCAGACCCAACCCAGGGATGCATATGGCATCCAACTAAAAAGGAGGGGTGGGGAAGACAATGGTAGTGGGGGAACAGGTCACTATCCCATCCATGGGAGAGTGTTGTCTATGTCTCTACTTGAAAGGGGGGGACCAGACTCCATTCAGGTGCACCAATCCTTGAGGGCAGCATACTCACGCGCAGCAGCACTTTAACAGAAAGAACCGAGTGCCAGCCCTAATCTGAGCTATGTTGACATCTTCCTTAGAACAATGTACTACAGAGGACAAAACTGAAGACATAGGCTGGGGGGAGTGGTCGGTCTATCCTGTTCAGGGAAAGAGAGAGAGAGAGAGAGATGCACAGAGAGGACCATAAGGCCAGTGCCAACATGAGACATGGCTTTCCCCCACTGGGCCGCAGGATGTTCCATCACTTGCCCCCACAATGGGGACAACACTGGAGACACAGTGCAGGAAGTGTGGCCAGCCTGACACCCCACAGAGGGGTGAATCATGAAAGGAGCACAACAGCGCAGGAAGGGCAGCAAAGTCACAAATTACCTGAGAAATGCCCAAAATAGACTTCTGGCTTGGGGGCAGTACTTGGCACCTCATTAGATCTGGTTGAAAGTTATTCATAAAAGTCAGAATAGAGAGACCTGGAACTATGTATAGACTTCATTTATTTATTTTTATATGTCTATCTATATACAATAGGTAGGATAAATAACACCAAGGAGTAAGCAACTAGACCTACAGTTGTGGTGGGAGGTGAATGGGAGAAGAGGAGGTGGGGAAAAGGAAGAGTGGAACCAACAAACTCAGAGGCAGGGGAACAACAAGGGATCTAAAATCAATGGCAAGGAGGGTGTAGAATACCTGGTGGGGTTTGATCAATTATAATGTGGCCGAAAAGAATTACTGAGAGCTGAATGAAGGCTGAACATGATAGTGGGGCAGGAGGAAATTAAAAGGAAATAGAAGAAAAAATTAGGAGGCAAAAACTATATTTATAGGTATAAACATAGGCATGTGCATATTTAAATACATTAACACATAATTATAGGGGTGTTGCCCATTAACATATATTTATATGTTAAGGTATCAGACAGAATTTGGGTCTCTATTTAAATATTCCCTCAATACAAGAATACTTTGTTCTAATAACTTGGCATGATGTGAAAATCACCTTTCCTGACACGATTACTGAAGACAAAATGGTTGCATAAGCAAATGTGGTGAAAAAAGCTGATGGTGGCCAGCTATTAAAAGAAATAGTATCTGAGGTCTTAAAGGCTTGAAGTTAAATAAGAAACCATCTAACAGGGAAGCAACAAAGCTCACATGGAAGAAGCATACCAGCATGTGTAAATACGAGGTGTCAATGGGATCAAGTATTAGAAGATCAAAAACAAACAAATAAATCGACATGAAGGAGAAGGATCAGAGTGAAGACCCAAAGCCCATCTTTAGACAATTGGACATCCCTCACTGAAGGGTCATGCAGAAGGGATGATTCAGCCAGGAAGAAGTATAGCACTGATAAAACACACAATATTCTTCTGATCTTTTTTTTTTTGGCTTCTTCACTACCACTATCATGACCCCAGTTCCACCTCACAAATTTTGCTAAACCAGAGTAGGTACATTGATACAGATAAGAGCTTTAGACACATGGAATCCATGACAGATAAACCTCTTAAGAACAATAATGAGAGTAGCAATACTATGAGGGTAGGGGGAGCAGAGGGAGGAGGAGGTGAATGGGGGTACCAATAGAAATGATGGATGTATCACCAACCCTCAAGAGGGACAAACAAAGGAAATGTTGGTGAAGGATACAGCGGACGATATAAGATATGAATATATATAATTTATCAAGGGTTCATGAGGGTAGGAGGGTAGTAGAGGGAGGGAAAAAGGAGGAGCTGATACCAAGGGGTCAAGTAGAGAGATAATGTTTTGGAAATAGTGATGGCAACATATGTATAATTTTGCTTCATATAATTTTGATTTATGGATTGTTTAAATATCGGTAAGAGCCCTCAATAAAATGATTTTTTTTTAAAGTCTGATTCTAGAGGCTTCTCTGAGTTCTCATCCCAGAAGGGAACCAGTCTAACCTCTTTTTCTGGCCCATGTCTTTCCTCCAGTCTTCGGGTTCTTGAGGCATTTTAAATCTTATCTTACAGATTGGCTTTTAGCTGAATTGCCAACCTTGTAGTTAGCAGACCAAAGCTTCCCCAGTAGGGCTACCAAGGCAAAGTCACCAAGTTGAGTCAAAATCAACTTAATATTAATGAATGACAACAAAATAACTAGTAGAATATAGCCATACAATAGGATCTTCTGAAATTATATTTTGTCGTGTCTAAAAAAAAAATCAGTATACAACACAAAAGCATACAAAGGTGATTGTATTTGAAAATAAAATTTTAAGACGGAAGAAAGAATGAGAAGCCTTTTAGTTCTCCTGTAACTAGATTTCTTGTTTTTGTGGAAGTTGGGGGTAAACCTCAAAGGTAATTGCCTTTTGGTCTCCTTTAGAACATTGAGTCGAAAACAAAACAGAACAATAAAAACCCCAAGCACAGTTTTATTAAAGATACTTTGGAATCAAAGAATATCCCACGTAAACTATTCAGACTCTTGTGTCCTTAGAAGAATTCAGTTGGTTTTAGAAAAATTGACTTCAATGAGATCTACACTTGAGGTAATTCAGTAATTATTATTTAACTTAAATATTATTATTAAATTTAAATATTATTAATTAATTATCAAATATTATTAAATCATTCTTCAAGGCAATTCTGTATGAAAATCCATCCTGAAAATGAATGTAATTACAAGTTGTGTTTTGAACCTTTTTACATGGGCAATTCCAATGAAATTTGTTATAAGACTATTTGAGCTTCTCTCATCGTTGCAAAACTTTTTATACTCTAATTGAAATATTACCATGATCTGTAAATTGTATATTAAGGAATTTCTATTGTTGGCTTTAGTGAATTTAGTTTAAAATGAGAATTAAGACAATGTCAAATTTTACCCAAACTATTACTAAAACCAAACCATATTCACTGTCAATGAGCCAATACCAACTCATAGAGATCCCATGTAAGATTTCTGATAGTGTAAATTTTAGGGGTAGCAGGCAGAAATATCTTTATCTCATGGAGTGGCTGAAAGTTTGAACAACCAACTTTGCAGCTAGCAGCCCAACTCTTATCCTGCAGAGATCCACCTAGTATTCTATGACTCTGAAAAGGCATCTATCTACTCCTTTGTGCTCTAAGTCAAATGACTAGGATACCACATTAACATTCCTCTTGGGAGTAGGTCTATTTCTCACTCCAAGCCCATGGTCTCTCTTAATTTCTGACCTCTAGAGAATGTAGAGAACCATGTTGCCTCTGCTATCAGGAGATGATGCCATGTGCTCTGTCTGCTGTTTAGCCACCCCCTGAAGACTTGTTAGTAGTTCTGAATGTTTCCACTAGCTCACATAAGACTCTGAAATAGTTCCTGACATGGATTTTATCTTGTACTAGAAACACACACTTGGTTCTGGTCTCTCCACCGTGATGCATCCTTTCCAAATTGTAATATATTTTTTGAAATTCCTCTTCCTGCCTTTAATTTTAACCCCTGCTCTTACTTTAACCAATTTACAATAAGGCTGTCCTTTCCTAGTTGAACTTTACATGTTACTTGGCAGGAAGTAAGAATCACCTCAATAGGAGGGGATATATGGTAGTGGGGAAAGAGGCCAGCATTTGCCCTATTGGAACAAAAACTGAGAGACTTTTAAACGAACGTTAAGAAGAACATAGAGGGGTTAATCCTGGGGCTGCATATGTGATTTACTAATATTGCAATCAGAGGTTGTTTTTTTAATGATAAGACAGGAGAGAGAGGGAGATAATGGTTATTAGATTTTTAAATGACTATGACAGAGCGAAAAGGAAAATTTGAAAGATCAAATGAGGAAGCCTATTGTTTTAAGGGGAACAAATTCCCAAATGCATATATATTTTAAGTCTTAAACAAGACAGAGACAAGATAAAGAGAAATCATCTGGAGGAGGGAAATCAACTTTAGGCCAACATGATATCCAGAGGAGTCTTAGCAAAGGAGGTACTTAAATAAGACATAGAACACAAGGGGAGTGTCACAAAATCGTTATTGGGAGCAAATCAATTCATCATGTAGGAGACAGGAGTGGGAAAGGGGCCGTGATTAGGATGTGTAAGCACAATAGAAAAGCTTATCGGGTGGCTTCAGGGCTCTTCAAACACTTGTCAAGGGTTATGACTCATATACATGGAACCTTCACACTGGTAATAAAGTTTTCACTAATATTGCAGAAGGCTGTGGTTTATGGTGAAAGATCAAATTCCATTTCGGAGTCTCTAAGTGAATTAAGTCTCCTTTGCCTTCTTTCTGGCAAATACAAAGCAATATGATTTGTTTTGCCCTCAGGCAGTTGTTGATGTTGTTAGGTGCTATCAAGTTTGTCCTGAGGCTTAGCAACCCTACGTGCAACATAAGGAAGCACTGACTGGTCCTGCGCCACTTTCACAGTTCTTGTCATGCTTGAGCCCCTGGTTGTAGCCACTGTGTCAATCCATCTTTTCCGGCCCCTCTACTTTACCACACAAGGTCACTTTTTCTAGGGCCTGGTCTGTCCTGATACTATGTCCAAAGTTCATAGGACAACGTTTCATATCCTTGCTTAAAAGCACGTGAACTGTGCTTCTTCAATGCTAACTTTGCCCTTTTGGCAGCCCATAGTAATTTCAATATTCTTCTCCAGAACCGTAAATCAAATGCAACAATTCTTATTCAATATTCAACCTTCACGTGCATATGAGGAAATTGAAAGTGCCATGGCTTGTGTCAGGCTCAAAGTAACATCCTTGCTTTTCAACACTTTAAGGAGATCTTGTGAATCAGATTGACCCAATGCAATGTGTCACTTGATCTCTTCAATGAACGCTGGTGGTGGATTCAAGCAAGGTGAAATCTGTCATAACTTCAATCTTTTTCTCATTTTATTTTTATGTTACCTACTGGTCCTATTAGGATTTTTGTTTTTGAATTATTTTTACATTAAATTGTAATTTAGATTAAGAGCCACGATCCTTGATCTTCATCAGCAGGTGCTTCAAGTCCTCACTTTCAGCAAGCAAGGTTGTGTGATCTACATATAGCAGGTTGTTAATAAGGCTTCCTGAAATCTTGATGCTGCATTCTTCTTCATATAATCTTTTCTGATCACTTGCACAACTTACAGTTTTAATAAGTATAGTGAGAGTATACAATGCTGATGCATATGTTTTTTATTGTAAAGCATGCTATAGTTCCTTCCTTTGTTTCCACAACTGCCGGTTGATTAATGCGTAGGTGACACATGAGCACAATGAAGTGTTTTAGAATTCCCATTCTTCTCAAGGCCATCGGCCGTAGAAAAACAGATTCAATGGCACTCTTCTATGTGTAAGAAAGAGCTTCATATCAAGAAGCTGTATATATCAGGAAAACATCCCCACTCAGTCCAACTCAGGTACATAAGTCCAAATCTAGTCCATACGTTTCTCTTCAGACTCACACAGCCACATGAAATGATGCAGAATGCTTTTGTATAGCAATGAAACACTAGTAAACATCTTTCTGATATTCTCTGCTTTTAGCCAAGATCAATCTGGCACCAGCTATTCCATCCATGTCCTTGTTGAAATCTAGTTTGAACTTCTGGCAGCTTCCTTTCAATGCACTGCTGCAACTTTTGCTGGATGATCTCAATAAATTTGTACCTGCTTGCAGTATCAATGCTCTATAATATGAGCATTCTGCTGGGTCACTTACCTTTGGAATGAGTGCACATATGGATCACTTCTAGTCAGTTGGCCAAGGAGATTTCTTCCAGTTTTCTTGGCCCAGACAAGTGAGTGCTTCCTGTCCTTCATCCATTTCTTGAGTGGTATCATGTCAGTTGCTGCAGCCTTATTTTTGGCCGGTGCTTTCAGTACAACTTAGACTTCTTCTTTCAGTATAACTGGTTCTTGATTATAACTACCTCTCAAAACGGATGAGTGTTGACTACTTCTTTTTGGTAGAGTGACTGTATTATTTCTATCATTCAAAATGTTGCCATAGAATATTTTGATATTGCAACTTAAGGTTGTATTTTTCTTTCATTCTTTTGTTTTAAGATATACTTACCATGTTCCTCCTTTATCATTTTCTAAAACTAGGTTTTTTACCCATTCATTTTCATATTTGACTTTGTCCTCTAGAGCTGCTTTTTGAATTTTTTTGTCTTTCTTCCTTGCTTGTATTTTATTTATTCATTTATTAATCATTTTATTAGGGGCTCTTACAACTCTTATCACAATCCATACACACATCAATTGTGTAAAGCGCATTTGTACATTCATTGCCCTCATCATTCTCAAAACATTTCCTCTCCACTTAAACCCCCCGCATTAGGTCCTCATTTTTGAAATTTTTTGTTCAGGTCTTTGACTTCATCAATTCTTCCATTTACCTCAGCTACTCTAAAATAGGAGCAAATTTCAAGGCCCTTTCTGATATTTACTCTAATCATTTCTTTCTTTCCTATCTTTTAAATGACTTCTTGTTTCTTTGTGTATGATGTTCATGATGTTATGCTACCACTTATCTGGCCTTCAGTTATTAATGTTCAGTGCATCAAATCTGATTTTGAGATGTCCTAAAATCTTAGTTTTGATATATGCAAGATCATGTTGTAGCTCCTATGTACTTGTTTTAATTGTTTTTTCAGCTTCCATTTAAACTTGCACATGTACAATGATGGTCATTTGAATTTACATATGAACAGTGATGGTCTGATCCAATGTCAGCACTTGACATGTTGTTGTTGTGTTTTTTTAAATAATTTTATTGGGGTCTCATACAATTCTTATCACAATCCATACATACATCCATTGTGTCAAGCACATTTGTACATTTGTTGCCATCATCATTCTCAAAGCATTTGCTTTCTATTTGAGCCCTTGGTATCACCTCCTCATTTCCCCCATCCTTCCCCACTCCCCTCTTCCCCCATGAACCCTTGATAATTTATAAATTATTATTATTTTGTCATATCTTACACCGTCCAACGTCTCCCTTCACCCACTTCTCTACTGCCCATCTCCCAGTGAGTAGGTTATATGTAGATCTTTGTAATTTGTTTTCCCTTTCTCCCTCACCTTCCCTCTACCCTCCTGGTATCTCCCACTCTCACTTGGTCCTGAGGTGCTCATCTGTCCTGGATTCCTTGTGTTTCCAGTTCCTAACAGTACCAGAATTGGGATCATGATAGTGGGGGGAGGAAGCATTCAAGAATGAGAAGAAAATGATGTTTCATTGTTGCTATACTGCACCCTGACTGGCTCATCTCCTCCCAGCGGCCCTTCTATAAAGGGCCAATTTCCAACAGATAGGCCCTGGGTCCCCACTCCGCACCCCTCCACACACACACCATTCACAGTGCTATGATTTTTTTTGCGGGGTCTTTGATGCTTGATAAATGATCCCTTTGACACTTTGTGATCTCACAGACTGGTGTGCTTCTTCCATGTGGGTTTTGTTGCTTCTCAGCTAGATGGCCACCTGTTTATCTTCAAGCCTTTAAGACCCCAGGTGCTATATCTTTTGATAGCTGGACACCATCAGCTTTCTTCACCACATTTGCTTGTGTACCCATTGTCTTCAGTGCTCGTGCTAGGAAGGTGAGCATCTCAGACTGCCAAATTGTTAGAACAATGTGTTCTTGGGTTGAGGGAGTATTTGAGTAGGGGCCCACTGTTCATCTGTTTCCTTAATACTAAACCTATAAATATATGTACATAGATCTATTTCCTCCTCATTGTAAATAAATCTATTTGCACCTGTATATGCCTATATTTAGATCTCTATAACTGCCTTTTGCCTCCTACCTCTTTCCTCTGTTTCTTTGTACTTTCCTCATGTCCCACTATCATGTTCAACCTTCATTTGGGTTTCAGGAATTCCTCTCGGGGTTACATTGTCCTTGATCCAGCCCTGCCAGACCTCCTAAACCCTCCTTG
This sequence comes from Echinops telfairi, assembly GCF_000313985.2. Classification (NCBI taxonomy): domain Eukaryota; kingdom Metazoa; phylum Chordata; class Mammalia; order Afrosoricida; family Tenrecidae; genus Echinops; species Echinops telfairi. The sequence goes on along the minus strand of NW_022111372.1, from coordinate 7,256,721 downwards.
CCAGTGATTTTAGATCATTTTTTGTTCCCTTGTCCCTGGGTTTGTTAACACCCATTTCCTTTCCCCCGCCTCCCCCTCTTCCATGTCCCTCCAGAACTGTCATCCCGTTGTTCTCTCTTCCTGCTTGTTTATCCTGCCTATCCCTTCCAGGTAGACATGCACCGACAACAATATGCACCATCACAAGACCTAGTAAAACAAAGCAACAATAGAAAATAAAAAAATAGTTACAACAACAACAAAAACTCTATAAATAGTTCAGGGTCTATTTGTTGCCCTTTACGAGTGCTTTCCAGTTGACTCTGATGGGTTGACATGCCCTGGCCCCACATCTATTCCTGGGGACTTCATTGCTCTGCTCCCCCCACTGCTCTGCTGCATGCTCCCAGTGGCTGGCTTCAGTGTGTAAACTTAGGACAGGCACAATTCCCATCGTGTTTGAGCTGGTTTTAGCTGATGATATTGAACTTCTTGGTCATCCCTAATCAATTTGATTCTGTATACTTCATCTAAAGAATTCCTTGTATATAGTTATCTTTTGTGTTGTTGTAAAAAGTATTTGTGATGAAAAAGTTATTGGAGTTGCAAAATTCTCATGAGATCTCCAGCTTCACTTCTATCACCACGACCATGTTTTCCAACTACTGTTCCTTCCTCTTTATTTCAAAATTTTGAATTCCTATTGCCAATAATTAACAATGAATCTTGATTGCATGTTTGATTAATTGATCAATTTCAAACTGAAGCTGTTTATAAAATTCTTGAATTTCTTTATCACTAGCTCTAGTAACTGGTTCATGAATTTGAATGATACTTGTATTGACAACTTTTCCTTATATACAGATATATATTATCTTATCACAGACAGTATTTTAATTCAAAATGTCGTTTTGAACAAGTATCTCAATACCATACTTGAATGTATCATTCTTACATCATAAATGATTCAATTTTCTGATTTGAAATGGGCAGTGTTGGTCCATGTCAACTCAGTAATGCCTAAAATATAGACTATTAAGCATTCCATTTAGTTTTTATAATTTCTAATTTTCCTATATTCATACCACAAACACTTGAAGTTCGAATAATTAATTCATGTTTTCAGCTCTTTCTTCACATTTTGATTCATGGCAAATGAAGATCCTGAAGACTTTACTCCATCCAAGCCATGATGATTGAATCAACTTTGAGAAAGCATTTCTTCCTCAGTTTTGAGTATTAATCTATTTTTTTTTCAGGGCGGGCGGGCTCATCTTTTCCCACCATCGCTGCTTCTATTAGTGAAGTTTTCAGTAGCTACAAGTTTTGATGCTAGGCACATTATTTTCAGTGAATAATTCTTCTGAAGTGGACTGCCTTTTCCTTTTAAGTAATCTTTTTCTCTCTGGAAGCTCCACTGAAGCCTGTTCACTTTAGGTGACCCTGCTGGCATTTGAATAGACAGAAACAGAGCTACTAGCATCACAGCAGTGCATTGGCCGCCACAGTACGACAATCTGATAGACAAGTAGTGTTGGTTGCTGTTAGATATAAATTAATTCATAGTTTTGTGAGTAATTTCAGATAATCGGCTAACTGCTAATATTTCTGTTTATAAGCTAGGATGGTCTACACATATCATTGCTCTTAGATATAGTTTCAAAATGTTCATCTTTGGGAAAACAAGAAAATAAACTAATAAAAAATGACAACAAAATAACCTGGCACTAAAAAAATGTTTGAAAGGTCCATTGAAACTTGTGAGAAACTTTGAACTTAATGCTCTTCTGAAGTATTTAGTTTGTTTTTTAAAATGCTGTTTTAATTGGTTTGTGTAGCAACTCTCTACCTATCTATCTATCTATCTATCTATCTATCTATCTATCTATCTATCTATCTATATGAAAGGACTTTTTATCAAGAAGTAGTTTTATATCAATAATGTGTCCTGGTCCCGTCTAACTTAAGTGCATTTGTCTGGCCAGAGCCTTTTTCAGAACCAGGTATCTGAAGGCCAATGGCACAGAAAGGTAAAGCAGGAAGTAGGTAGATCACATGTGCCTAAGGTCAATGGAAGCATGGCAGGGCACTGACAAATCTCAGAAAATTTTCCAGGTTAGTGGCCCACAAGAAGACACTCCTGGGGGCAGGCAGAGAAGCCAGCAAGCAGGGAGGGAGAAGGGTCAGAGAGAGAGCATTTCTCACTCTCCATCTTATAAAAAGGACACACCCCCGGGGGCCATCATCAGGTTGTGACTTGACTGATAGGTTAGAGTCTACCCCTACACTTTCACACAGATTCAAGTTGACATAGAACTAATGACTGTTATCAAATTCTCACCCTCTTGTCACACATCTTAAAGCATTTTCTTCAGAGTCCCACCTCACTTGAGTTAGTTTTTGGAGGGTTTTGGAGGGAAGAAATAGTTTTACCCTGCACTTAATTTTATAGTATGGAAGCAGAGTATAGAACACATTCTTATGACAATATCCAAAGATTTTCCGTGGAAATTTTTTTAGATGAAGGGAAGATATGTGAGGACCCTTTCCCATTTTTTTTTTTTTGTCTCTGTGCACAGTATAGCCTTTGGTCAGCCGAGATGGAAAAGGCTCTTGGGTGCCATCAAGTTTGGCCTTGATGCAGTTTGCTGTTGGGAAGAACATTTGCTAGGTGCCATCAGGTCTGTGGTGATACACAGTAACCCTAGGCACCACCGAACCAAACATACATGTTACATTTTGAGCCTATTATTGCATGGTGTTCCTATTTTTCAATGCCCCTCCATTTTGTCAAGCGTGATATCCTAGTCCACAGATTAGACTATCCTGATCATTTGTCTTGCCAGCTTCCCTTCCAAAGAGTATTCTGGCTGTATTTCTGCTAAGACAGATTTTGTTGTTGTTGTTCTTCTGCCAGTGCATAGTACTTGCAATATTCTTCAACAACAACATAATTCCAACTCATTGAGTCTTATTCTGTCTTCCTTTCAATGTCCAACTTTCACAGCATATGAGACAATTGGAAATTCCATGCTTGGAGTCTGGTGCACTGTACTCCTTACAGTGATATTCTTGCTCATGAACACTTTGAAGGAGTCTTGTGTTTTCCCAATATAATACAGAGTTTGAATTTTTGACTGATGCTTCCATGAGTATTGATTTTGGATCCAGACATGACAGACTCCTTCAATCCTTCAAACATTTCTCCATTTATCGTGATGTTATCTATTGGTTCATGTGTGAGGATTCTGGTTGTCTGCAGATAAATTACCAGCCATGCAGAAGGCTGCAGTCTTTGATCTTCATCAGAAAGCACTTCAAGTCTCCCTAGCTTTAAGCAAGCCAGTTTGTGTCATCTGCATATCACAAGTTTTAAAATAACCTTCCTCCAATCGTGCTGCTCATACTATCTGCTCAGCATACCAATTTATTGTGTAATGTGAAGCGTTTCTCAATTAAGCAGGCCACTAGAAGTTTGCCTGTTAAGGAAACATCTTAAAATTGGAAGTTAGATTTATTTTCACACAAACTTCAACCAGAGATGTATAGGCTAGTACTTACAATACGTTACAAAGTATACAATATTCCAAACAGGAGGATATTAAGTAATTAACTATATATCAGATGTATAGCATATTTAAATTTTTTTCAGCTCTTCTGTTATTGTGTTCCATCAAGTTTAGTCACAGCAACAAGGGAATGGATGTATTGCCAGGTCCTGTGTTATTGTCACTATTGTTTAAGATAATCGTTTCAGCCACTGTGTCAATCCATCTTGTTGAAGGTCTTCCTATTTTTTGCTGACTCTCCACTTTACTAAACACGATGCCCATTTCAAGAGACTGGGCTCTCTTGATAATACATCAATAGTATGTGAGACTAAGTCTTGCTGTTTGTACTTCTAAGGAACATTCTGGTTGTAGTTTTTCCACAACTGTTTTATGTTTTTCTTCTGCAAATCCGTGATACCTTTGAAATTCTTCACCAACATCGTAATCCAAATATATCAATTCTAATTTAGTCTTCCTTATTCATTGTCCAATGTTCACATGAATATGAGGAAAGAGTCCACACAGGATTAAGCCGTGAATCCCTTACTAATATAGCTTAGGAATGTGAATAAACTTGTTATCAAACAGAGAGTAAAGTCAATTATGGCAGATGCTGTTAGGTCAAAATGTCATATCTTATCATTGGATCTCTTTTTTGAACCATTTTAATGCTGTTTCAGGTTTGGTTTGGTTTTGTTCAAATTGCAGGTGAAATAAATGTTCATTAAGTCCCCGGGAAACTCCTCTGTCCGTGGGTCAGGGCTATGAATAACCTTGCTATCTTGTAGAATGCATTGGAAAGGGGATTGTTGTGGATGCAGTTAGGTTAAAATCTATCACCCTATTATTTGATCTCCTTTATTATCCATTTAAATTTGTTGTCATTTTAAATATTTTATGCTTTCTTTCCAATTGAGGTTTTTAATGCTTTGCTTTATTTTTCTTGTTAGTTTTTAAACTGTTTTTCTATATATGAAAAGCAGACCGATAATTCTATAGAGAGAATAACTGGTTAATTGTTCCTTGGGAATAGGACAGAGGAGGTGTGACAGGAAATGGGGAATTAATACCAATGAGGACAATAATGTAGAAAATGTTCTAGAACTTATTATGGTAATGACTGTACACTTCTTCTTGATGCAATTGAAATTTTCCATTGTAAATTTGAATTATATACCAATAAAACTGTTGGGAATAAAAGAAAATGCCATGATGTGGATCAGGAGCACCCTAATACTCACAGGGACACCCCTGCTCTTCAACACTTTAAAGAGATCCGGTGCAGCAATCTTAGCACTTTTAATTATTTGTTATCCAAATACATTTTAAATAAAATATGTATTGTTTTCTGTCTCTATTTCTATTGATTATCAAGTTTCATATTTTTACAGAAAAATGATGATGTTCATAGGGCACCTACATTAACAAAATACATTGGTATTTCTGAGCTATGTTGAGTGACTCCAAATGCCAGATTATTTGGAGACTAGTTTTTGGAAATAACTGAGGAAAACAGTTGGTATTTCGGTACTAAGCTAAAGTTTGTAATTTGGACCCACCTTTTGGAGTAATGGGAGAAAAAACTTGCAATCTGCTTCCATAAAAATCACAGCCATGCAGGCAATTAAAAGTGAGGGGGAACAAAAGATGAAAGAAAGATATGTGTTTATGTGTTGCAGGGGAACAGGGCACTAACATACCCAAGGAAAGGGTATGTTCATTTCTCCCCAGAAGAGGAACAAAAGGACCAGACCTCAACTCAGTGTGCCAAGATGTGAATGCAATATACTGGCTTGAAGCAGCAAACCGATAGAGAGGTCTGCAGGGAAGGCCTCGATCCCAGCTATGAGGACACCACTCAACCAGAACGGAGTACAGGACTGAAGTTACAGCTCAGGGAGAGGGGCACATCTGATCAGAGCACACAGGAGCAAACTAAGAGAGAAGAAGAGAGAAAGAGAGAGTAGAACACACCCTGGCCTACCAAGCCCTAAGGATGATATTCGCTTGGAGAAGACAATGCACACAGAAGACCATAGGGCTTGCCTCACAATAAGACTCAACATCCCTCACTGACCCTTTCTGCTACAGGGGACTACACTGGAGACACATTGCACAAATTGTGCCCAATCTGAACCCTAAGGGTATACAGGAGAGAAGCAAGGGAGGCAAAGCAATGAAATCCCCAGGGCATATTAAAAATAGACTTCTTGGGCAGGGGGTGGCACCTCATTAACCTCAACTGGAAAGCAGTCCCAATTGGAAAGCAGGTCAACAAAGAGACCTGGAATTAGTTTTAGGCTTCTTGTTTTGTTGTTGCTTTGCTTTTGTGTTTATTATTGTATATACATGTCTATCTAGATAAGATAGGTGGGATAAACAATCCAAAGGAGAACCAACAGTTCCTAGGGGGGACACAGGAGTGGGGAAAAGTAAGGTGGGGGAGCCAACAAGCCCAGGGACAAGGGAAAAACAGATGATCTAAAATTGATGGCAAGGAGGACATAGGGTGCCGGTGGGGCTTGATCAGTGCAATGTAGTCAAGAGGAATTAATCAGAGCTGGATGAAGGCCGAACATGTTGGTGGGACAAGAGGAAAGTAAAAGGAAATAGAGAAAAGAACTAGGAGGCAAAGGACATTTATAGAGGTATAAATACAGGCATGTACATATGTAACTATATTTACATAAATGGCAGGGAAATAGATCCATGTACATATATTTATATGTTAAGTATTAAGGTAGCAGATGGACATTTGGCCTCTACTCAAGTACTCCTTCAATGCAAGGACACTTTGTTCTAATAACCCGGCATTTTCTGATGCCCAACTTCCCAACATAATCGCTGAAGACAAAATGGGTACGTAAGCAAATGTGGTGAAGAAAGCTGAAGGTGCCTGGCTACCAAAGGAGCATCTGGGGACTTAAAGGCTTGAAGATTAACAAGAGTCCATCAAGATGAGAAGCAAAAAAGCCCACATGGAAGAAGCACCAAGACCCACATTGAAGAAGCACACCAGCCTGTGTGATCATGAGATGTTGATGGGATCAGGTATCAGACAACAAAGACCCAGAATAAAAAATCATATCAATGTGAATGAGGGGGAGGATGGAGTGGATTCCCAAAGTCCATCTGTAGATAATTTGACATCCCCTCACAGAAGGGTCACAAGGAAGAGACGACCCAGTCTGGGAGTCAGGGTTCAAGACAGCACTGAATAAACATACAACTGTCCTCTAGCTTGGTTTTTGTTTGTTTGTTTGTTTGTTTTTTACTTTTATTGGGGGCTCTTACATCTCTTATCACAATCCATACATTCATCCAGTGTGTCAAGCATATTTGCATATATGCCATCATCATCATTTTCAAAGCATTCACTTGAGCCCCTGATATCAGCTCCCCATTTCTTCCTCCTCCCTCCCTCTCCCATCGTCCCTCCCTTCTGAACCCTTGACAAATTATAGATTATTATTTTCATATCTTGCATCGTCCTCCTTTACCCCTCACCCACTTTACCTTTGTCATCCCCCTGGTAGGTGGTTCTAGTTGATCCTTGTGATCGATTCCCCCTTCTCCCCCAACCCTCCCCTAATCCTCCTGGTATCTCTACTCTCCTTGTTGGCCCTGAGGTGTTTATCTATTCTTGATTCACTGTGTTGCAGGCTCTTATCTATAGCAGTGTGCATGTTCTGATCTAAACCGATTTGTAAAATAGAACTGAGGACATGATATTGGGGGAAGGGTGCACCAAAGAACTACAGGAAAGTTGTGTGTTTCATCGGTGCTATACTTCACTCTGAGTGGCTCATCATTTCCTTGTGATCCCTCTGTGAGGAGATGTCCAATTGTCTACAGATGGGCATTGGGTCTCCACTCCATAACACCTACCCCCATTCACATTGGGTATGATTTTGTTCTGGGTCTTAGATGCCTGACACCTAATCCTATCAACACCTCATGATCACACAGGTTGGTGTGCTTCTTCCATGTGGGCTTTGTTGCTTCTCAGCTAAATGGCCAGTAGTTTATCATCAAACCTTTAAGACCCTCAAATGCTCTATCTTTTGATAGCTGGGCACCATCAGCTTTCTTCACCCATTTGCTTAGAGAAACATTTTGTCTTCAGTGATCATGTTGGGAAGGTGAGCATCACAGAATGCCAGATTGTTAGAACAAAGTGTTCTTGAGTCGAAGCCCAATGTCCATCTGCAACCTTAATTCTTACCATATAGATATGAGTACTTAGTTCTATTCCCCTCTCATTACATATAAATATTTACATATGTATGTGCCTGTGTTTAGACTTCCATAAATGTCCTCTGCCTCCTGGTTATTTCCTCTATTTCCTCTTGTCCCACCATCATGTTTGGCCTTCATTCGGGTTTAGTAATTCCTCACTGTTACATTGCCCTTGATTAAGCCCCGTTAGGCATCCTACCCCCTTTTTTCTATTGATTTTAGTTCACTTGTTGTTCCCTTGTCCCTGGGTTGATTCCCCTTCCCCACCCCACCCCTATCCTTCCTTTCTTCCACCGCCTCTTCTCTTGTATCCACCGGAACCATTGGTCCCGTTCTTTTCATCTCTGAATTATTTATCATTCTTATCTTATCTAGATAGACATGCAGGTACTTTAATAAGCACAAAAACCAGGCAAATCCCAATAAAACAACAAAGAAAGTCAAGACCAAAACAATAACAATAAACAACAAAAGAAAGTCACTGAGAAAAATGGAAGAGCCTTTAACTAGTTCAATGTCAGTTCGTTGGCCTTTATGATTGTTTTCTAGTTGAGTCTAATGGGGTGCCACACTGTCTCCAAAGTCTATTTTTGGTACTCCCCAGGGATTTCATCACTTTGTTTCTCTTGCTGTTCTCTTGCATGCCCTTGATGTTTTGCCCCAGTGTTATGGGGTCAGATTGTGCACAATTCCTGCACTGTGTCTCCAGTATTGTCCCCCGCAGTTCTATGGTTTAATGAGAGATGTCGAGTCTCATGGTGGGACTGGCACATGATCTTCTCTGTGCGATATTTGCTTTGAGCAGGAATATTGTCATCGGGGCTTGGTGGGCCAGGATGTACTTCTCCCCCCTCTCCATTCCTTTTCTTTTCTCTCATGTGCTCTAATCAGACATGCCCCTCTCCCCAAGCTGTAACCCCAGTGCTGTGCTCTGAAGTGCATTCTTCTGAGGGCTGAGGGGTGTCCACATAGTTGGGATTGGGACCAGCCAGCAGATCTCTCTATTGATTTCCTGGTACATGCCAGTATATTGTATTCACATCTTGGTGCATCGGGTTGAAACCTGGTTTCTCTCTCCCTCTACTGTGGAGATATAAAGAATACCCTCCCCTTGGGTGAGTTAGTGCCCTGCTCTCACCTCATCTATGTCTTTTCTCTCTTTTTCTTTTCCCTTATTATTTAGTTGGCTGCCATATGTATCCCTGGATTGGGTTTGGCCCCAGCCATGGTGCTGGACCTCACCCCAGGGATGTATGTATGTAGTAGCTTTTCCTCTATGCCCTGTTTTTTTTTTTTAAGCTTACCTCAGTGGACTCATGTTGTACTTGTCCTTTTTTGCTTGGCTTGCTTCATGTAGCAAGATTCCCTCCAGTTTTTCTTTTATAAAAGGAGCCATGCATTAAATAAACACAGAGCAGATGGTCTGTTGACTTGTTTAGAATCTACAAACATCAAATAATTTACATCTAGGATTGTATCTGTGACTTTTCAAACTTAAGGTTTATGTAATCAAGAAAATCCTCATTGTCATCAAGTAAATTATGACTCACAGTGACCCAATCAGACAGGATAGAACTGCCTTTGAGGGTTTCTGAAGTTCTTTATGGGAGTGGAAAGTCTCATCTTTCTCCTGAGGAGCTAGCATGTGGTTTCAAACTGCTGACCTTGAAGTTAGCAGCCCAATGTGTAACCAGTATATCACCAAGGCTCCCATACAGCAAACTCTGGAAACAGAGTTTCTAAGAGTTAAAATGAGTTATTTAAGATTATTGTTGTAAAAATACCAGACCATGTTTTATATCTGGTTAAAGAACTTTTCAGCATGTCAGAATGACTATCATAATAGTGGTTTACCAAGAGTGTCGATGTGATAGGAACAACACCTTGATTATTTTTTCATTCTTCCTTTGCAGTTGTTTTTGTTGTTAGGTGCTGTGGAGTCATTTCTAACTCATGATGACTTTATATACAGCAGACCTTATGTACACCAGCCCTGTACCCTTCTCATAGTGTTAGGTTTGCGTCTAGTCGTGTAGCCACTTGTTGGAAATTTTCTATCTTCTTGAAGGTTTTCCTTTTTGCCCTGCCCTTCTCCTTTACCAAGAACGTGTAGTAATAAATTATTTAAGAAGAATTAAAGACATACTAGTTCCAGAAGTTGAAGATTAAAGTTTTCCCAAATATCCAACTCTTCCAAGACGCCATTCTGCCTCACCCCCCATTCCTCTCTTAAGTATGTTCTTTTACATCCCTGAGTTCTACAATGCACTGCATCTTTTCCCTCAAAACTCATAAGACTTTGAAGAAATATCTCATGTGGTGGTGGGTGTCATTTGCTCCCAAATTCCAAGGTCAGACATAGACAAACCAAAGGCTGGGTCCAGAGCCAGAAACCGAAAGTGTATGGCTTTCCAGGTGAAGGGGCATGTGTTAAAACCAGTAGATATGCTCCACAAAGGATATTGACTTAAGTTGCATCCTCTGCCAAGGCAAAGTCAAAGATGCTCCCAAGGAAACAGAGCTATAACTTCATTCACACCCTCTCCTAAATCAAACCAAACTTACTGCCATTGAGTCAAATCTGACCTTTGGAGACCTGTAGGGCAGACCTTCCCCTGTGGTTTTCTGAGACGGTACCTCTTTATGGGATCAGAAAGTCTTACCTTTCTCTGATGGAGCAGTTGATGACTTTGACTTGCCACAGTTAGCAGTCAAACATGTAACCACTATGAAGACTCAGTACCTTACCTTCCAAAGAGCATTCTGGCTCGTTCTTCCAAGAGATATTTGTTTGTTCTTCTGACAGACTATGGTCCTTTCAGTATTCACCAGTGTAATATCCCTTCAATACCTTATCAAAAGAGCCTCTGCCAGAATTATATTACAGATCACTAATATTGTTAATCAAATGCAAAGCCATTTTTCATAGTTTGGTTTGCTTCACCAAGGGAATTGCTGGCTTTAGGAGGGGATACATACCCTCTGTCTTAAAACAAACAAATCAAACTACTCTGTAATATGGATAAAATTCCTTTCTATTTTTGTATCAATCTGTCCATCCATGCATCTATTGTCTTTCTGTTGACTTCTCTATTTTAAGCAGAAAATAATGGATGCAGATACACGTCTCCTTTTCTAGTTCTGTGGGATACTTTTAATTTAAACTAAACCTACAAGCACTTCAAACCCACAAGAAAATACTCAAGGATTCTGGAAGAGCACACATTGTAATTAAATGGATATATTCTCAAGGTTACTTGTAATAGATGTAATGTAGTTGCAGATAAGGAGCCAACATAGTGACAAAAATTAATATCTAGCACCACATCCAATGATTTCAGTTGGTGACTATTATAACTACATCTAAATTTATTACTTAAGCTCCTCTGGCTATCTGTGCAGACAATGCACTTGGATAAATTAGACACATAGTTTATTACAAGTGTAAATCCTTTGTTAATCTAAATGCTCCATGAGTAAGAAAACATTTTAACCCTCTTTTATGTAGGAAAATATCCAATTGTTTTTATATATAAGCATTTATATAATGAGAACCAGTGTCTAAGAATAACAGCTTTACACGTGGCATGAGAAAAACAGATAGGTGGCATGAGAAGTTAGTACACATGTCCTTCCTATGGCTTAATGTACCAGCAGACATATTAAAAGTTACTATAATTTAAATGATGTTTATATATGGACATTATTTTTATACTTTGTAATAAGTGTATTCACCTGATAAGCCATATAAAATGTTTTGAAATGTTCAGAAACCTGAGATAATTTTAGTTGTTGCATTCTTTCCAGAACATATTTAATATATAATACCAATACTCAGATTTGATATCCTCTTCCAAGCTGGGACAATTTTACTTTGATATAAGTTTATATGTTACTTGTCATTAATATGAGAAATACATTTTTATCTCTGTGTGTGTGATTGTATATATTCTTGGAATTCACAGCTTTTAAAAATGACTTGGTATAAGTCCAAAAACCACATCTCGTGCCTTCTGGCAACTTAGATTCAGAGAGACGCTTGTACAGGGCTTTCCAAGGGTTTGTAAGTCTCTACTGGAGAACACAACCTCATCTTTTATCTAACGTCTTGTTCGCTTCATTTTCCTAACAAGAAACAGATGCCTTGTTCAGCTAAAGTGAGGTATCATAGAGTTAGACTATTTTCTTTTTAACTGCATTTCATCATGTCTTAGTTTGCCACTGATTTCTACCTATCTTCCTTATTTACACTGCATTTAGAAACTCACAATTCTTAAACACCTTCAAAGAATTTCCATCATCCTGGCTAGTAACATACTTGGGACTGCTTTCTATATGTCCTGTCTCTATAAGCCAAAGCACTTTTAGCATGAATATATAACCATTACACAAAAAAGGTAACGCAAACACTTCAATATGTTGATACAAAAAGACTACTCAAAGTATGGTAGAAATAAGAGTATGTAGAACCACATTCTTGTAGTCTGTATTGTTTGAAAATAAACATCTTGTGCCAACAGAAGGATTGCTAAAAGATACAGTGACATTTGGAAGCTAAGAAAACTTGCTCATGCAACAGCACAATCTTATGCAGTCTACTTTACAGTAACAGTCACTAGCTTTTGCCTACAATTTAGCATTCTGGAGATCAAATAAAAAAGTAATGTCTCAGCCTTGTTTATTTTGCCCTTCTTTCTTTGCAACAGTTTAGTTTCAACCTCAAGACATCTTAGTAGCTTCTTGCAAAACTAGTACTGCTTTCATATTACCCCACTTAAATGAATTTCAAGTTTGATATTTCTTAAATGGGAGAGTGAAATTATTTTATCCAATGCATGCTGAATGCAATCATTTGCAGATGTTAATATGTATCTGTATGCATATGTGTGTGGGTTTATATTAAAGCAAAACAAGTGTCTTTTTTAGATATCGAAAGAGTTTTTGATAAACACTGCATTGGGGATACATATATTTAAATACATTGCAAATCAAACTGCCAACTTTTACATGTGATTGGAAAATAATAGTAAATGGTGTCCAAGTTAAATGGGTAAAGACTGATCTAACACTTCAAACTCTATCAGTAAACAAAGTAGTTTTGTCAAAGACAAAAGTGAAAAACTCTTTTAGAGTCTTTCATATATTATGTTAACCCTGATGGCACCGTGGGAAATGCATTAGACTGCTGACCACAAGGTTAGGGTTCAAACTCACTAAGTGCCGTGGTGGAGACAGATGAGATTTCTGTTCCTGTGAAGATTTATTACCTCAGAAACACAAAGTTCTACTTTGTCCTGTAAGGTCACTATGCCTAGTAATAGACCCATCACAGTGAGTTTCTTTTTCGTTTTTAACCCAAGAAATAGAAAATCTGAATTATAATAATAAAGGAGAAAATACAAATCAATCATTCTTTTGTATTCATATGTATTGTGTCTATAAGTAGGTAAAACATAATTAAATATGTGTGACCTTTAAATATCTATTATGTCTTGCTGTATTACAGATAAAATGTTGCCTCGCAATTTGTTGGTACAGGCTATTTAATATTTTTTCCCGTATGTAATGCAATTGTCCAGAGCCCTATGTTCACTACACATGTGAAAGACATTTGATATATGAATAAAATTAAAGAGCAGTATAATGTTTATATGTTATATCACTTCTATAATCACTTTAGAGCAATTAGAACTAATTAAAAGTATATCTAGAAAGCAAGCCCATATCTGGTTTGACACCGAGAGTCATGGAGAGGAAGTGACCCTATTGCATCCTCTCAAGGGTCACATAAAGGACCCTCGACATCACCGATGACGTTGAAACGGATCAATTGGTCAAGGTAGTGTTTGACAAAATTCTTTACTCTGTTTTTTGTGAAAAAGTCATTAAGTCCAAGCTTACATTCAAGTGACTGGAAGGGTACAAAGTCCCATTTTGTGACCAGGAAATATCTTCATAAATTACTTAGAATCCTTCTATAAGGAAAAAAAGATCAACATTGATTTTTGTATAATTGTTATATACTGTAGCTTATTTTTACAATAATAGCCTATTTTTCATATTTGCAACATGGAAAGTGTTTTATTTGGACCTGGTAGTTTTTGGTTAAGTACCATTTATTTATTTTTCTGAGTACTGTTTCAGTTTTGGTATTATAAGATTCTCAAGAGTTACCCTGTAATTTCAACTGCTCTTGTCCTAAAATTAGCCATTTAACAAATAATCCCTGGTTGTTTTCATTAAAGAACATTTCTTATTTAGAAACAAAGATCTGAGTGCTGTAAGTGCCCTTTCTTACTGGTTATCCTTGCTTCTGTACCCTCTCAGCAAGCAAAGCTGAGGAATAAATTTGTGTGTATACCAGTGGCCTTCAAAAACATTCATAGAAACGTATATTATCTCTTAATTCTATATTTTCACAAACTTTAAAAATTCCCCACATAGTATAACAGCTGTAAACATCCACATCTATTATTATTTTAGTATCCTTCCTTCTAAAGGCACAGTAAATTAAACGCATGTTTACATTGAGGGCTTTATCTCTAATCTCGTAACCAAAGAGCCTTTCCAAATGTCCTTTTCTTTTTAACTGGGGCAAACGTCTTCAGTGGTTAAAAAAGAAAGAAAGAAAAGAAAGTCAAGAATCATAACATCCACTATTCATTTATTTATTTTTCAATCTGCAAGAGAGAAATGTTTCATTGCTATTAATGTAAAAATCATGCATTATTTTGCAAGTTCCTCCCTTAATTTTGATGGAATAGGATAGAACCTAGACATTGTAAGATTCCCCCCCCCCCCATTTTACATGATATAGCTATAGGAAATAAGCTAGTTTTTGCATGCATTATGCTTATGTTATGCCATTCTTATTCAAGAAAACATTCCAAGGCCTGTTATAATAAATGTTTGATATGGTTGCCATAACCAATCACCACAAATTAGGTAGCTTCAAATAGCAGGAATGAATTTTTTCACAGTTCTGGAGACTTTGAAATAAAAGTATCAGCATAATTGATCCCTTCAGGAGCTCTGGAGGAAATTTTATTGAATATATTTCATCTAGTCTGGTGGCATAATTATTATGGGTTGCTCTACTAACCCCAAGTTCAGTAGTTCTAAACCACCAGTTGATCTGTGGCAGAAAGATAAGCCTTAGTACTCCAGTAAAAATGTCCAGGTTGGTAAAGTCAAAGGGGGCAGTTCTCCTCTGAGAGGGTTAGTATGAATCATGATAGATTCTATGGCAGTGAGTTAAGAGAGTGAGTTTGGGGTGGGTGCCTATAATCCTTTAAATTACTGGACTTGCAATTGCATTACTACGATTGTATCTCTACTTCGTTGTGTGGCATTGTGTCCCAGAGTCTTCTCAGGCCATTAATTAGGACACCCAAATTCAGTATGAACTCATCTTTTGATTGCATTAATAATGACTTTATTTCCAAATAAGGTTACATTAATAAATATTGAATACTAGAACTTCAATATGTTTTAGTAATAGGATTTCAATATTAGGACATTCAAATGTGTGGGGTTTTTTGTTTGTTTGTTTGTCTTTTTGGAGACAAAGTGCAACTGAAAATTTAAACTTTAGGGTTAATGAAACTGGTAGAAAATGGCAGTGAAAAGAAAATTGAGAAAAGAAAAAAACTATAATGGATATTGTCAATAATCCATTTATCTGAATTCTCAACTTTACTCAGCGATATTATAAATATATAATTATAAAGGTTAATTGGTAGAAAATGAAGGTAGTGAAAAATGTTTCTGGTTCATAGACATGAAAATAAATTACATATACTAGACAGATAACTGGTTTTCCTCTCCACTTTGGAGAAGTTACGTTTGCAAGTATTTAACAAATTTATTTTATCATTACACATTTGAATACGTATAAGTCAGATATTTAGATACACCTCTAAACCATATGTAACAATTTATTTAATGATCCCAATAATCAATGAATAAAATGAATTGTGACATCTGTTAATTCTATATTTGTATGAAAATCTGAAGTATATATAAATCATAAGTATATATAAATCTACCTTTTAAAAGAAGTTACAGAATGAAGAAGTTTCATACTCAGGCAGAGATGAATTTTGAGAGTTGCTTAATATTTTTCTGAGACTCTTCCTGAATATTTAAAGTGGTATTATATATTCTGTTTCCTGAGTTACTAAACTAATTTTAAAATATAAATGCATATTTCCAGCATGAAAAATAAAGAAACAAATAAAAAAAAGCTCTGTGTTATTAAATCAATTCTTCCACATCGCACCAAAATTTAAAATAAAGAAAATGTGTAGATTATTAAATGTGTTTCCAGAGAAAGATAAAGCTTTCTATTCTTATAAAGAGTTACTATTTGGCCCACAGGGGTAGTTCAACCCTGTCCTATCACACCCTTCTTTAGGAGTGTCTGCTGGGTTTAAAACTTCATCCCTGCAGTTAGGTTAAGAAGCTGAGCATGAAATTTTATATATGAATTATATCTGAATAAAGCTGTTTTCTAAAAGTAAAAATATATTTAGAGTAAGTTATAATTAGTGGTATTAAGTGGCAAGTTATTACAATAATGTGAATTATATCTCAAGCACCAGATTTGCATTTCTATATTTCTTTTTGTATGTATGTGTCTATGTGTGAGAGACATGGCCTTAAGTAATCATAATTATTTCCTACTCATTACCTATAGATTCTTTCTTCAAATATGTCAAGAATATTTTCAATATTCACCCCACTTTGGCCAATCAACAGCACTCATTACCTACATTGTCATATTGCCTCAATGACTATTACATATACTTATGCATTCTATCAGCATTAATAGTTATTCTTTTGAAGAAACAGAGGAAATAACTAGGAGGCAAAAGATATTCATAGAGCTATAAATATAGGCATGCACACATATAAATATATTAATATATACTGATAGGGATATAGGTCTATGTACATATATTTAAATGTTAAGTATTAAAGTAGGAGGCAATCATTGGATCTCTACTCAAGTACCCCTTCAACACAAAGAACATTTTGTTCTAATAACCTTGCATTCTCTCTTACTCACCTTCCAGACACAATCGCTGAAGTCAAAATGAGTGCATAAGCAAATGTGGTGGAAAAGCTGATGGTGCCCAGCTATAGTGGCCATCTAGCAGGGAAGCCAAAAAGCCCTCATGGAAGAAGCACACCAGCTACTCATTGAATGGGAAGTAGAATGTTGTCTTCATGGACTACATAATATGTGAAAAAAACATGTCAATTTGAGGATCAAATGAACGCCAGAAGAATGAACACATTTGTTCAGGAAGAAATACAGCCAGAATTCTCCTTGGAACACAGGATGCCAAGACTTCTTCTTACAAACTTTAGGCATATATTTAGAAGGAATCCATCCTTGGAAAAGGACTTAATGCTCAGTAAATTGGAGGGTGAACATATAGGTGCAAAATGCCAATGAGATATAATTTCATAATTGACTCAGATTTAGCAATGATCATGAGGAGGCTGAAGGACTGAGCATTGTTTTGTCCTTTTGAAGAAAGGATCACTGTAAGTTGGAACTGATTGCTCCAAACAATAATGTATGTGTATTTATGTATGAAGGTGAGGGCAAGCAGAACTTTCATAGTACACATATTCCCCTCTAGACAAGCGTCAAGCAACTCATTCTGAGCTAGTGCACCTGGTGGCGTCACCTGGAAAGGTTCCCTCTGGTCACAGTGAATTTTTTCATAAAAGCAGTTTTGCTCAAACTTCATTTTTTGTGGTGGCCTAATTAAGAGAACAGCATGTGGGTGTAAATTTTTGTTTCCTGCTCAGGAAAAACACTGCAGAAACTGTTGTGATGTTGAACTCAACTTACAAAGACAGAGCTATGGGGAAAACTCAAGAGTATGAGTAGTTTTCTCATTTCAAAAAAGGTGAAACATCGATAAAAAACTTCAATCTGGATGTTCTTTACCTTCCCGAATAGACAAAAATGTCGACTCATAGTGCATTTGGAGTTCGTTTTGCCAGGTTGGATTGTTAACCAGATTTCCTATTTAGAGGTTCTGAAAAAATTGTGAAAGTGTGTGACAAAAAAAGGTCTGATTTGTGGCAGGTGGGGGACTGGTTTTGCCACCACAACAATGCACCTGCTAATGAGGCCATCTCAGTGCTCCTGTTTTTGACAAAAACAGCATGCCTTACTTTCCCAGTGTACCTTACTTACCTGACCTCTCTCCATGCAACTTATTTTTGTTTCCGCGAATGAAGAGGGACATGAAAGGACAGAGATTTGATGACTTAGAAGAGGTGAAGAAAAAAAGGAGAGAGGTTCTGTGAGTCAGCCAAAGAGACAAATTTGGAAAAATGTTTATAAGAATGGAATCACAGATTTGACAAATGTATTAAGTGTAATGGAGAGTACTTTACAACAAGGTTGCTGTGTAAAAATATTTTACAACATAACTTTGAGAAAAAAATCTGGTTTATTTGGGTTAACCCATTCGTGTGTGTGTGTGTGTGTGTGTGTGTGTATCACCTTAGCATTGATGATCATAAAAGTTAATCTGATAAATTTAAATTATACAGGGCATCATTTAAGGAATATTCTAGGACATTATTGAAACAAGTTTGGTAAAATATATACATATTTATGAACCCTGTGTTAGTTTGGGTAAACTTGGAAAACAAATCCACAGAAACTCATATGTACAAGAGAGAATTTTATATAAAGGGTAAGAGTACATTAAGAAAGCATCCCAACCTAGTGCTGTGCAAGCCCATAAGTCCATCATTAGCCCATATGTCTGACACCAGTCTCACAAAACACATGCAATGATGCCTACTGCAGGAGGAAAGATGAATCAGTGAGCATGTAAACATCTCAGAGCTGGCAGGGGTCTCCACCCGGCTGCTCCAGCACCCAGGGCTGCATCTCGGTAGGTCCATGTGGCTTCTCCTCAGGGATGTCTTGCAGGAAGTGAGCCTTTCCAGCTGAAGCAGGGAACTGGCTAACGCCGCTGCACGCTGGTCCGACCATCAGAAAGAAAGAGACCCAAGAACTGCGAGGCTCACTGAGCCATATATCTCTCCACCCTTCAATTAATCCCACATGTATTTATCAGCCAATAAAACTTAACTATCTGAAACCTGATGTTTTCAGAATATATCTAACTAATTATAGCAAGCTAGATGTTTGTTTTAAACAAAACATTTCCTGTTTTTCTCATCCTATCACTACACCATTACTATTAGATGTTACATTTATTTTTAAAATGTGATTCTGAAATGTTAAGTTTTTAGGGATCTCTCCAAAATGATCATTTTTGTTTTATATGAAATGAATTTAAATGTGTGGGGAAAGGAACCCATCATTTATTAAACAATCATTATGTGTCAAAAACTGTGCTCAGAACATTTATAATCCAGGACCACATATATTAGAAATCTCAAGTTGTCCAGGATGGATTGATATCACTCAATCTGCCTAGAATAAAAGAATTTTCAATGATGACCTTCATATTGGTATTAGTCCAGCTGATTCACACCTCGGGGTCTGTCAAAAGACATCCCAGCATATCCTACTGGGAGATGAAATAATTTTGCTGTTGTTAAAAAAATATTAATCTTGGTTTTGGTTTTTTAAATTCTACCTTTTATAGGAATTGGAGTTTCTTGCTATCAAATTACAAAATATACAGATTTATTATTCTAGTAGTTGACAAAAATTTAAATAAATAAATATACTGTTGTCTCTACAGACTCTTTCTGTAACATGAAAACATTCTGATATTTATTTTCACCAACACAATATAAAACAGCAACTCATTGTGTAATCTAGAGGCCAAGATTACAGATCTTGATAAACAGCTTGCACTGGGAAAATCCACAACAGGGATTTCCCATTGACAGTTAAAAATACAAATTGTTACTTTATAGTATATTTTAGATTTTTTTCCATAACTCTTTCAATCGGGCTTGAAAAAGACATATTTTGCTAAGACTTTTCAGATAAAAACAAGCCACCCAACTGACTTTGATTGGCAAATAAATAATAAATATTATTTTAGTAAAAGTGCAGGTATATATCATGCAATAGTATTTTCAACTGTCTTATGTGTATGTAAAAGTTGAAAAATGAGCAAAAGAGATGGCAAAGAATTGCTGCATTTGAATTGTTGCAAATAATTTTGAAAACATAGTGCCTATCAGATACGTGTCTTGGAAGAAGTACAACCAAAATGTTTCTTAGGAGAGAGGATGGAAAGAATTCATTTCACACATTTTGGGCATGTCAGAAAAAGGGCATTATATTTGGTTAGAAGTTAAACTTATAATCAAATAAACTTGTTTGTGTCTTCTGTTTGAAACTTGGGTGATACAAAAGGTAAGAAACCTAGAGCCAGAAAGTGTTACTTTGGACAACAAGCATGTTAACCATCATATGGTTGGCGTAGAACCAATCAAAGTTGTGTTCTATTGTTCAACAGATCTTTTATACAGATTTGTGCTTCCTCAATAACTGAGTTGCTCAGTAGTAGAAGTTGATACTGTGCTTAGCAGTGAACTAAAAGGCAAGAGATTCTATTCAACTATGAGCCACTGCGTAAGAAAGTTCTGGCAATGCAATTTTTTAAAAAAATCAACCATTACAAATCCTATACAAAAGGAACATTTGGAACACAGTTATAATTTTACATATATGATGTAATCATGAATCAGTATTCATTATATGACAACAGGTTTTATGACTTACTATATGAATATCTCATAAACTTGGCCTCTGATCATGTGTTATTCCTTTTCTTTTTTCTCTTCAAGTCTTTTCACTATATCAGAGAGAAAACTAAGCTCCACATGATTATGAATTTCCTTCATTTTTCTTGATGCCTGTAATTTTTTACAATTCATTTTAACTCCTTGGACATTTTATTTTACCACACAGCAGTTTTTTTCTATATGTCAGTGTTTTAAAACTTTGTTTTTATTTCTTTGACATCTCATTTTATCAATTTGTACTGTAAGAAAGAAAGAAAATAGTAAATTGTAGATTAGTTCCTGTTTGGTGTAATAAAATACAACAAAGTGACAGACTAAAAAGAAATTAGTTGTCTCAGTTTTGGAGGCTGAGATCAGCATGTTGGATGACTTTGAGATCAGAGTGTTGTCTGAAATTATTCCTACTGAAGATTTAGGGGAAACTGGTATATCCTTTTCTCCTAGCTTCTGGTATATTATGGTATTTATTGACTTACTGCAATCCTATTAAATTGCTTTTCAACATCTCTCTCTGTCTCTTCCACAAGGACAAGTATATTAGGTCACACCATAACTGGTGATGCAATGGTTCAACACTGCACTGCTAACCACATGGTCCGTGGTTCAAACATGACAATTAACTCCTTAGGAGAAAGACCTGGTGACCTGCTTTCAGAACAACAAAAACAAAAATATAATGAAAAAGTATTGAAGAAATATCCTCTGATATGTATATGTGTGTGTGTCACATGATTGTGTATATACTAGCATTTACCTCTGTAATTTTTAACTTTTT
This sequence comes from Echinops telfairi, assembly GCF_000313985.2. Classification (NCBI taxonomy): domain Eukaryota; kingdom Metazoa; phylum Chordata; class Mammalia; order Afrosoricida; family Tenrecidae; genus Echinops; species Echinops telfairi. Next base: position 7,235,406 of record NW_022111372.1, on the reverse strand, counting down.
CATTCTCCTAGTGTCCTCTTTGCTTTTATCATTTTTGTTTTGACCTCTCTTACTATATATTGTTATTCACTTCATTGAAGCTAATATATGTCTTCTTTTGATAGCTATGAACATAACTGAGCATTCCCTATTAGTACTTTCACTCCCATAGAGTCAAATGTGACTTATAATGACCCTATATAGGGTTCCTGACTCCATACATTTTTATAATAGCAGATAGTCCTAATTTTCTCTTGTAGGGCTGTTGGTGGTTTTAACCTGGCCATAATTCAGACAGCAGTCCAATAATTACCTGGTGCATAGAGTACATGCAGGAAAGAAATTTATGAAAATGTATTATTCATAACCAAACACTTTGAAGAATGAGCCCCAGCCTTAATATCTCCAGACTATATACTCAGTGAAGATGAAAGTCAATTTTCTTAACACTGTCCACAAAGACAATATCCTTCATCCTATTTGGTGAATAGTGACTGTTGTTGTTATTGTTAGGTGCCATGGAGTTGGCTCCAATCCAGAGTGACCCTATGCACAACACAATGAAACACTGCACAGTCTCGTTCCATCCCAGAATGCTTTCCTGGGCATAAGCCCATTGAAACAGCCACTGTGTCAATTCATCGCATTGAGGATTTACTTTCTTTCACTGCCCTTCCACTTTACCAAACATGATGTCCTTTTCCAGGGACTGGTATCTCTTGACCACAGTCCACAGTATGTAAAATGAAGTCTTTCCATCCTTGCCTCTAAGGAGCACTCAGGCTTTACTTCTTCCAATACAGATCAGGTGTTCCCTTTAGAAGTCCGGGGTTCTTTCAGCACTCTTCTCCAGCATTTCATTCAGCACATTGATTCTTCTATGAACTTCTTTATTCAGTGTCAAACTTTAACACGAATATGATGAAATGGTGATTACCAAGGCTAGGGCCAAGTGCACCTTAGTCCTCAAAGAAACATCCTGATCTTTAATTTTCTAAAAAGTCTTATACAGTAGATTTACCAAATTCAATATGTCTTTTGATCTCTTGACTGTTGCTTCCATGAGCATTGGTATTGATAGAAGAAAGAAAAAAACCTTCACAATCTCAACTTTTATTCACTTATCATGATGTTGTCTATTGGTCTAATTTTTGGGATTTTGGTCTTATTTACATTGAGTTGTAATCCATATTAAAGGTTACAATCCTTGATCTACATCAGCAAGTGCTTCAATTACACCTCACTTTCAGCTATCCAGGTATCCCATTTGCATATCACAGGTTGTTTAAAAGTTTCCCTCCTATCCTGATGGCACACTCTTCTTAATATAAGCCAGCTTCTTTGATGGTTTTCTCAGCATATAGAGTGAACAAGTATGTCGAGAGGAAGCAACCCTTATGCACACCTTTCCTGATTTTAAACCAAGTAATACACCCTTTTTCTGTTCACACAACAGCCTTTTGATCCAGGTGAAAGTTCCTAATGAGCGTAATGAAGTGTTCTAGAATCACATTCCTCTCCAGGTTATGTACAGTTTGTTAGGGTCCACACAGTCGGATGCCTTGGCATAGTCAACAAAACTTAAGTAAACATCTTTTTGGTCTCCTCTCCTTTGAGCTAAGATCCATTTTATATCTCCAATGATATCACTTGTTCCATGTCGTCTTCTGAATCCAGCCTGAACTTCTGGCAGCTTCCTGTCAATGCTTTGCTGCAACCTTTGTTGAATGATCTTAAGCAAAATCTTACCTGCATGCAATATTAATGATATTTTCTGTAGTTTGAGTATTCTGTTTGGTCACTCATCTTTGAAACAGATACAGATCATGGATCTTTTCCAGTGAGTTGGCCAGGTATCTATCGTCAAAATTTCATAGTATAGATGAGTGTTTCCAGTCCTTATTCAGCTTACCAAAATATTATAACGGGGATTCCATCAATTCTTGGTATCTACTTTTTGCATAATGCTTTAAGTGTAGCTTAAAATTCTTCCTTCGGCACCATTGGTTCTTGTTCATATGGTACTTCCTAAAATGGTGAAATGTTGCCTATTTCTTTTTGATACATTGACTGTATTCTTACCATCTTCTTTGGTTTCCTGCATTATTTGCTATTTTGCCTACAGAATCTTTCAAAATTAGAACTCAGTGTTTGAATGTTTCTTGAGTTCTTTCCGTTTCAGATAAGCTTAACGTGTTCTTCCTTTTTGGTGTTCTTATTCCAGGTCTTTGCCCATTTTCTTATATTTGGCTTTGCCTTCTTAATCTGCTTATTGAACTTTTCTTTTTTTTAAAAAAAACATTTTATTAGGGACTCATACAACTGTTATCGCAATCCATACACACATCAATTGTGTAAAGCGCATTTGTAGATCATTCTCAAAACATTTTCTCTCCACTTAA
>NW_022111372.1:7196762-7232102 GCF_000313985.2 Echinops telfairi | reverse complement strand
TCATAGAATGCCAATTTAATAGAAGAAAGTATTCTTGCATTGAGGGAGTACTTGAGTGGAGGCCCAATGTCCTAGAACTTTTCTATTCAACTCTTGGATTTTATCCTTTCTTCTTATTGGCTTTAGCTACTCTATGAAAAAGAGCAAGTTTCAGTGTCTCTACTGACATTCATTTTGAGCTTTTCTATCTTTGCTGACCTTCCACCTTCTTTTTGAATGGTGGTATTTATGTCCTCCCATAGCTCATCATTAGTGTTCGATGTGCCAAATATCTTTTTGAGATGTTCTCAAAGTTCCCATGGGATAAACTTGAGGTTGTACTTTGGCTTCTGTGGACTTGTTTCAATTTTCTTAAACTTTATCCTGAACTTACATAAGACCAATTGATATTCCATTCCACAGTCAGCCCCTGATCTGCTTTTAGCTGCTGATATTGAGCTTTTCCATCTTATCCCTTCCCACAGAAATAGTCAATTTGGTTTTTTGTGAGTATACCATCTGGGCAATTCCCTGTGAAGAGTCCCCTTTGGTGTTGTTGAATAAAGGTATTTACTATGAACAAGTCATTCGTGTTTCCAAATTCCATCATGTGATCTCCAGCTTCAGTCCTGTTCCTTCCTCTTTGTTTCCAACTTTTGCATTCTAAACATCAATAACTATCAATGCATTTTGATTGCATGCTGGAAAAATTTCTGACTGAAGTTATTGATAGTATTCTTCAATTTTTCATCCCTAGTTTTTGAGGTTGGTGCACAGATTTTAATAATAGTTGAATTGATTGTGTTTCCTTGCAGGAGGATTGATAAAACCCTATCACAGCAGCATTGACTTCATGATGGGGTTATCAAGATACTTACTCTCTGACAGTCAATGCTCAGCCATCCTCTGAACTGTGTTATTCCTGACATTGTAGATCGTGCAGTTTCCTGATTCAAAATTACTAATACCAGTGCACTGCAGCTCACTAATGCCTACAATATCGAGATGCATGAGTTCTATTTCATTTTTTACTACTTCCAATTTTCCTAATTTCATATTTCTCACATTCCAAATTCTGATCATTAGAGGATATTTGTAGCTGTTTCTTTTTTATCTTTACTTGTGCCCCATCAACAAATGAAGATCACAAAGATACCACTTCCAAAGACTTTATCAGACTCATCTGTATGAGTGACCAGGGTCTTTAAAAGCTTCAAGGTGGCTACCTTGGGTATTTGCTTCTTCTTGTCTGCTCTTTGTATGGAATATATTTGAGTGAAGAAAATTGAAACAATTAGTCCAGTAGCCTAAAGGGGCCACACAAACATCATTATTCAGATCCTGAAGTGAGGAGTAGATATTGCCCCGCTGCCACGTTTGATAGTATTCATTCAGTTAACAAAAAACGGTCATGGTGTGTGTGTGTGTGTGTGTGTAGTGAGGCATATGGAACAAATTGAAAATCAAAAGAAAAGCAAGGCCTATTGGTCTTTGAGAGACTAGTGGAATTATGAAGTCCCTTCAACTATGGCCCTGAGCCAATCTAGAACTAAATTCACCTCATATTAACTCTACCTAAGTCATCAAAGTTCCCACATTCACAGGTACTAAGGCTTAGAATTGGGGGTCAGGGTAGAGTTAAAATTTCAATTATAATACAATTGTTTCATTGAAAGTTTGGTTTTTAATGATGCTTCAATTCTGTACTAGTCACCTGGACAAATTCACATGGAAGAAATTTCCCTTTGGGCTGTAAGTTAGATTTCTTAAGGAAATTATCATTTTACACCTAAGACAAAGAAGGGTAAAAAAGCTTTTCATAGTTTCCATAATGATAACATAGGCTTGGAAAAGGTTTCAATCCCTCTGAACTGACAAAACATATTATTTGTTACTATTTTTGATATTGGATATGAAACTATATTTACAACACCCTCCTCATACCTCTTTCAACCATCTACACACACATTGCTTTTGGATAAAGGTAGTGGAACAATCTCAAGAACAATATACAATTGCAAATATTAAAGAAAATTTCATTAAAAAGACCTAAATTATAGTCATAGACATATGTATTATATTTAGTTTTAAACCATAATATCACAATGTTTTGAAGTTGTGTATAAGGTTTTCAGCAGTTTCTTAACCCAAAGTGGGGAGTGGGGCTGTTCTTAGTCACGAAGCTCTGCTGAAACCTCTTCACTTCGGGTGATCTGCTGGCATTTGAAACGCCAGTGGCACAGCTTCCAGCATCACAGAAGGACACAAGCCTCCACAATATGTCAAACTGACAGAGAAATGATGGTACAGAACCGTGCAAAATTTATTTAGGTTAGAGCAACATAGCATCACATTCTGCATTATGCCACCAAAGGGAATTTCAACATTTTATTTATTAGTGGAAAAATGACCACCCATCTGTTAATTTGTTGTTTTGTGGTGGCTGTGTGTTTCCGTGATGCTGGAAGCTCTTCAACTGGTATTTCAAATAACATCAGGGGAACTTATGTTAGACAAATAAGATCAAGTTGGAATAAGTTTGTCATGTTCCACTACTGACAGCATTTGTCATCGACAAATCTAAGGTATTCAAAATGCAACTTGAAAAGTGCTGCCTCTTTAATTTACCCTTGGCCTCAGTGTCATGGATGGTGTAAAGCTCTGGGTGGCTTTGTTTTTTGCATGACTAAAACTGAGAAGAAACAGTTGCAAACATCCATTAATAATTGGCATGTTGAAGGTTTGAAGTATGAATCCGGATAAAGTGTAAGTTGTGAGAAATTAAATAGGGTATCCTGGAGAAGGTGATCATGCTTCACGGTTCGCATGGCAGAAGAAAATCCTCGACAGGATGGATTAATTCAGTGGCTGCAAAAACAGTTTCAAACTTAGCAATACTCATGATGATTGACCATAATTGAGCAGTGTTTTGCCTGCTCAGTTTTACAAAGGGTCACTATGAGTTGAAACCAAATTGATAGCATTTAACAACAAAAGCAGTGGGAGAACAATATAAATATAATTATAAATAAATATGGTTTGGATATGGTACGCCATTAACTATATATACAGTATATTATATATATTTAACTGAGCACATAATAGAGTTGGAATTAATAAACATTTAATCTGACAAGGGCAGTAATAGGGAACCCAATGAAACATTTTATTATTGATATGAATATTAAAATTCAGAAATTAAATTTAATTCAGAGTTAAGGAAAAAGGCAACAGGAAGAGATATTTTATTGTAAGGTATAAGAACTATTTAATATTGACATAACACACTTTTGAAGAAACTGAAGCTGAGCTTTCCATTCTAATCTTTTTCAATATGATTTTGACATTGTTGTTTTCTTGGACTTAGTAGAATCAATAAAACAGAGAGTTGTACAGTCCTTTTCAATAATAGATCCCAGTTGCCTTAACTTTCTGTTCTATAAATAACAATTGAGATGGAAGAAAATTCAACAATAGAAGTATCACTATGTGTCCTACATAATATTTTTTGGCAATTTGTTCTAATGGATGAATTGTTTTGCATGATATACTGTATTGAATCTAGTAACATAATTAAAACATGTTTTTGTTCACTACCATTGCTCTATAATAATCACAACATAAACATACAAATGAGTGAAAAAAGTTTTCATTTCATAATTCAACAGCATAATTACCAACAGGTTTAGAACTTCTTTGTCAAGTAGACAACAATAAATGTTTGACATTCACTTTCAGCCAGAGTTGCCTAGTATAATTGGTCACCATTAATGACTATTCACAAACCACATCCTAAAGTACAAACAGTTAAATTACAGATCTCCAATACTTTAAAAAACAGTATTTATCTGATTCAAGTTGAAATAAATGTCACAGGAATTAACAAAGATGAAAAACATCTGAGTAAATGAATACATAAACATTTAGATTCTTTGTAGGTTTAATATAGCTGTTTAGTTTGATAGAAGGAAAAATATGTCCTAATAAAATTGTCAGAATGAATTTTTTATTCTTTATAGCTTAGGCCATAAAGGAAGAAGCATTAAGGTTTCCTTTGTGTCTTATCTTAAAGCAAAGTCATAATTTTTACAGAACATTTATAGTAGTTAAATATGTCTTCAATTTAAGTACATAGTCTAACTCTCACACAGACACAGGGTTAAGCCAAGAAAATACAGTCAATTACCTTGTCCTTTCAGATAGCACTGTTAACACTTCTGATTATATTGAGTCGTGCTCTACAAGAGTCTTGCGGTTTTATGCTTACCAACACCTCCCTTGACATATATTCATTTAACACTATTTTACAAAACCCTAAACAAGACAATTTTAGAAGTGAAATCTTCAAAGTAATGATCACATATGAAAAACCTATTCCACAGACCCCATTATTGCTCTCTTCTGAATATTGAACTATCACTATCATACTGTGAAATAAATGGGTTCCTACCTCCTCCTGCGTCCATTTCTGTGACTTTATTTAGACGAGTTAGAATATGAACTCCAATGTGATTGTACGTGTGAGAGATAGAAAAACAGAGCAAAACTGAGCGATGGTAGATGAGAAAAAGGAAAAATGGGGCTCAGAAAGCATAAAGCCATTCAGTGAATCAGATTACGTTTAATCCTCAAGAACATTTGTGAAATAAACTGAGACTCCCAACTTTTTCTGTGTGATAGGAATTGATTTTAGTTTATAAGATTTTAGGTTCTTTCTGCCTCTTGCTCATGTAAGAAGGTAACATAAAATCCATACATAACCCGCATCTACTGAGTCCCTCTCAGTACAAGAATCCTGAGAGCTGAATTAAGCACATTAATCTGATGAATGTGCATTGGGCCACTAAGAGATATAAAATTTAGAATGACGTCTTGAGGGTCTATAGAAATAAAGCTCTTTTTTTTGACCCTCTCAGCGCCCACAGAGAAATAGTTATTTGTAAATGTAAATTTAAGATTGCTCTTGTGCACAAATGCACACATACATGTAAAGTCATAGATGCACTAATATTCACACACATAGCTGAGCAGGGGAATAGAAATACAAAAGTTATTAGAAACTGTGGAAAAATTAAATACTCATAAAACTCATATTGCAATTTAGTCACTGCTACTCTCTGATTTGAGTTATTAGCATTCTGGCTGCCTGTTCTTTTGTCAATTTGTTTCAAGTGACATTTGTGGCTACAAATATTGCTCTTTGCAGCATGATCAACAACAGGGAAGTCACTTAATATATGATACTTCAAGTACAGATACAGATAATGAGACTTGCCTTTCATAGTGTAAGTCATTTCAGGTTTAATGGGTAAGAACTAAAAGTGTTTCTTCCCATCACATGATAGCAACACATAACAATAACCTTCAAGTACTTCCATAGCTTATAGTAATCAAGAGAAAAAAATAAGCAAAAGGAAAAAAAGAGAGAGAGAAGGAGAATTATCCAGGAGAGATAAAACAAATTAATTCTAATAAGAACATTGTGTCTTTTAAAGACACTCTAAGGAGGCTTAACACAGAAGGCCCTATAATGAATCACCAGAGCCGATGCCATCAATGGCTTAATTAAATCTACAAGTTTGAGGCTTGCTTTACCTACCCCTCACTGTTGCTACTGACTTTAGATCACATACTTCATCACAATGCATTTTGTTTCCAGTAAAGTGGTAAATTTAACAATAATTTCTTCCTGTAATTTTTGTGAACGTGCAAGACTCAAGCTGTGTTAGTCTGGGTTGACTAGAAACAAATTCATAGGCACTCACATGTGTATAAAAAAGAGCTTTATACACAAGAGCAGTTGAATATTGAGAAAACATTCCAGCCCATCCAGGTCAAGTCCATAAGTCTGATATTAGCCCATATGTCTGGTACCAGTCTATAATTTCCTCTTCAGACTCATGAAACACATGTAATGACACCAAATGCAGGAAGATCACAGGCCAGTGGGTGCGAAGTCTTATGGATCCAGTGATGACAGAGGCATCTCAGCGCTGGCAGGGCTCTCCACATGGATCCTCTAGCTCAGGGCACTAGCGTAGTTTCATGTGTCCTGTCAGCTGCAATGTCTCCCAGGGAATCAGCTTGTGTCCCACCTCAAAGGAGCTATTTATCTCCTTAGCACCTCCAAAGAAGGTCATCAAGCTGTGAACTGTGACAGGCTAAACTCCACCCCTACCCTCTTAATCCTCAAACTGACAACCGATTGTGTAACTACCACACAGGGATAAAAGCATCTAATAAATTTCATCATCAATATTATTTTCTCTAGATGATGTGTGCTGAGGAAGTAAACTACTGAGAGATTTTCTAATTCTGAGATTTTCTAATAATTCCCTTAGCAGTTGGAAAAAGCATTTTAGTTGTTCTTTTGATTCAAACATTTTACTTTGCGTGTGAATTGTTATGTTGTTAGTCACGATAGAAAGTTGACTGGCTCATGGTGACCCTGTGTACAACAGAACTGAACATACCTGATCTTATGCCATCCAGACAATTATTATGGCAGAACCCATTGTTGAAGCCACTGAGTAGATTCACTTTGTCTAGGGTCTGCTTCTTTCTCACTGTCCCTTTATGTTATCAAGCATGACATTATTCTCCAGGGGTGAGCCTTTCCTGAGTATGTCCAGAGTATGTACGGCAAAGTCTCACCAAAGTCTAAGGAGTATTCTGGCTATACTTCTGTCAGGACAAATTTGTTTGTTCTTTTGACAGTCTGTTGCACTTTCAATATTCTTCCCCAGCACTGTAATTCAAATGCAAATATTCCTCTTAGATCTTCCTTATCCAATATTAAATTTCCACATGTGTATGGGCAATTGCATATACCATGCACCAATACTGGTTATGGTCAGGCACATTTTAATTCTCAAAATAGCATCCTTGCTTTTCAACACTTTAAAGAGGTTTGTTAGCAGATTTACCCAATGCAATATGCCATTTATTCTTTTAACTGTTGTCCCCCTCCCCACCCCCACAATGGGCACTGATTATGAATCCAAGCAAGAAAAAATCCTCAACTTCCACCTTTTCTCCATGTATCCGATGCTTTGGTGGTGTAGTGCATTGTAAATTGGACTGCGAACTTCAAGGTCAGCAGTTTGAAAATACTAGCCCCTCCACAGCAGAAAGACGAGAATTTCTACACCTCTGAAGATTTAAAGTCTTGGAAACCCACAAGAGAAGTTCTACTCTGTCCTATATAGTCACTAATAGTTAAAGAGACAGCTGTGAGTGAAGGTGAATTACAGTAGATGAGAATTTTACATCTACATCACTCTGGGTTGGTACTTTGTTTCCTTACCAATAGAATAAGGAAAATGCCAACCCTTAATTTGTGAAATTTATGATATGAAAAGTATGAACTAATGCTTTCTCACTATTCTGAGTTTCATAGACATAAAATTTTCAGAAAAGATAAATGTTGATACTAATTAATGACAGCATATATACTAGCTTCACACTTAAGTATTTAGATTCACAGCATTTTAAAAATAGATGTATGATTATTGCTACACATACACACAAAACAAGAGGAAAACCCACTACCAACAAGTTGATTTTGACTCAGTGACTCTGTATAGGATTTTGGAGGCTTTTAAAATCTTTAAAGCTTTGTCTTCCTCTCATAGTGGAACTGGTTGGTTAGAACCACTGATCTTGAAGTTTGTAGCCCAACAATTACCCAACAGAAAAACCAGGGCACCTTAATAATTACTACAGATCTATTCATACACTTGTATTGAATTTTTCGTTGTTATATTTGTTTTGATGTAACATGAACCATTTGTCAAAGGATAAAGAAAACTAAAAACATGTTGAATACCTTGCAGAGAGTTTTGATTTTTATCTATGCTCCACCTTAGAACCATGGAAAAGGGATTTCTATATTGGAAAGAAAAACTTACTGGGAAGCACCTGACATTTTTCTATTATCTCTTTTCTCATGTTTCAATGAAGAATTTATCAGGAACATTGAGTGCAGGGAAGAGATACTAATTATTGTTCATTTGTTTTTAAGTTTGCATAACTTGTAAATGAAATCTTCAATGATCTAATTATAAAATTATTAATGAAAGATAAAGCATAATTTTGAATGGTTTTATAACAGAATTGAAAACAGTATGTAAGTATACTAAGCAAAACCAAACATAGGTCAGTGCAAAAAACAGAAGTCGTCAACTCAGGTGGGCTAAATCTTTTTGAAAATAAGAGAAATTTGGAAACATTCTGAAAATTTGAAATGTACCTTTTTCAAACACACGCACACACACACAATTACACATATAAGCATATAGCTCCTATTGAGATTTTGTATGTGTGTTTGTAATTTTAATAGGCTACGTTTAAATTTTTTAGGCCAAACTATTTTTAGCTTTATAAGTACAAAATTTCTGAACTACGCATTTTAAAACAAGTTTATGCTTGCATTATTAAAATAATGACACAGAATTTTTATCAAACCTTTCTTTTTGTCTATTTTTACTTTTGAAGTGTATGGAGAGATTTAAAATGCTTAAGAAATGATTAAAGTATTTCTCAAGATTAAATATTCTCACAAGAATATCTATTTTAAGAGAAACAACAAAAGAGAATAGAAAGTGCATTTTGTTCATGGCTATAAAATTATCTTTTATAATTACAGAAATAACAAAACTAAACTATTTTAAGAAATATGCAATGGTTTTATTTTAGAGTCCTACTATTATATTAATAATAAGATTAATAATAATTAGATTAAGGCCTATCACTAAAACCTCAAAAAAATTCAAGCTCGCTGCCATTGAGTTGATGCCAGCTCATAGGAGAAGGTAGAACTAAGTAGTTTCAAACTTCTGACCTGGTAGTTGGCAGCCTGATAGGTAACCACTACTCCATGAGGGCTCCTCAACCTACCAATAAATTATTAATAATCAACACGAGATATAAAGGTAATTCACATCCTTATACCCTGTTTCTCGCATCAGCTACACAGGCAGCATGTTCTGTTTCCTGGACGCTTAGAGTACCAGGTAAAATCTTTATAAGGTTACTGCCCACACAGTCCTCTTTTAATCAGCAGATGTTTACAAGTTAAGACTCTGCCTTTCTATTCTACTGAATACCAGAACCTAGGCCCGTTGGTCTCGAGATCCTCCGAGGAGTTTGATAACTCAATGAAATGATTCCAGAATTCACAGAAATAGCTATAATCCACCCAGTTGGATTTTCACAGTCACTTCCATAATGGGCTCAAACATACCTTGTATTGTGGTGATGGGGAAGAAACATTTCATTCTTTTTTACATAAAGTGGGCATGAATCAGATCTAATTAAAAGGCATCTGGCATCATGTTTCCTACTTACTTTACAAAAACAAAGTTATCTTGCTAATATAAAGACACACACATATATATGGAAAGATAAACAGTCTAATCTGGGAAGGGATTTGGCATGTATCTTCAAGTTCCCAGAGACATGCTTGTGTTTAATTATGTATCAGCACAGGACAGCTCAAAATGTAGGTCCAAGCCAAAGAACTTTATATAATTAACACGGGGACCTTATTGTCTATACATTATTGGGGTCTTAATGCATAGTCAATAATTAGTCAGTGACTAAGCATGTATGACTACGTCATTCCCTACCACCCTTCCTGAGGTCCATTCTCTATGTATGGTGCCACATCGCCATAATTTGACCAATAAGCAACAACATGCAAAAGGGAGGAAACATTAAAATTGTCAATGATTTCATTACTTATATAAATTCCAATGCCCATTGAAGACAGTTCCCTGTCAATGTACTGTTGCGACTGTTGGATGATCTTTAGCAAAGTTTTAATTGCATGTGAGACTGATGATACCATTCTATAATTTGAGCATTATGTTGGATCACATTTTTGGAAATGGGTTCAAATCTGAAGCTCTTTCAGTCAGTTGGCCAAGTAACTGTCTTTCAAATTTGGTGGCATAGACATGTAAATGCTCCCAGTACATCATCTGTTTGATGAAGCATTGCAATTGGCATCTCTTAAACTCCTGGAGCTTTGATTTGGGTTATTCGTTTCAGTGCAGCTTGAACTTCTTCCTTTAGTACCATTGATTCTTGCTCGTGTGCTACTTTCTGAACTGGTGGAATGCCAACTAGTTCTTTTTAATATAGTGACTTTATATAGTCTTCCCTTCTTTTTTAATGTGTACTGCATAATTCAATATTTTTTCAAATAATCTTTCTATTGCAATTCCAGGCTTGGACTTTTAAGGGAGTAATTGCAGTTGAAGAGACACTGAAAGTGTTTTCCTTTATGGTTTATGTGTCTTATTCAACTGTATGCGCTTTGAATATTTCTGTTCAGCTTTTCATTTCATCATTTTTTCCATCTGCTTTAAGTGCTCCATGATTAAGAACAAATTTCAGAGTGTGTTTTGATGAACACTTTGATCTTTTCACATTTTGTGTTTTTTAATGACCTTTTGCTTCCTTCATGAATGATATTCTTGATATCCTCAGAACTCATCAAGCCTTCTGTTACTAGTGTTCAATGCATTAAATCTGTTTTATCAGATTTTTAAAAATGTTTTCTAGGGCATATATTGGCTCTCATGGACTTGTTTTAATTTTCCTCAACATCAACTTCAACTTACATACAAGAGATTGATGATCTGGTCCACAGCCCACCCCAAGCTTGGTTTTAGCTGCTGATATTGAGTTTCTCCATCATATCATCAATTTGGTTTCTATGTATTCCATATGGGGAAGTCTGCTGTTGAAAAAGGTACTTGCTTTGAGCAAATCTATGGCCTTGCAAAATTCTGTGATGGCATCTCCAGTTTTTTTTCTATTACGTAGGCCATATTTTCCAACTCCTCTTCCTTCCTCCCTGCTTCCTAATTTTACCTTGCAATAGCCAATAATTAACAGTGCATAATAAAAAGAGAAAGTGTGAGAGAAGAATGGAAGGAAAGAAGGAAGGAAGGAAGGAAGGAAAAAAGAAAAGAAAAAGAATAGAGGAACCTTACAAAGATGTCAAATGACAGCATAGTGCACAAAATCTTAATCAAATAATCACTGCCTGCCTCGCTCTTATTCCAATTTGTTTTGTCATTTTACTAACTCTCAAGGACCTGCATGTAAATACACAGATACTTTATATTGGTAATAATAATGTACTTGAAATGAAAAAAGAATTGCATGGCGTATGCAGAGATCCAAGATAAAGAACTTAGGTTGGCCCCAGCACAAGATAGGATGTCACTCAATGTCCCCCTTATGGGGGACAACACTGGAGACAGAGTGTGGGAATTGTGCCTTTTCTGACCCCACCACACCAGGTCGAAACACTAAGGGAATGCAAAAGAGTAGCAAGGGGAGAAAACAATGAAGTCTTAGGGAAATACCAAAAATAGACTTTGGGGCCAGGGCGTGGCACCCCATCAGACTCAACCAGAAAACACTCCTAAATGTCAACAAACAATCCACAGGCTTTTCTTTTTTTTGTCATTGGTTTTCTTGTTGCTGTTGTTTTGGGGAGTTTTTGTTGTTTCTTTGGTTGTTTTGTTTTGCTCTGTCTTGTTTTCGTGCTTATTATTGTCTGTGCATGTCTATCTAGATAAGATAGGTGGGATAAGCAACTCAGAGGAGAAAACAATGGGACCAACGGTTCCTGGGGACACTGGAGAGGGGTAGGTGGGGGAAAGGAGGAAGGTGTCAACAAACCCAGGGACAAGGGAACAACAAGTGATCTAAAAGCGATGGTGAGGAGGGAAAAGGATATCTGGCAGAGCTTGATCAAGGGCAATGTAGTCAAGAGGAATTACTGAAACCTGAATGAACACCGAACATGATAGTGGGACAATAGAAAAGTGAAGGGAAATAGAGCAAAGAACTAGGAGGTAAAGGACATTTATAGAGGTCTAAATACAGGCATGTACAAATTTAAATATATTTATACATAATGTTAGGGAAATAGATCTATGTACATATATTTATATGTTAAGTATGAAGGTATCAGACATACATTGGGCCCCTACTCAACTACTCCTTCAGCATTGTTCTAATAACCCAGCATTCTGTGATGCTCACCTTCCCAACACAATCGCTGAAGACAACATGGGTGCATAAGCAAATGTAGATAAGAGAGCGGATGGTCCCCAGCTATCAAAAGATATATAGCATCCAGATCTTAAAGGCTTGAAGATAAACAATTGGCCATCTGGTGGAGAAGCAACACAGCCCATATGGAAAAAGCACACCAGTCTGTTTGATCATGAGGTGCTGATGGGATCAGATATCAGGCATCAAAGACCCAGAACAAAAAATCATATCAATGTGAATGAGGGGAAGCTCTGAGTGCAGACCCAAAGCCCATATTTAGAAAATTGGACATCCCCTTACAGATGGGTCAAAAGAAAGAGATAAGCAAGTCAGGGTGCAGCACAGCACCAACGAAACATACAATTTTTCTCTAGTTCTTTAATGCTTCCTACCCTCGGCCCCTCCACCCTTCCCACACTCTATCATAACCCCAATTCTACCATACAAATCTGGCTAGACCAGAAGATGTACTGGTACAGATAAGAGCTTGCAACACAGGGAATCCAGGACAGATAAACCCTCAGGACATTTAATGAGAGTAGCGATACCAGGAGAGGAAGGGGAAGGTGGTGGGAGAAAGGGGGACCTGACAATAGTGATCTATATATAACCCCTCCCAGGGGGATGGATAACAGAAAAGTGGGTGAAGGGAGAGAGTGGTTGGTGTAAGATAGGAAAAATAAAGTATAACTTATCAAGGGTTCATGAGGGAGGCTGGGGTGGGAGGGGAAATGAGCTGATATCATGGGCTAAAGTAGAAAGAAAATGTTTTCAAAATCATGATGGCAACATATGTACAAATGTGCTTGACACATGGATATATGTATTGATTTTGATAGATCTATAAGAACCCACAATAAAATGATTAAACAATATTTAAATTATTTTGATATATGTTCACTTGACTCTCAATAATTTTCTAATTTCAAGGCATGGATTTTGTTGTGTATCCTGACTTCTCTAAATTTCTAGTCGGCTCATAATCTATAAGTGTTAATTAACTGACTTCCTCACTTGCTAAAAGTTGACTGAAAGCAAGAAAAAACTTTTATAGAAGAATATTGGAAAATTATTCCTGGGGTATCCAACAAAAAATACTCCTTTCATCTTTACTTTTGATTTACTAAAACATACTCTTTTAAAAGTTTTTCTTGTCTTCAGATCTGGGAATGGAAACATGTATTTATAATTTCAGAAAACCATGATATGTGAGCATATTTTGATAAGAAAAGAGTCAGAAATAAGATATCTTTAAACACTCTAGGTTAACTATGATTTTAAATACACAATGCAATCCACAAGGAACACCTATGGAACCATTAGTCAAACTCGTGGTATCGCATTGACTGAAGCTGCTACAAAAGACTCTTTAATCTGCTTAAAAACAATTATGTTACTTTGAGGCCAAAGGTATACCTGGAGCAGCTGTTGCATTTTCAATTATTTTATTTTTGTTGAAATCTTTTGTTATGATAGAAAGAAGTGTCTTTGTTTCTCTAGATCACATGGGAAAACTTGTGTATGCATATAACTTCTCTCTAAAAGTATGATGATATTACACTAGAGTTATCTACAGATAAAAACATAATTGAAAATCCCCAAGAGTATGTTTGAAGAAAGTCATTGCCCGTGAAGAATTATGTATTTTCAGTTTTCTTTATTTAGTTTTCCTCTGACAGTTTCTGAATGCTCAATGCAAAGTAATAGGAAGCTTGAGAGGCTGCTTGACTTATTTTAATTTTAGAGACTATTGAGAGAATGCTGACGTGCAAGTGAAATGGGAAAGCTACACTTTTAAAGGAACGATAAGGAAAGTGAACTATTTATAAGCTTTATTCTAAAAAAACACACTAGATAATCTCTGCTGTGTTCAATAATCTCTTGCAATGGCCACACAAAACTCACAGAGAGTACTCACTTTTATGGGGGAGTTAACAAGTTGAAATTCAGTATCAGAAAGGTTGACTCTTTGTCTACGGTATCTTAACTGTCCCTGCAGACATGCCTCTTTCTCGTCTCCAGTTCTGCTTGTCCCCTCGGTCTTTCATCTCTGCTGATGCTACCATTGGGGACAATTTTCTGCCATAACTCTGGCTCATCGCCGTCTCTCTCTAGAACTGAAGAGGTTTAGAACAGGAAACTCAAGATGCAGTTCAGTCTTGGCTCTTCTTTCTCAATGGTAATGAAGTCAGTCTTTTTGCTTCTGACTGGCTTGTTTTATACCTAGTGAAATGACAAAGCTCACCAATCTCTTCATTAGAGTCTCATAGACACAATTTTCATTTTTCCTCTCAGTAGTTTTGGGGAAGTTACAAAGACTATGTGTAGGAGACTCAGTATTACACATATTTCTATATTAATATTGATTTTGAATTGTATTGAGTCAATATGGATTGAGAGGGAGCCTGCACAACAGAAACCCTGCCTGGTTCTATACTATCATCACAGTCATGGCTCTGTTTGAGCCATTGCTATAGCCACTGTACTAATCCTTTTAATAAATGGTCTTCCTCTTTTCTGCTGTCTATTTACAAAGCATGATATCTTTCACCAAGACTGCTTCCTCCTGGTTCAGACACATACTAGTTCTCAAAATAACGTTTTTGCTTTTAAGTGCATTAAAGAGGTCTTTTGCAGCAGATTGACCTAATGAACAATGGCGTTGGATTGTTTGCCTACTGCTTCCATGAGTATTCTTTGTGGATCCAATCGAAATGAAATCCTTGAGAAACTCAATTTTTAAAATATTTATCATGATGTTACTTATTGATCCAGCTGTGGTGATTTTTTATGCCTTTATATATTTTTAAAATCATTTTATTAGGGGCTCATACAACTCTTATCACAATCCATACACACATCAATTGTGTAAAGCGCATTTGTACATTCATGCTGCCTTTATATTGAGGTAGAATCCTTACTGAAGACTGCAGTTTTATCTTCATTAGTGCATGCTTCAGGCCCTCTTCCATTTCAACAAGCAAGGCTGAGTCATCTGCATATAACAGCTTATTAATGAACCTTCCACTCATTCTGATGTTGAGTTTTCAAAAAGTCAATTTTCTCAGATTATTTGCTCAGTTTAGATTGCAGAGGTATATGAAAGGACACAGACTATGCACGCATTCTGATTTCAACCATGCATACTCCCCTTGTTCTGCTTGGAAAGTGTATACTGGTCTACGCACAGTTCCTGCATGAGCACAAGTAAGTGTTCTAGAAATCCCATTTTTCACAAACTTATTCATAATTTGTAATGATCTGCACAGTCAAATGCCTGTCATATACTAATAAAATACATTCATTATGATGTTCTCTGATTTCAGACAATATCTATGTGACTGCAGCAAGTAGAGCCCTTCTTTCATATTTTCTTTTGAATCTACCTTGAATTTGTTGCAGTTTCCTTTAAGATGTAGTGGTGCTGAAACAATGTTAGTTAGTTAGTTAGTTAGTTAGTTAGTTAGTTAGTTAGTTAGTTAGTTAAAACAAATTAGTTTTAGCAAATTTTTTGGTGCAACATCTATTAAATTTTTCAGTAATTTTCCACATCTGTTGAATATCCTTTCTCGGAGTGGATATTAATGCTATTCCATTAATTCCTGGATCCTTGCTCTTTGCCAAAGTCATCAGTGCATTTGGGTTCCTCTTTCAATACTACTGGTTCTTGATTATATGTTACTGTGGTGGGTAGATTTTATGTCAACTTGATGGTTTCTGTGGGGAGGTAGGATGAAGGTGGCAGCCTGATGATGCCTTATTGAAGGGATGACTTTTTTTACGAGAGAAACTAAGAATTTCTCCCTCTCTCTGCCTATTTACCTGTATGCATTTTGGGACTCTTGTGTTTTCCATCAGGTGCAACCACATGTAGGCCACCTGCCCAGAGAGCTTTTGGCGCTCTGCCATGTTTCTGCTGACCTTGGACCAACATGACAGTGAACCACCTGCTTGTGATCATCTTACATCCTGCTTTGCTTTTCTGTGTCATCAGACTTCGGCTATGAGAGTCTAACGAGGGTTCAAGCTAGTGTCAGACCCCTGGATTTAAGATGAACTGCTCTGGAATGCTTCTTGATATAAGATTAGTTCTTGACATTAGTTGTCTGTCTTATACATATATGAGTGTGACAGGTTTTATTTCTATAGATAAACTAGCCTAACACAATTACCTTCTGAAATGATTGATGATTTGCTTTTTTTATTTTTTGTACATTGACGCTGTACATTTACTCTATTTTTCTAAGGTCATCCATAATTTATATATAAAGATTAATTTTAGAATAAACAGCTTTTAAAACCAACTACTGCTCTTCTGTATTAGCAGTGTATCAATTTCAAGGAAAAGTTCAAAGAAAAAAGCAAACGAAAACCAACGAAACACTAAATTTTTACTAAACCTATTTGAATAATTTTTGTTAGTAATTTAAATTGTATTTTCAAATTTATTTAGTCTTCATAAAATGTTCAATGTTAATTGAAAAAAGGAATTGAAAAATTCTGGTCAAGTATTTAATTAATTTACATATAATTGTTCAGCTCTCTTAAATATGGAAATATTATAATCTCATGAAGTGTATCATCTTAGTGTTAGACTACCATCCAATACAAATACAATTTAAGTGTGAATCCATGATAAATTTGGATCAGAGTCTAGATTATTGTGATCCATAAACAACTATTCTAAAATTTACCAGTACTTTCTTCCTATGATGTCTTAGTCTGGAAGTTCTACTGAAAAGTGCAACACAAGCCTCTCATGACAAAAATGTGGTGAATGTGCATGTAGTTTACTGGGTAACAGTTTAACCTGTGTCTCTTACATAGAAGATGAGAAGTGTCCTGACATAGATGAGATTAATGATTTTTAAACCTTGACTTGCACAAGGTTATTCATCGTTAAAAGAGTGAAGCTTAAAGGCTAACTCAGTGTGTAACTGACCTCAAGGCCAAAATTCCATATTCCAAATCACTGGTATAATTTTAGGTAAATATCTATTGTCTACAAGCCCCTACTCTTAATTATCAAGTGATGTTATAACAGAAATATCATAAGTGAATAACATTAACATACAGAACATTATTCTCTCACAGGGTAGATCAGGGTCACAGCTCTAGGGAAAATTTTTCTCTCTGTGGTGGTTTTGGAGTGAAGTCTTGTCCTTGCTCCTCCTCTGTGAGATTGGCACCTCTTGGAGATCCCCATGTGTCTCAGCATCTAGAAGACTTCCAGTGCAAGTGCCATGGTTCCAAAAGACATGCGCTGCTCTCAGCTCTTCTTACTTGTGTAGTCAGTTTCTCTCTCTCTCTCTCTCTCTCTCTCCTCATTTCTTTCATTTTTTGTCTCTTGTAAGTAAAAAAGGTCATACTGCAGGGAAACTTCCTTTGCATTTGGACTGGGCTGTGACTTAATTAGGGCTGATGCCTGCCATAGCAATGACCTTAGATCAGATCAGATCTAACCATACGATATATCATAACAAGTCAATACTAAACTCACTGCCATCAAGTCAATGCCAACTCATAACGACTCTATAGAAGAGTTGGGAGCTACTGCTATGAGTTTCCTAGACTATTTTTTTTAGTGTTTATCTTTTTCTTTTAAAAAATCATTTTATTGAGGGCTCTTATAGCTCTTAACACAATCCATATATACATCCATGTGTCATTCACATTTGTACATATGTTGCTATCATCATTTTTAAAACAATATTAGGGGAGCAGACAGAAATTGGGCCTCTACTCAAGCACTCCCTCAATGGAAGAATGCTTTGTTCTAATAACTTAGCATTCGGTGATGCTCACTTTTCTGACATGATTGGTGAAAAAAAAAAAAAGGATGCATAAGCAAATGTGGTGAAGAAAGCTGATGGTGCCCAGGTTTCAAAAGATGTAGTGACTGGAGTCTTGAGGGCTTAAAGTTAAACAACCAGTTATCTATCGGGAAAGCAACAAAGCCCACATGGAAGAAGCACATAAACCACTGTGATTGCAAGGTGTTGAAGGGATCAGGAATCAGGCATCAGAATACCCAAAACAAACAACCATTTTGAAGCAAACAAGGAGGTTCTAAATGGAGACCCAAAGCCCATCTGTAGACAATCTGACATCCTCTCACAGGAGGGTCACAAGGAAGGGACTAACCCGCCAAGATGCAGTACAGCACCAAAGAAACACACAGCATTCCTCTATTTCAATTGCTCCCTACCCCCCACTGCCCCCCACCCCATGGCCCCAACTCTATCTTACAAACCTGGCTAAACCAAAATATATACACTGCTACAGATAAGAGCTCTCTACTCACAGAATCCAGGACAGATAAACCTCTCAGGACCCATATTGAGAGCTATGATACCATGAAGGTAGGGGAAGGTGGGACAAGGGAGAGAAACGGTGTACAGATGGCAATGATTGACAGACAACTTCCCCCCACACAAACACACACCGGGGGGATGAACAACAGAAACTTGGGTGAAGGGAGACAGTGCACGATGTAATATGAAAACAAAAATTTATAAATTATGAAAGGTCCATGAGTATTAGAGGGTTGGGATGGGGACAAAAAGAGGAGCTGATATCAAGGGCTCAAGTAGAAAGAAAATGTTTGGAAATGGTGTTGGCAACATATGTACAACATTATGCATCAGAAGATTCAAAACAATCACACCAATGATAATGAGTGGAGTCTGAGTGGAAACCCAAAGGCCATCCATGGAGGACTGGAAACTCCCTCACAGAAGGGTCACAAGGAAGGGATGAGTTAGAGGGCAGTATACCACTGATGAAACACACAACATTCCTCTAGTTCTTTAATGCCCCCCTCCTCCCCCAACATATTAAGACCCCAGTTCTACTTTACAAACCCGGTTAGACAGGAGCAATACACTGATACAGAATCCAGGACAGATAAACCCCGCAGGAACAGTAATGGGAGTATTGATACCTTGAGGGTAGGGGGAAAGAGGGGAAGAAGGGGACAAAGGGGGAACCAATTAATGTAAAACTTGCACCCCCCAGGGAGAACGAACAACAGAAATGTCGGTGAGGGGAAACAGAGGAAAATGAAGATATGAAAACAATCATAATTTATAATTTATCAAGCGTTTACAAGGGTAGGAAGGGGGGAGTCTCCCACTAGGAGGCTGATAACATTTTGATAACTTTCTTATTTTGATGGCAATATTTCTGTGAAATTTTACTGGGATTTTATAGATTTCCACCTTAGACTTTATACATCATGTTTATCTATGGGTGGTTATGTCTCAATAGAAATTCCCCATTTCCTCAAAAATGTCTATTTGGAAATTAAATAGCGCATGATTTAACAAAGGCTATCTTTCATTATTAGACGTTGAAAAAATTAGGTAATATTTGCCAAAAAAGAAAAACAAATTACTGCTCTTTAAAAATTATTTTTAATTAATTATTTTGTTTGTGCATAAGCTTAATTTTTGTTACATAGGTTTAACTTTATTTTTAAACTAAATATATATTTTTAAGTATGTTTATCATTCAAAATTCTGTGGTCTTAAAAAAACTTATTGTCTATAAATCAAACATCAATATATCTAACAACCATAGTTTCTATTAAAATGTTTTATTCCTTCAAGCTTGAAAATAAACAAGCTTGAAAATCAACAAGCTGAGAAGCATCAAAACCCACATGGAAGAAGCACACCAGTCTGTCTGACCACGAGGTGCAGAAGGGACCAGTTATCAGACATCAAAGAACTAAAAATCAGATCAGTGGGTGCCCACCTTCCTGATACGATCACTGAAGACAAACGTGTGCATAAGCAAAGGTGGTGAAGAAAGCTGATGGTGCCGGCTATCAAAAGATATAGCGTCTGGGGTCTTAAAGGCTTGAAGTTAAACAAGCGGCCAACTAGCTCAGAAGCAACAAAACCCACATGGAAGAAGCACATCAGCATGTATGACCACTAGCTGTCGAAGGGATCAGGTATCAAGCATCAAAGAACAAAAAACCATATCATTGTAAAGGTGGGTGAGTGCAGAGTGGAGACTCAAAGTCCGTCGGTAGGCAACTGAACACCCCTTTACTGAAGGGTTGTGGGCAGGAGCCAATCAGGGTGCAGGGTGGCAATGATGAAACATATAACTTTCCTCTAGTTCTTAAATGCTGCCTCCCCCACACTATCATGATCCCAATACTACCTTACAAATCTGGTTAGACTAGAGGATGTACATTGGTACAGATAGCAACTGGAAACACAGGGAATCCAGGATAGATGACTCCTTTAGGACCAGTGGTCAGAGGGGCGATGCCTGGAGGGTGAAGTGAATGTGGGGTAGAAAGGGGGAACCGATTACAAGAATCTAAGTATTGCCTCCTCCCTGGGGGATGGACAGAAGAGAAGAGGGCGGAAGGAGACGTCAGACAGTGTAACTTATGACAAAACTATAATAATTTATGAATTATGAAGGGTTCATGATGGAGGGGGGAGTGGGGATGGAGGGGGGAAATGAGCAACTGGTATTAAGGGCTAAAGTAGAATGCAAATGTTTTGAAAATGTATGAGGGTAACAAATGTACATATGTGCATGACACAATGGATCCATGTATGGATTGTGATATGAATTGTATGAGCCCCCAATAAAATAATTTTTAAAAATGTTTTATTCCAGATTGATTCATTGATGCATGCTAAAAAGTAACTTTAAGTTTATCAAATGAAATAAGTTAAAAAAAAAAAAACAACCAAAAGACAGGATACATATTCTTCATGTAAATGTTATTATATTTTTCACTCAGAGAGTATAAAAGAGTTTATAAATATTTGAATGTGAAAATTAAAGCATATTAAAAATTCACAGAAAATCAACTTCAAGCCTGAAGTAAGACAAGACATTATGAAGTATTATTATTTGCCATGGAAAAAAATTGGATGGACATTTTTAGAGTTTTCAGTTTTATAACACTGTCAGAATTATGCTCTAGGATTTATATTCTATGCAAGATCTCATTTCCAATCTGTTTTCACAATAGTTCTTCATATACAGAGAAGACTGTTCAAATTATGTGTTAACAGCCTTGCTGAATTTTCTTCAAACTGCATATTTTCAAGGGAGAAAAAGAAAAATATAAGAACATGGATTAAGTATATTTATTAGAGAGTTAATGTGTTTTCTCAAAGTTAGAATAATTAGAAGCATTTTTAATAAAGTTACCTATTATTAAATGTTTTTAAAATATCTAATTATTAAAACTTGCAATCTCTTGGGTCCAACATTATAATATATTTTAATTATTATTAATTATCATGATTTGTCTTAAATTCTTATAATCCAGAAGTGCCATTTCATTCATGAAAGTCTACTTTAAAACATATATGTATATATATACATATATATAATTTTAATTAATTGAGATTACTCATTATATACATATATTTGAAATGATTTTCTTACTATTTAAATATTTCCATGTTCTTATTCCCCAGCCAAGTCAGGTAGCTATCTTAATTTCTTCCCATTAATAAGAAGCTATTTATATCATTACAGTGAAAAGTGACTTTAGCTTCATAATTCAAATGAAGCAATAAATTTTAATCACAGATCTAAATCTCACTAATGTACTATGCCCTTAGAAAATTGAATTGCTTCACATAGCTTAGTCCAACTTATCTTTATACCTGAGAGCATAGTGGCTATATATTGAGCTGCTAATCACAAGGTCAGCTGCTAGAACCCATCAGCCCTGATAGGGGGATAAGTGAGGCTGTCTGTTCCCATAAGCACTTATAGCTCAGAAACACAAAGGTGTTGATCTACTCTGATATGAGTCAGAATCAACTAGATGACAGTGTAGCAGAACAACAAAGACAGGAGGTTAGATTCAGAAAATATTTTTTTTATATTACCCATATTTACTCCTAAATTTTCCCACAGTCATGCACCATCAACAGAATTGTTGTCATATTTGAGATGTTCTTATGTTTCATGGTTGCCATCATGGTGTCAATTCTTGTCGAGGTCCTTACTCTTTCTCACTGCCCCCACAGTTTACCAAGTATGATGTCCGTCTGCAGGGACTGGTCTCTCCGGTTAACATGTTCAAAGTATGCAAGATGAACTCTCCTCAACCTTACCTCTAAGGATTCTTGTGACTGGACTTCTTCCAAGACAGATGTTTTTTCTTTTGTCAGTCCAGGTACTGCCAATGTTCTTTGACAACAATATAATTCAAATGCAACGTTGTTTATTCCTTATCAAATGTCCAAATTTCACATCCATACCATGCTGTTTAAAATCCCACTGGTTGCTTGTGTCAGCAGTATTTAGTTCTCATGATAGCATCCTTCCTTTTCAACATTTAAAAAGATCTTATGAAGCAGATTTACTCAATGCAATGTGGTCTTAAATTTCTTGACTGCTGCCTCCATTAGCACTGATTATGGATCCAAGCAACATGAAATCCTTGACAATTTCAACTTTTTTCTGTTTATCATGATGCTACTTATTGTTCCGGTTTTGAGAACTTTTGTTTTCTTTACATTGAGTTATAATCCAAATTGATGGCTCCTATCCTTGATCTTCATTAGCAAGTGCTCTTAATTTTCAGCAAACAAGTTTGTGTCATCTGCATATGGCATATAATTAACACGACTTCTTCCAACCCGGATATTGAATTTGCCTTCATATCATCCAACTCATCTGATTGTTTGTTCAACATACAAATTGAAGAAATATGATGAGAGGATGCAATCCTGAAGCCCATCTTTCTTGATTTTAAACCATGAAGTATAATCCCCTTGTGCAATTTGAACGATTGCTTCTTCTCCCTTGTTCAAGTCCACGTGTACATGATTAAGTGTTTTGAAATTCATTAACTTAAAATTTCTCTATTGTTTGTTACAATCCACCGAGTCGAATACATTTGTATAGATAGTCAAAGTATATAAGTCAAAGTATATAAGTAAACATCTTTTTGGTATTTTCTGCTTTCTGCCAATATACATCTGATAGCAGAGCGATATCTCTTATTTCTTATCTTCTTCTGAATCTGAATTGAACCTATGTCAGTAGCCCATCAATGTACTGATAGAACCATCGCTAAATTATCTTCAACAAAATCTTACATGCATGTAATATCAATGATACTGTTCTGTAATTTCCACATGCTGTGTGTCACATGTCTTTGGAATGTGTACAACTATGGATATATTCCAGGCAGTTGGTAACCTATCTCTATTCCAAATTTCCTTGAGTGCTTCAAGTGAACTATTCACTTCTTGAAACATTTCGATTTGTATTCCATCTATTCCTGGGTCCTTGCTTTTGGCTATTCTTTCAGTGCAACTTGAACTTCTTCCTTCAGTACCATTGGTTACTGAACATATGCTACCTCTTGAAATGGTTGAATGTTCTTGATTTTCTTTTTACAGGAACTCTGTAACCTTTCCCTCTTCTTTGGTGTTTCTTATGTTATTCAATATTTTTCCAATAGAATCTTTCAATGTTTCAGCTCAAGGCTTGAGTTGTTTTTCTTTTATTTCAGTTTAAGGTACTCTGAGCAGATTCTTCTTTTATGGTTTTCTAACTCTAGGTCATTATACATTTTATTATAATATTTTACTTTATCTTCTCAAGCTGTCTTTTTAAGTCTTCTGTTCAGATCTTTGATTTTATCCGTTGCTACTTTTTCCAGAGCTACTCTAAGATTAAGAGCAAATTTCAGAGTCTCTTAGGCATACACTTTGATGTTTCATTATTTTCTTTTGTCATGAACAATGTTCATGATGTCTTCTCACAGCTCATCTAGTTTTCTGTCATTAGTGTTTAATGCATCAAATCTGTTCTTGAGATGGTCTCAAAAGTTTGGTGGGATATACTCAAGGTTGTATTTTGGTTCTCATGGACTAGAATTAATTTTCTTCAAAGTCAACCTGAATTTGCACATGAGCAATGGTTGATCTGTTCTACATTCAGCCACAAGCTTGGTTTTGGCTGCAGATATTAAACATCTGCATCATCTCTTCCCATATATGTAACCAATTTGATTTATGTGTATACATTCCATCTTAGGAAGGCCATGGGTATACAGGGTCACCTTTTGTGTTACATATAAAAGAAGGTATTTGATGCAAGCAAGTCATTGATCTTGAAAAATTCTATCCTGTGATCTCCAGCTTCATATCTATCACCAAGACCCTATTTTTTCAACTCCTGATCCTTCCTCTTTGTTTCTAACTTTTTCATTCTAATTACAAATTATTTTCAATGCATCTTGATTGCTTGTTCAATCAATTTTAGACTGAAGGTGTTGGTAGAAATCTTAAATTGTTTCATAAGTGGCTTTTGTGGTTGGTACAAAAATTTGAATAATAGTTGTATTGATTTGTTTTCTTGTATGTAGATAAATATTAACCCATAACAGACAACATTACACTTCAAGATATGAAATGTAAATTTTTACAATTAATGCAACACAATTCCTCTTGATTTTGTCCTTCCATATGATTTTCTGATTCAAAGTGACCCCTGTCAGTCCATTTCAGTTCACTAAAACCTTGAATATCGATCTTTATGTGTTCTAATTCATTTTTAATGACTTCCAGTTTTCTTAGGTCCATATTAGTACATTCCAAGTTCCAATTATTTATTGATGTCTGCAGCTGATTCTTCTCATTTTGAGTTGTGCCCTATCAGCAGATGAAGATTTCAAATGCTTTATTAATGTAGGGCTTACACCACTCATGTCTGTATAGTCAACTAGTTTGAGAAAGCAGATCTTCCTCAATCATATTTTGATTGCTTTCTGATCTGAGCAGTTCATCTTCTGGCACTGCCTATGAATATGTTCTCCTCTATTCATTAGTCCTTCAGTAATAGACAATGTTTAGATTCTATGCATAAGGTTTTTTGTGTCTAATTCCTCAGAAGTGAATAGTGTTTCCTTCTTTATAGCCTGGTCTGAGTCTGGAAGCTCTGCTGAAACCGGTTCACTTTGGGTGATTCTGCTGGCATTGAAATACCAATGACATAGTTTACAGTATCACTGCAACACAGACGCCACCACAATATGACATACTGGCAGAAATTGGGCATAAAATCTATCTATTGGCTGCTAAATGTATGAAATTTTGCTCATTTAAGACAAAATTTGGATTTTTAAATCCTCAACATTCACTTTTTGATTTATTACAGAGAATTTCTTAAAACATGCTCTTAGCAAGTGATCAAGTACTTGATTGCTAACCAAATGCTTTATGTTCAACTAGTCTCTGTGGTAGTTGGGTGATATTATGGCAACTGGACACTCTTGGAAATGGGTGGAGCCAAAACTGTCAATCAAGTGGTAGCTTAATGACAACAACTTGGGGTGTGTGGCCTTTTTTGAAAGTGAGCAACTCTGGGAAATGCTCTTTCTTTTCCTTTCTTCTTCCTGTAACTCTGCCTGTCTTCAGCATTAGTCTTCCAAACTTGAGCGATGCCAGTGTCCTGCCATTTTCCCACCAACCTTGGATCTCCATAATTCTGCACACAATAGCCTGTGATCTTTCTGGTCTCGTTTACCTTTCTGCATCATTGGCATGTGGCTATGTCACTATGAAGAGAGACTTATGAACTAGCATTGTATTTATGGTCTTGGATTAGGCTGGGCTGGAATGACTTCTTGATATATAAATATTTCTTGAGGAAAGATTCTTTGTTATACACACATGAATGTCACATACAGTGAACCCTCGTTTATCGCGGTTAATCGGTTCTAGACCCTACTGTGATAAATGAAATCCCGCGAAGTAGGATTCCTTATTTGTAAATAAAATATTTTCATAGTTAGAGCATAGAGGATTGCAGAAGAGGATTCTGGTTGAGGTTTGTCTGCTGTAAAACGCTGATAGAGCTGCCTTGCCTTCTCCCGGATGACTATCAAATCCAACGGAATGTTTTTCTTGTGCCTGTCATTGATCCAAACGGCTAGAACAGACTCCGTTTTTACTATGAACTTATTACGACTTGTCATGATGCGCTTTGCTTCCTTGTTGAAAGTGAAAGTAGCCATAACACGGATGTTTTTTTCCTCTTTACGGATGGAGCGAACAGAAGACTCATTCAAGTCAAAATGGCGTGCAACCTCCACGCTTTTCTTGCCATCTTTGATCATATCCAAAAGTTTTACCTTTTCCTGGATGGTGAGCATCTTCCCCTGGTGCTTATTTTTATCGTCAGAAGGCTTAGAAGAAGCAGCTCGTTTAGGAGCCATCATAGGGCTTAGATAAAATTTCTTAAAAATCGTAAACAATGACAGTACACTGTACAAAAGCAAAAATGCATCTGATACGTAGCTCCAATACGTAGCAATGCAGACAGAAGCGTGTACAGTATGAGCCAATCAGTGGCAGTAATGACAGAGCATGCGCTGTTACGCAAAAACCGCGATAGAGCGAAGCCGCGGAAGTCGAAGCGCGAAGTGGCGAGGGTTCACTGTAATTTGTTTCTCTAGACAACTTGGCCTAAAAAAATTATGGTAGCATTTGAGTGGGGAACTAGAGAAATAAATTATGAAGGTGTACACTGGAAGCTGATCTCTGCCTCTAGGCAGTTGAATAGAATTGGATTTTTTTTCTTTGGATAGCCAGTGGTCAGATATGACCATGCAATTTACTAGGTTGTAATCTGGAAATGATATGGAGAGTGAAACTCTTGAATTTAACAAGCTGTCTTTGGTTATTCTGGCCAGAAATAGCACAAATGAATGCAATGGATGTTAAATGGAATCTTAGTGATTAGAAATACATTTTTATCTTTTCTGAGGTCAAAGTCATACTTCTTAGACAAAATGACTGATCGAAGGTCTGTCCCTGGTTTGATCCTGACAGGGGTCTAAGGCCATATTGCATCTAAATGGGATAGTTTAGATAAGAAATGATTGAATTTGATTGTGTCAGAACTGTGTTTAGGATCAGGATATATTAGAATTATATTGAGTTCTCCTACTTATTGTTAGTGACATGATGTGTGCTTATAATGCATATAGTATAATGATTACACAGAACTTGTAAGCCCACAACTGTCAGTCTTTGTACTTTCATCTTTTAAATAAATATTAGGAATTTCCTTCAAGGAAATGTATTGTCATAATGAGTTATTAAGAGACTAAGAAAAGAGGCAACTTTTTGGCATTTTGAATTTGGAGAAAGAGGTTTCCACTTAAGCGTGGGAAGTCTGAACTATGAAGAAACTCTCCCATCTAGGACTGAATGGTAAAGGGCACCTAGGGGCAAGTCTATAATGCTCACTAAGTAACCACCTGGAACCATTTGCTGAGATGAAGTGGGGGAAATGCATGGAGAGATGAGTTGAGTTTGGCCACTGGTAATAATGGGTTTGATTCACAGGGAGTAAAAGAGAGATGACAACAGGTTGACTGGTCTGAAGTTTAAGGAGTTGTAATGAATATGGTCCTATGGCACGACGGAGCCTATGGGGCTAGGGTTGTTGAGAAATGGTGATGGGGGCAGTGGTCTGAAGTGAAGGAAGTCATGTGACAAGCACCATGTCTTGCTATGGCATCTATTGACTTGCTTGGAATAAATAGGACTGAGTTGACCAAAATATGATCATATAAAGAGGAAGGTGTTTGTCCCTGCATATATCCAATGACCTTGGATCCATCTGACTCTATGCTAACTGTCTGTGAGCTCCCTACTTCCTGCTTCAGCTTTTTGGCATCAGCTATGTGATTCTGAAGAGGGCCCCGGATAACACTAGGCCTATGGGGTTGAATTGGCCTGGGTTGAGCACTTCCTGGATGTAAAATTGCTTTTTGAAACAAAGTTCTTTCTTGTAGATAAATTAGTGTCACTGGATTTGTTTCTGTAAATAGATCACCTGGCCAAACACAATTTCCAAGGGAGAAAGCTGTAATGGCTGTCTACCAGGTTATGACTCATAATGATCTTATAGTACTAATTAGAACATCTCCACAAGTTTCTAAAGGTTGTATACAGTTACTGAAGCAAACTGCCTCACATTTCTCACACATAACAGCTAGTGGGTTACAACAGCTGACCCTTTGGTGATCAGCAAAGGTTTAACTCACTACACTACCAGAGATATTTCTGTAAATATTATAACACAGTAGGACAGTTCTACATCATAATATAGGGCCACTAAGTATTGGAAAATATTATTAGGAGCCAAGGGTTTTGTTTTCCTTTTAAACAAAATTTTAAGAAAATATACATGATGGCACAATGATTAAGCAGTCAACCAATGTGACAGTTGGTATCGTGCCACTTTGCTTGGGCCAGAATTCTCAATAGTTTGGCAATTGGTAATACAGCATGATGTAATAACACAATGTAATCAATTCCAAAATGAGATTTTCTATGAGTAGCCAAGCAATTTCAAGTTTAAAGTAGAGTGCAATGAGTAAATTCTATTATTAGGTTACCTCTGTCATTTTTATCACCAAACCAAAATTCAGAGAGGAATTACTGAAACCCAAATGAAGGCTGAGCATGATAGTGGAACGAGGAAAGTAAAAGGAAATAGAGGAAAGAACTAGAAGGTAAAGGGGATTTATAGAGGTCTAAATACAGGCATGTACATATGTAAATAAATTTATATAAGATGGTGGGGAAATAGATCTATGTGCACATATTTATAGGCTTAGTATTAAGGCAGGAGATGGACATTGACCTCCACTCAAGTACTTACTCAATGCAAGAACATTTTGCTATATTAAATTGGCATTCCATGATGCACACCTTCTCGACACGATTGCTGAAGACAAATGTGTGCATAAGCAAATGTGGTGAAGAAAGCTGATGGTGCTCGGCTATGAAAAGATATGGTGTTTGGGGTCTTAAAGGGTTGCAGGTAAACAAGCAGCCATTTAGCTCAGAAGCAACAAAGCCCACATGGAAGAAGCACACCACCCTGTGTGACCACTATTCTTTGAATATTCTATTACCTTCTACAACTAAAGCTTATTTGTGCTATCTGTTTTAATATGAACTAAATATTAAAGCACTCTACCCTGGGTGTTCTTAATGTATTAAGCAATTTTAACAAAGGAAAAGCTTAAAATGAGCAATCTAAATAAAACACTCAGATTTAAGATTTTTAATGTTTAGCCTTAACATAGACCTCTAGACATGAAATTCATAATAAAATTTGTACAAAAGTTATTTGATATATTTGCTTGAGTAAGAAAAGTTTGTTCTGTGTTTTCAATATAGGCAATGTGATCATTGTTTTGTGACATTTGGAGATATTTCTAGTTATTAAAGGATTTATAAATTATATATTGTTGATTTGTAATATTTTATGAAGAGACATTACAAAATAGGAATACATGCAATTTTATGGGTTTATAAACTATGAAAGACCATTCATTATTTACATGTAAGCATAAGGTGAATATGAAGAAAAAATTTAAAAGTGTGCAAGAGTCAAACTATGACCTTTGTTACATCCCACAAGAATTTGAAGACAATATCAAGAGTGAGCTTGGTGCATTGACCACTAATAACGGAAGACCAGATGAACTGTGTGATGACACCAAAAACATCATGAGTGCCTATCAGAAGCTCATTAAAAAGAGTAAAATCAGATAAGATCAATGTGGATGTCAGAAAAACTTCTGACACATTCTGTTAATTGGAGAGTAGCTAAGGCAAATAAAAGAACTGAAAAAGTTAAAGAGCTGAACAGAAAATGTCAAACGACATCTTCTGAAGAGAAAGTAAATTACTATAATGAAATGTGCAAAGCCCTATAGTTAGAAAAATCAAAAGGGAATAACACACTCAGCGTATCTTAAAATGAAAGATCTCATTATCTAGGAAAAATACTGATTGATGCAGAAAGCATCAAATAAAGATGGAAATGATATATTATCAATATATAAAAAAAAATACAAAACACCTCAACCATATTAAGAGATAGCATATGAAGAACAATCAATGGTAATGAAGGAAGAAGTCCAAACTGCACTGACATTAGTCAAAAACAACTGACTAATTGTTGAAATGCAAAGCAAATTGATGAAATACAAAGTAAAATGTTTCAACAAGCTGAGGAAGTACTAGAAGCATTCACTAATTTATACTAATAAATTTGGAAGACAGCTCCGTGGCTAACTAACTTAAAGAAATATATATTTTGTACCCATTCCAAAGAAAGTTGACAGAGCAGAATGCATACATTATAGAACAATATCATTTAGATCATGTTCAAGTGTAATTTTGCTGAAATCATTCAACAACAGTACAAAGACAAGGAGCTTCCAGAAATCCAAGCCTGGTTCAGATGAGGACAAGAACAAAGCATATTATTGTCAACAACAGGTGGATCTTGGTTGAAAGCATAAAGTACCAGAGAGATATTTACCTTTGTTTTACTGGATATACAAAGGTATTAGACTATATAACCCACAAAAATTATGGATAGCTTTGAAAGAATGAGAATTCCACAACATTAATCTGATCACATGCAAAATCTTTATAAAGATCAAGAGGCAGTTATGGGAACAGAACAAAGGAATATTCATGGTTTAAATTCTGGAAATGTGTGTTAGGGTTGTATCCTCTCACCTTACTTATATGTTGAGCAAATTATCAGAGAAGCCAGATTATATGAAGAATCATTCAATATCAATGCCATTCTATTTTTTTTTTTTTTTGTCTTTCATTTTGGACATGAATTGCTGGAACTCTGAATCCATTTCAATTTTACTTTTCTCCTCCTTTTTTTTAAATCACTGAAATCACTATTTCAGTTTGAGGGATAAGGAATCTAGAGGAATTTTTAATGTATTTATGTTTTAGATTTTAAATAAACATTATATTTGTAATATATATACATATATATACACACACAGCTCATCTCAAGAAATGAAGTCATCAAAAATATCCTCCTGGTAGACTTCCCATTTCGCATCTCCCCCTTCTCTGTCCATGCCCTCATGTTTCTGGATGATAAGATTCAAATGGCTGATTCTCAGCCAGTTCTTTCAGTATGATTCGGTTTTTTCTTCCATTTTTATACTTTCTTATTTGCTCAAAATTTTACTCATGGAATTTTTCAAGATTGAAATTTGA
This sequence comes from Echinops telfairi, assembly GCF_000313985.2. Lineage (NCBI taxonomy): Eukaryota > Metazoa > Chordata > Mammalia > Afrosoricida > Tenrecidae > Echinops > Echinops telfairi. Next base: position 7,200,972 of record NW_022111372.1, on the reverse strand, counting down.
AGCTTGAACTTTTCTTCATGTTTTCCCTTCAGCCTGAGTTATGTTGTGTATAATTTCACCAGGACTTCCCACATTTCATTATCTTTTAAATCTACCTTTTGAAATGTTCTGTTCATCCATTTTGCTTCATCATTTCTTCCATTTGCTTTAGCTACTCTACTTTGAGCAGCACGTTTACAGACCCACAGGCCTTGAATGAGGGGAAGGCCAGATCCCTTTGAAGGAGGACCCTGCTACATCACTGAAGGTTTATACTGTTAGTCTTTCTTTAAGCCTTCCCCAAAGGGACTTGTAGCCTTTCATAAGAGTAACTGTTCACTGGGGGAAAGGAAATAATCAAACTTTTCAGGGATTACTGGACACTGGCTCAGAACTGACACTAATACCAGGAGATCCAAAATGTTTCAAAGACCCACCAGTCAGAGTGCAGGCTTAGGGAAGTCAAGTTATCAATGGAGTTTTATCTCAGGTATGCCTCACTGTGGGTCAAGTGGGCCCGCAGACCCATCCTGTGGTTATTTCCCCAGTTCCAAAATGCATCATTGGAATAGACATACTTAGTAACTGGCAGAACCCCCATATTGGTTCCCTGAAATGTGGAATAAGGGCTATTATGGTAGGAAAGGCCAAGTGGACACCATTAGAACTTCCATTGCCTAGGAAAATAGTAAACCAAAAACAGCACTGCATTCCTGGAAGGATTGCAGAGATCAGTGCCACCATCAAGGACTTGAAAGATGCAGGGGTGGTGATTCCTAACACATCCCCATTTAACCCACCTATTTGGCCTGTAAAGAAGACAGATGGATCCTGGAGAATGACAGTGGATTATCATAAACTTAACCAGGTGGTCACTCCAATTGCAGCTGTCATTCCAGATGTGATTTCATTGCTTGATCAAATTAATACTTCTCTTGGTACGTGGTATGCAGCTATTGATCTGGCTAATGCCTTCTTCTCAATAACAGTCTCGAAGGACCACCAGAAGCAGTTTGCCTTCATTTGACAGAGCCAACAATATACTTTCACAACTCTCCCCAGGGGTACATCAACTCTTCTACCCTGTGCCATAATTTAGTACAAAGGGACCTTGATCACCTGTCTATCCCACAAAATGCCACACTGGTCTATTAAATTGATGACAATATGCTGATTGGACCCACTAAATAGGATGTATCAAAGACCCTAGATTCACTGGTACAACATATGCATACAAGAGTTTGGGAAATTAACCCAACGAAGATGGGTCCAGTGGTGTGGGGCATGTTGTGATATTGCATTTGGCATTTCCCATGACTAAAAAGGAGGCACAGCGCCTACTGGGCCTCTTTTCATAATATGCTTTGAGCATGTTATTAGGGAAGACCATTCTCTGGAAAAGTACATCATGCTTGGACAAGTAGATGGGTAGGGAAAAAGTGGAAGATCCTCAAAAGATTGATTGACAAAGTTTCTGCAATAATAGGCTCAAACACCAAACACAAAACAATTGTGAGGATGGTGCATGACCATGCGGTGTTTTAATTGGATAATCATAATTTACTATGCAGGGAATGACAAACTCAAAAAGAATAACATCATATTTATCATCAAAAAGATCATTTCATTTTGAAATTCAACGCTATCTGGAATAGTATGATATTTATATGCCCAAAAGGAAGACCTTTTAGGGTTCAGGAATTTATAGAATAGCCATCAAAATGCTTCAGAAAGCTGAAGAAGCACTGGAACCACTCACTCTTCTATGCCAGGAAAATTGAAAGACAGCAACCTTGACAACTGACTGTAAGAGTCTCATATTTTTGTATATTCCAAAGAAAAGTGACCCAACAGAATATTAAACTATAAAACAATATCAATGATATTGCACCCAAGTAAACTTTTGCTTAATATCATTTAACAATGACTGAAGCAGCACATTGTCAAGGAAGTATCAGAAGTTCAGGCCAAATGATGTCAGGTGGATCTTGGATCAGAGAAAAGAATACCAGAAAAATGTTGACTGTCTTTCACTGATTATGTAAAAGTCTTTCGACTGTATGGATCATAATAACTGGATACCTTGAGTGCAATGGGAATTCCAGAACTCTTCTTTATGCTCCTTTGTAACCTTCACATGGATCAAGAGACAACTGTGCAAACATAACAAGAGGATTCTGTGTTTTTCTAAAGTTAAGAAAGATGTGCATCAGAGTTGTGCATATGTATCCTCTCACCATATTTACTTAAGTGGATTATATGAAAAACAGTGTGGCATCAAGTTTGGAACTGTAAAGCTTTATTAACAATTTGAGGCATGCAGATGGTACAACCTTGCATGCTGAAAATGAAGATGACTTGAATCACTTGCTGAAGATTATCAAGGATTGTAGCCTTCTGTGTGTACTACAACCCATTGTAAGGAATACCAAAATCTACATAACTGGACCAAGAGGTAACATCACAATAAACTGACAAAGGATTGGAATTGTCAAGGATATTGCCTTACACTGATCCACAATTCATGCTCATGAAAGCATCAGTCAAGATTTCAAACGATGTATTGAATTAGGTAAATTTGCTGCACAAGAACTTTTAGAGTATTGAAGAACAAGGATATTACTTTGAGGAATCTGATGCAGCTGACCCAAGCCATGCAATTCTTTATCGCATCCTATGCATTTAAAAGTTGGACATTGAATAAGAAAGACTTTAGAAGAGTCACCTATTTGAATTGTAGGGCTAGAGAAGAATATTGAAAATACTACCATAATCTACTAAAAGAACCAACCAATATGTCTTGGAAGAAGTAAGCTCAGAGTGCTCCTTAGAAGCAAGGATGGCAAGATCTCAGCTTACATACTTTGGATATATTGTCAGGAGACACCAGTCCTTGGAGAAGGATATTTTACTCAGGTAAATTCCCTGGTGTCTTTTCAATTGGTTCAAATCTATGGCTATGCTTGTTGATCCTCTCCCCCATGCTTTGAGCACAAGGCAGCTAACAGTTCAGGGAGCTCTGGGGTGGGGTCCTGTGACTAGCTTTCAGAAATTCCCCTCAAGTCTGGGATTATGACCCATTTTGGATATCAGCTTGTGGCAGAGCATAAACAGGTAGCCACAGCCCTGGGGGCAAATTCAGTTCCAGTTGGCTGAAAAGAGTACAACTTCTCTGGGAGTCAGCATGACAGCTACAAAATCAAAGCACACCATAATCCCAAGATAAAAAAGAAAAAAAAAACATGTATTTTCTCCATAGGAACTGCAAACCCCATGCTCATTGTTTAACTCCAAGACAAAATGGCAGAATGAGTCTTTTAAACATATGTTAGCATAATAATGGGGCCAATGCTAAGGAATGCAAGAAGTTAGGTACAGAGCCCAGAGGATTTCAACATAACAAAGATCCTCTGGAGGGAGAATTAGTTTCAGAGTATCTCACTGAGCACATAACCAGAGCCCAGAGCCAGGAGGTCAGTTTAATTTAAGTCAATTCCAGCTGGTCAGGGGAAAAACAAAAACAACAAAACCCCCTGTGAGCTGTTGAGGCATCAGTGGTGTTGGCACAAGCTGGGGCAGCTCAGCCAACTGAACAGGGGGAGCAACTGCCCTCCCTCAGTGATCCTACATACAGCTGGGGAGGTCTTACCTGTCCTACTTGTGGCTGGGGGATCAACTGCCTGTCCTGGTGTGCTGTACCTGGTTAAGGGAACTTCCTTGCAGTGCTGCATATAGCAAAAGGCAGCTATACTTGTGATCTCCAGCACTCAACACCACTGCAGGATTGCTGCCTGGCCTCCAGCCTCCACTGTGATCTTAACTTCAAGGGTAATTCTGCCCAGCATCTGTGAGACCCTACACCAAGTGGGCATACAACCCTGCTTCCTTGAGGCAGGGTTGGAACTTCTCCAGCCCCACTGTCAAGCGATCAGGCCTCAGCTATTTCTTTTACTTACTATTCTTTTTTTTTTTAATCGTTTTATTAGGGGCTCATATGACACTATCACAATCCATACATACATCAATGGTGTAAAGCACATTTGTACATTCATTGCCCTCGTCATTCTCAAAATATTTGCTCTCCACTTAAGCCCCAGGCATCAGGTCCTCATTTTTCCCCTCCTTCCCCCTCCCACCTCCTTCATGAGCCTTTGATAATTTATAAATTATTATTTTGTCATATCTTGCCCTGTCTGACGTCTCCCTTCACCCACTTTTCTGTTGTCCGTCC
>NW_022111372.1:7186421-7195476 GCF_000313985.2 Echinops telfairi | reverse complement strand
CCTTTCCCCACACCTCCCCCTCTCCCATGTCCCCCCGGAGCTGTCAGTCCTGTTGTTTTCTCCTCCAGATTGTTCATCCAGCTTATCTTATTCAGATAGGCCTGCGTAGATAATAACATGCACAAAAACAAGACAGAGCAAAACCAAGCAACAATATACAACTCTTTATCTTGTCTCTTTATTCTCTCTCCCTTCTATCTTTCCCACTGCAGTTGGTCTCAGTGGGCCCACCTCTGTTTTGTTTCTTTTTCTTCCTTTTACCTCTTCTTTCCCTCTCTTTCCTTTCATTCATCACTGCTGGCTTCCAGGCCACTACGCTCCACCTAGAGCAACTGCACCCAAGCAGCAGGGGGTACTCCAGCATGCTCTCTATGGGAGTGCTGCATGCCACACAAGGTAGCTGTGACATCCCTCTACAGTGCTCCACGCTGGTGGGGAAACCTCTGTCTGCCCTCTACAGTGATTTTGCTGACTAGGACAATTCTGCTCAACAATGGTGGGACCCTACATCAAAAGGTTACACCAACCTGTCACCTTGGGGAAGGATTTAAACATTCTCCACCCCATGTTCAGGTGATCAGGGATCAGCTATCTCTTTACTCTTTATTTTTTTCTTCTCTCTTTCTTCTCTTCTTTTCCACCACAGTAAATCTTAGCAAGCACAGTTGTGGGGTTTTTACACATCTTTCTCTTTCTTTTCTTTTTCTTTCTTCCTTCTCTCTTCTCTTTTTATCTTCTTTTCTGTTTCTCTCCCTCTCTTTACTTCCACAGGCAACTGATGGCTTCCAGTCTACTACCCTATGCCTAAGGCAACTCTACTGAACCAGGGGAGAGAACTTCAGCATGTCATGGCAGTACTGCACATGACACGAGGCAGTGCTACACAACCTATTGCATGGGGCTCATCTATCTATTTCTATTTATTTATTTCCTGATTCTTTCACGTTTTATTCTTTTTTACTCTCCTTCTATTTTCTCTTTCCTTCCCCAGTCTCAGCAGATTCCATTTTTCTTTTTTGTTGTTCTCTTTTTTTGACACTTTGTTTTTGTTGTTATTTTGTCTTTCCTTTTCATTTGTGTGTGTTAGTTTGTTATTTTTGCTCTTATATTTGTTTCCTCCTTTCTCTTTTTTCCCTTCTCTTCTCCCTCTCTTTCACCAAAGGTACAATATGGATTGGAATACTCAATATAGTAACAATATCAGTTCTGCCCAAGCCACTATATAAGTTTAATGCTGATATAAGTTTCAGGATTGTATCCTGAAATGAATACCATCCTTCAAAGAATTGCAAAACTGATTACCAACTTTATATGGAAAGGAAGAAACCCAGAATTATCAGAGAATTCCTCAAGAAGAATGACAAAGTGGGAGGGCTGGCTTTACCTGACTTTAGCACATATTGTGCAGCCACTGTGGTCAAAACATTGTGGTACTAGTATGATGAGAGATATTCAGACCATTGGAAAAGAGCTGAAGATCCAGAAATAAAATTTCAGCATACAGACAACTGATCTTTGATAAGTACCCCAAAATTATCACATGGAAAATGGATGCCCTCTTCAATATGTGGTGCTACAAAAAATGGATATCTACCTGCAGAAAAAAGAAGCAAGACCCTTATCTCAATCAATGCGCAAGAATAAGCTCAAGGTGGATCACAGATCTTGAAGTAAAACCCCAAACTATTAGGGCCATTAATGAGGGATTTGAGACAAACCTGAGAACCTTAGGCTATCTGAAAGAGGGAAGGATACAAATACAAAGGAATCACAAATTGACAAGAAGGATATAAAACAACTGTGTACATCGATATAATTCACCGAGATTAATAAGAGCCCACAGACCTGGAAAACATCTTTAGCAATGACACATCAGACAAAGGCCGTATTGCTAAAATCTACAATACTTTGCAAGCTTACAATAAGAAAAAACTAACTGCCCACTGAGAGGGTGGGCAAATGACCTGAACAGATGTTTCACTGGAGCAGAAATCCAAATGGCCAATGAACATATGAGAAAGTGTTCCCAATCATTAGCCATAAAAGAAATGAAAATTAAAACAACTATTTCATACCACCTAACATCCTCAAAGATAGCCCGATTAAAAAAAAATCAGAAAGTACCAAGAGTTGGAGGGGCTGTGGTGATATAGGAACTCTCATCCACTGCTGGTGGACCTGTAGGTATGTGCAGCCATTATGGAAATCGATTTGGTGATAACTAAAACAGATGGAAATTGAACTACCATACGACCCAGATATCTCCCTACTGGGCATATACCCAGAAGAGGCAAGAAACAAACCAAGGCCAGACTTCTGTGCTCCATTGTTCATTGTGACACAGTTCACAATTGCAAGGAGTTGGAAACAACCCAAATTTCCCTCAACAGATGAATGTATCAAAAAATTTGTGTACATACATACAGTGGAGTATTATGCATCCGTAAAAAGCACCAATGAATGCATGATGCACATTTCTGCATGGGAAGAACTGGAGGAAATCATGTTAAGTTTAGTAAGCCAAGCACAAAATGACAGTACAACATGAGTCCACTGAGGTAAGCTTAAAACAAAACAAAACAAAACAATATGGGGCATAGGGAAAGCTACTATATACATACATCCTTGGGGTGATGTTCAGCAACTATGGCAGGGGCCAAACCCAATCCAGGGATATATATGGCATCCGACTAAAAGAGGAGGAAACAAACAAACAAAAAATGCATGGGTAGGGGATAAGCAGGGTACTAACGCACTGACCAACCCAAAGGGAGGGTATTGTTTATATCTCCACAAGAGAAGGAGTGAGAGACCAGGCTTCAACCCAAAGTGCCAAGACATGAATGAGACAGACTGGTATGTATCAGGGAACCAATAGAGAGGTCTGTGGGGGCCAACCCCAATCCCAACTATGTGGAAACCCCAAAACTCCCTCAGAAGAATTTACTTCAGAGGACAGCACTGGGGCTACAGCTCGGGGAGAGGGCCGAGTCTGCTTAGAACACACAGGAGAAACAAAAAGGAATGGAGAGGGAGGGGAGGACATCCTGGCCCACCAAGCCCAAAAGACGATATTCCTGCTCAGAGCAGACAATGCACAGAGAGAACATTAGGGCTAGCCCCACCATAAGACATGACGTCCCTCACTAAACCATAGCACTGCGGGGGACAATATTGGAGATAGTGCGGGAATTTTGCACAATCTGACCTAATCACACTGGGGCAAAACACTAAGGGCATGTAAGATAGCAGCAAGGGGAGCAAAGTGATGAAATACCCAGAGAATACCAAAAATATACTTTAGATATAGAGTGTGGCACCCCATTAGACTTGACTAGAAAACACTCATAAAGGCCAACAAATAGACCTTGAACTATTTGTAGGCCTTTCCACTTTTGTCAGTGGATTCCTTTTTGTTGTTGTTATTGTTTTGTTGTTCTTGACTTCTTTTGTTTTTTTATTTTGCTTTTATGGGTTTTTGCTCTTATTAATGTATCTATCTAGATAAAATAGGCAGGATAAATAATTCGGAGATGAAAGAACAGGATCAATGGCTCCGGGGGGATATGAGAGAAGGGGAGGTGAGAGAAAGGAAGGGTGGGGGTGGGGGACCAACCCAAGGACAAGGGAACAACAAGTGAACTAAAGTCAATTGGGACTAGGGTGTAGGATACCTAGGGGGGCTTACTCAAGGCAATGAGGCATTGATGAGTTACTAAACCCGAATGAAGGCTGAACATGATGGTGGGACAAGAGGAAAGTAAAAGGAAATAGAGGAAATAACCAGGAGGCAAAGGACATTTATAGAGGTCTAAATACAGGCATGTATATATGTAAAAATATATATAAAAATATAACGGGAGGAGAATAGAAGTATGTACTCATATCTATATGTTAAGAATTAAGGTTGCAGATGGACATTGGGCCTCGACTCAAGTACTCCCTCAACACAAGAACATTTTGTTCTAACAATCCGGCATTCTTTGATGCTCACCTACCGGACGATGGCTGAAGACAAAATAGGTGTATTAGCAAATGTGGTGAAGGAAGCTGATGGTTCCTAGCTATTGAAAGATGTATCATCTGTGGTCTTAAAGGCTTGAAGATAAACAAGGGGTCCAACCCAAGGGGAGCTGTTAAGCAGCAAAGCCCACATAGAAGAAGCACATCAGCCTGTGTGATCATGAGGTGTCGATGGGATAAGGTGTCAGGCATCTAAAACTCAGAACAAACTTATACCCAAGGTGAATGGGGGGCCATGGAGTGGAGACTTAAAGCCCATCAGTGGACAATTGGACATCCCCCCACAGAGGGGTCACAAGGCATAAATGAGTCAATCAGAGTGCAGTACAGCACCGATGAAACACAACTTTCCTCTAGTTCTTTGATGCTTCCTTCTCCCCACTATCATGACCTCAATTCTACCTTACAAATAAGATTAGACCAGAACATACACACTGCTATAGATAAGAACCTGTGGGAATCCAGGTTATATAAACACCTCAGGGTCAACAATGAGAATAGTGATACCAGGAGAAAACTGGGAGATGGTGGGAGAAAGTGGGAATCGATCAGAATGATCACATATAACCCCCTCCCAAGGGGACAAACAACAGAAAAGTGGGTGAAGTGTGACAGAGGACGATGTAAAATATGACAATAATAATCTATAACTTATCAAGGGTTCATGAGAGGGGGCAGGTGGGGAGGAAGGGGGAAAATGAGGAGCTAATATCAAGGGCTCAAGTAGAAAATGAAATGCTATGAAAATGATGATGGCAGCATATGTACAAATGAGGTTGACACAATATATGAAGGTATGAACTGTGATAAGAGCCCACAATAAATGTATTTAATAAAAAAGACAAAAAAACCCAGAAATCTACTTTTTAAAGATTATATGCAAAATTATCCCATACAGCAATTCTATTCTCTAACACCATGTATCATAATCTATTTAATGACAAATTAGCAATCACAACATAAACGTCAATCTACAAAAATTTCCAACACATTAAACAAACAAAGCAAAAAAAATAGTTAAAACAAAGGAATACCAAGTTCATCTGATGAATTGAGCATAATATTTTTGAATTAAATATGAATATATATGTCCAATCAATTTCTAAGAAAATAAGAATGAACTATTTTTAATTATGTTATTAATGAAATTTACTCTTTTACCCAAATTTGACCAGGTATTCCTCTGTATGTATTATGACAAACCTTGAGTAGCCTGAGTCGAAAGGAATTCCCAAACCGTTCACTGTGCTCATGCTGAATTTGTACATGGATCAGGAAATAGTTGTGTGAAACAAAATAGGGAATACTACATGAGTCACAATCTGAAAAGTTGTATATCAGGGGTGTATCTTCTCACCATACTTATTTAATCTGTATACTGAGCAAATAATCAGAAAAGCCAGATTATATGAATAAGAATGTGGCATTATCATAGAAAGTTTTAACAACCTATAATGTGCAGATGATTCTATCTTACTTTCTGAAAATGTGGAGGACTTGAAGTACATGCTGATGAAGATTAAGAATTGTAGCCATCAGCATGGATTAAACTCAATGTATAAAACTCATATCCTCACAACTGGACCAATAGATTGCATTATAATAAATGGGGAAAATGTTGAAATTGTCAAGGATTTTGTCTTGCTTGGATCCACAATCCTTCTGGAGGCACCAATGGAGAGATAAAAGGATGCCTACATTGGATCAATTTGCTGCACAAGACCTTTACAATGATGAAAAGCAAGGAAATTACTTTCAGGACCCAAGTATTTTCAACTGCCTCATACACATGTGAATGTTGGACATTAAATAAAAAAGTCCGAAGAAAAATCTATGCACTTGAATTTCAGTGCTGGCAAAAAATATGGAAAATATTATGAACTGTTAAAAGAACAAACTAACTGGTCTTGTAAGAATTATGACCAGAGTTATCCTTTAGAGCAAGGATGGATAGATTTCTTGTTACATCCTTTGGACATTTTGTCAGGAGAGGCCAGTCCCTGGAGAAGAATATCATGCTTGGTAAAGCAGAAGGGCAGCCAAACGAGGAAGTTCCTTAGCAAGATGATTGACACAGTGACTGCAATACTGGGCTCAAGCATGGGACCACTTGTCAGGATGGCACAGGGATAGGCAGCATTTGGTTCTGTTGTGCGTAGGGTCACTTATGAGTCAAGTGGTCTCAGTGGCACCTGTAGCGTCCCGGCCAGCGGGATGCACGAGCAGGGCCCTGGAGGGAAAGACGAACCTGGATGGAAAGAAAGACACGGAGACGTGGAGCAAGACAAATGCTGATCAAGCTCTGTTTATTTGGGCAAAGTTAGGGGAATATAAAGAGAAACTTGGAGGTGCATATTCTAATAAGGTGCACTGCACAACATCCAATCCAACATGTATATTATAATGAAGCATAAGAATGTTAACCAATCAGTTATCCATCATATTCCCAATATGGTATGTCTGTAGTCCAATGAGTGCTTAGTATTTCAACCAATGGGTGAAGAGTGGGGAAGATAACCAACCAAGGTCACGTAGCTGCAGAACAGTTACAGGTGCACAATGGTCAAAGAACATTTCAGGGGGAGACGGAGGGTAACACAAAACGCAAGCTGTCTCAGACATTTTCATAGAACAAGGATGCTTTGGTGACTAAGATATCTTTAAAGGCATAACCACCTGCCAGTAATTTTCCACTAGGGCCGGTCATTGTTGGAAGGACCTTGAGAATGTCTGCTAGGGCCGGCTCCCAACAGGCACCTAAAAACAATAGCATTCATTCTAGGGTAGGAATTTTTATGCAAGGTAATGCAAATATACTTCTAGCTCAGGGTTAATCAGTTCCTACCCTTATGTAATGCTCTCCTGATGGGAGAACAAGTGTAAGAAGTGACATAAAGAAAACTGAAGCAGAATATGGAACAAAAGTGATGTGCGATAATTGGGAGTTGTGGAGGAGTTATTATAGACAAGTTAGAAAGGAAACGGTGTTTTCTTATTTAAACTACATATGAAACCAACACATCATTTTGGTGGTTATACAATTTTATTTTAACTTGAAGATATGTACAATGTAGAGGTGATATTCAAACTGTCAATCAGGCCACAGCCTGATGGTGCCGCCTTGTGGGCATTGCCTTCCCATAGAGCAGGCCCAGGGTACTTCCTCCTCTGTCTCTGCCTTCATCTTCATGTTTGCTGATTCTGCGAGTTGCAGGAGACCTCTGATGTTTTCCACCAACTTTGGTTCCACACAACTTTACAGCCATAGGCCGGTGACATTCCTGTAATCTGCATCACAGTCTATGACTGCGTGAGTCTGAAGAATGACTTATGGATTATTGTCAAACTTATGGACCTGAATTGTACCAGACTCAGATGTTTTCTTAATATAAAATAGCATCTTAACATAATGCTCTTTTTTAAACATATGTGTGCCACTGGATTTGTTTTTCTAGTAAACCTGGCCTGACACATCCTTTTCCCTTTCTTTCTTTAATTTTTTTCTGTTTGTTTATTTAATTGAAGAGTTATTTAAGAGTTCTATAAACTTGAAATAATTAGATCTACAAACTTTGTTAGAAATATGGTATTTTCCTAAGAATAGAAGTATAATCCGAACTGGAGGAGAAAACTTTTAATTGAAAATGTGTAGCTTAATGATACATGGATTTTTCTGTTATTTTCCCCAGTGAAAAAGTAATAACTTTACTTTTTAATAACATTTCAACATTTTCAATTTTTCTTTGGCCCACAATGTAGTTTTTACTTACTGTTTTGTGGAAAACACATGACTTTAAAATCATGATTTACCTAAGTCATTGCATTTCTCTTTCTAAATTACAGTAAAATATTTTGCTTTTGGTGACTATTCAATATGCCTATGCAAACAACTTTTATTGAAGATGTTGGAAAATATAAAATCCTGGTTTAAACTTTCAAGACTGTAGAAGAAATTTTACAAAATAACTTATTCTGTGAAGGAATATCACCAGAAAATATATTTAGTGGTGTATTAATCAACTGTTTCAGTTTCATGTTTTTTTAGAAAAAGTACTTTATGTTTACAAAAATAAGCATGAAATAAACATTTTTTAAAAGATGAATAAGCAATATTCTCTTTATACTTTTTATTATTTGTGTGTGTTTGCTTCTATTTAAAATATATAGAGTATCTATAATCTCTGATGGGATGTGAAAATAAACTACTATTTAGATTCCTTCCCTGTTGCTGCAGTAACATATTGCCACACGCTTGAAGTCTTTGGCCCAGAAACTTAAGTGCATCACCGATACATGAAATCTGTCAGTTCGAACACAAGTGCCTTCCATGGTAGGGAAGACTGGTGATTGATTTCTGAATGAATGCAGCCTTGAAAAACTAATGGAGTGCAGTTCTGCTGTGGACTCATGGGATAACCACAAGTTGGTGTGGACTTCACGGCAACAACAATGAAAAGCAATGGCTTAAACCTACACACATTTACTGTGGTGTCACAAAATGGGTTTTGGGGGCTCAAATCACACCAGGTGACACTGTCATAAAAGGTAATATCATATTTATTGACTACAATATTTTGGGCGGTGTTTCAAAAGAACTATATTAATTATTTAAATGACCTATATTTATAAAAACATTTTTATAAGCCCAGCTCTTATGTATCAATATACATACTAGATTAAAATCGTATGCTAATTTTATTTGTGAACTTGCTAATGCATGCTAGTAAGAGCTCTTTTTACTACCCAAAACAATAAACAATAGTGTCAGCACACATGACACTATTTGTGAAGCAGTATTTAATACTTACCATAAAACTATTCCGACCCCTCTACAGGGGCTCTGAGACTTCTCTTCAAGGGAGCAAGCAGCCTCATCTTTCTCCCAGAGCAGCAGGTGTGTTTAACCCCTGCACTTACAGTTAACAGGACCCCACAGCACCACTTGGGCTCCTAATGAAAGGAAAAGAAGAAGAAGAAGAAGAAGGAAAAGGAGTAGGAGAAGGAGGAGGAGAAGGAGAAGGAGAAGAAGAAG
>NW_022111372.1:7179700-7185697 GCF_000313985.2 Echinops telfairi | reverse complement strand
AGGAGGAGGAGGAGAAGAAGGAGAAGGAGAAGGAGGAGGAGAAGGAGAAGAAGGAGAAGGAGGAGGAGAAGAAGAAGAAGAAAAGAAGACTTCTGCTCCGTTCCTAATAATGTTATAACAAATAATGTTCTAATTCAGCAGAGAGATTTTATAGATCTTTAGTATGGTTTCATAAAAAATTACTTACTTTGGAGTGATAATTTATTCTGATTTTGCTGTCAATTGTTTGGTGGTAGGGCTACAGAATCAACACCCACAACTTTCCCTGGGTGTCAGCATGGTGGAAACAGATCTAACTGAGAGACACCCTAGAGTATCTGCTGACCTTGAGAGTCGGAGAACATTGGCAGTGGGACTGAGTCTGAATGAAACGATTCATGCTGACACTATGGTTTTGATGTAACTAGAGAAGGGACGGTTGAGGGTCTGTTGCACAGATCGCTTGATGTCACATCACTTTTTACTAAGCAAAATGTAGCATTCAAGGACCACAAGGAGGATAATCTTCATTAAGTAAAAATAATTTTCTGAGATGACTAAAATGATTTCAAAATATGGTCCAGTGCTGAGAAATAATTTAATGAGACTAAAGTGGAACATATATAAACATAGAGTATCAGTTGTTCATTTAGGACCAGAACAATTCAAAGAAACCTTTAAGTGCTATAGAAAATCATGTGAAAGGGAACCCTGCCATGGGCATAAAGTCTGCAAGTTACTGTGAAGTCATGGACACCTGACTTATCACATAATCATCAGATGGTTGAAGTGCCTCCAAAACTCCAGAGTCATTACGATTTAGTAACCCTGACCCAGGGTGATACTGTAAGACAGGACAGAACTGCCCGTGTGCGTTTCTGAAACTGTAACTCTTTTGGGGAACAGAAAACCCCATCTTTCTTCTAAAGAGTTGCTGGTGGTTTCGAACAGTTGAACTGTGGTTAGAAGCTCAACAAGTAACCACTTAGCCCCCAGAGCTGAAGTGATTAGATATGTGAAAATAAAGATTAGGCAAGGTGGAATGAAAGAAGTCTTCCTAGGGTTTTTTTTCCCCTTGAAAGGGAAAAATGGATGCTGATTTCAGTTCTTGGATTGGATGGGTTTTAAGGAAAAATGAAGAAAGGTAGTTTTTAAAAACTTTTCTTTTAAATTGTGAGTTAGGTGGAAGTTTATGAATCAGATTGCCACTTTTGTATTAAAAACTTTTAAAACCTTCCAATGGTTTCCTTTTTGTTTTCCCTGTTCCTTCTTAGAAGATAATAATTACCACTTAAATAATGTTAATACCTGTCAACATTCTAGCCTACACTTAAATAATGTTAATACCTGTCAACATTCTAGCCTATTAGTTCACCTTTTCTCCATTTCCCTTCCACTCCTGGTTAATGATCGCAGTCTGTTTCTTTTAGTATGAAATTTCTTCTTATTATTATTTTTAATGAGTGTCTCATATAATATGTGTCCTTCTGTGATTGAATAATTTCACTCAGCATAATGTCTTCCAAATATGTCCAGGTTATGAGATGTTTCAATAAGCATCATTATTCTATAGCAATGCATAATTTTCTACTGTGTGTGTGCATAAAATTTTATCCAATATTTCACCGATAAGCATTTAAATTGCTTTCATTTCTGTGTTTTTGTGAACAGTGCTAAGATGAATTTGATTGTGCATATATCTCTCTGTGTTGTGTTCCTTATTTATTTGGCATAATTTCTAGGACATAAAATATTTCTTTTAAAAACATTTCACATTTGAGGAAGTGCTGTGCTGCTTTTTATAGTCATACCCACCAGCAGGGCTTGAAGATTCTTATCTCCCCACATCCTCTCTAACATTTGTTATTTTCAGCTCTTTTGATCTCTGCTATTAATTCTTCTGTGAGGTGTTATGTAATAATTGTTCTGATGTGCATCTCTCAAATAAATAGTGATCACTAGAATTTTTCTTGTTTCTGACTCATGTGAATATCTTCTGTGATGAAATATCTGTTCATGTTCTCCTTTCATTGAAGAAATTTGTTTTTAATAGATTTGCAGTTCACTTGTTTACATTATGTTGTCAGAGCTCTTTCAATAAAAACACATTGTGTATGACTTTTTTTGAACTCTTTAGACAATATGTTCTTTCTTATTGTTCCCAATTATTAATGGAATGTGAAAATAGACATACGAGGTTAGCAGTGAAAAAGCTATTCTGTATTAAAGTCAGTTAAAAAATGTTAGATAAATTTGTGTGGCAATTGAAGCTTTTTTTTAATATCCACATGAAAATTTGGACATCAGAGTATAAGCATAAAATCTTGGGTCAACTGTCACCTATTTTCTTTTTATGCTACGTGTAATTTTGGTGTCATGTACTCCATGACACCCATGAAGTAATCTTGTGTAGGAATATATGCACATTGAGAGACTGAGTCTCTAAAACAAGGTGATGACAGTGCTATTAGAGGCAGTAATATTTTTATTCCTAAGGAGCACAATCACTTAGTGAAGCTTTCAACCAACAAGTGTTTCTAAAATCATATGAATATGGAATTTTAGTAGAGAGATAAACCAAGTTGAAGAAGAAGATGGCAGCAGATGGGGAGCAGGCAAGTATCATTGACTCACTCTGCAAAAAAAACCCAAAAACCCCAAATCACTAGCAAGGTGATGATGAAGCATTCATTACTTTCATTCTGAATTATAAATCAGATGAAGAATCTCAAGAATGTAGAAGCCATGTAGGAGGATACCCAAGTGAAGAGTCTCTACTAATGAAAAAAGATTTAGAGGTAATCATTCCAAAATGGACTAGTTTCTATAATGAAATATAAAAGAGTGATCTTTTAAGAGAAATACCAGGACTGAAAAGGCACCCAAAAGCAACAGAAATTGATCTTAAAGAAGCCAAAGATTGGGAAACAGTAGATATTTTGACGTTCGTAGCTGAATTGTACTTCATGGTATTTCTCTCAAACCTTTCTCTAAGCTGAAACATATTATTGGATTTCATGTGAGGGGAGATTTTCAAAGCTGAAAATTACAAGAAAAGTATTTCTGTTCTATGATGGGACAGTTATATCTTTCCAATCTCATAATGTTTCTAATTGAAAGTGAATTGGTTAGAGACATGTTTCTTCCTTAGAATTATCAAATTCAAGTTCCAACTCTAGAGAGTCTCCTTCTATTCAACCTTTGAAATATGTTACATTGCCATTCTGCTTTTTTATAGCATCTCATGTAGTAAGTAAATATAATTTAATTTTCTTAAAATAGTTTACTCTTTGCATTTTGTTATATTCTTTTAAAAATATATCCTTACAAAATACCTTTTTAGTACTATATGATTATTAACATCTTAAGGAAATAAGATCAGTGAAATAATATAGTAAAGGTTAATAATTCTTTTGCTTAAAATTAGTTAAATTAATACCTGTATATATCTTAAGTAAATATGAAGAGCCTGACTGAATGTTAAAACCTGGATGCTAGGCTACATGAAATTTAGCAACACTGTTCTTATGCTTTACTTGGGCTTGAAATAATGGTGAGAACATCAGAAATTGGGCAACATGTTTTATGTCATTTTTCATCTGAAAACGGAAATGGCTGATTATGGGAGTGGCGGGGAGAAAAAGTTGCCTAGATGACAAGCACTCACTGCTTAGCTGATGACAAGCACTCACTGTTTAGCTGACCAGTTCTTTGTGGTGTGGACTGATGAGATGCCATGCCCTCAAGGCAACTTCTAGACAATTGTAGACTAGTTGGTAACTAGCATACTTCTTAAATTTCCTGCTTAAGAAAGACTGAATTTGAAATACTGTAGATGCCCATAATTGATAAAGTAAGGCATAAATGAAGGTTATACTAAAAGGAGACAGACAAATGCTAAACATACTACATGGAAATGAGGAAATATTGCAAAGAAGTCATGTGAGAGAAGACACAAGAGGTATTGTGAGATGAGAGAGAGAAATTTGGCACTGTATCCAAATAAAGCAAAATAGTTCAGAGTTGCTGCTGATAGAATAAATTTTCCTCTAGTTCTTGAATGCTTCTTACCCCCCACTATCATGACCCAATTCTACCTAACAAATCTGGCTGGACTGGAAGATGTATACTGGCACAGATAGGAACTGGAAATACAGGGAATCCAGGACAGATGAACCCTTCAGGACCAGTGGTGAGAGTGGTGATTCTGAAAGGGTGGAGGGAAGGTGAGGGAGAAAGGGGGAACCAATTACAAAGATCTACATACAACCTCCTTCCTGGGGGATGGACAGCGGAGAAGTGGGTGAAGGGAAATGTCAGATGGTGTACAATATGACAAAATAATAATAATTTTAAAATTATGAAGGGTTCAAGGGGGAGAGAGGAGCAGGGAGGAGGAGAAAAATGAGGAGCTGATACCAAGGCTCAAGTAGAAAGCAAATGTTTTGAGAATGATGATGGCAACATATGTAAAAATGTGTTTGACACAATGGATGGATGTATGGATTGTGATAAGAGTTGTATGAGCCTCCAATAAAATTATTTTAAAAAGAAAAGAATAATGAAGCCCATTGAAGAGCACCATTAGACTCATCACAGTAAAATGACTGACTTGGTTTTCTGTGGGGACCAGTTCTCCATGAGGCTTTCTTTGTAAGCATTGTGATAATTGGAAGCTCTTTATTAACACATGTTGGGTTCTGGTAAGACCATCTTTCTCTAATTATTGATATGAACTATGTCAATTTTCTGGTAAAACCCTCAGTACTCTGATATGGTTAAAAAAATTATGAATACAATGTTAAGATGAGGTTGGATTAGTTAAATTTAAATATAATAATCAATTGTTAATTCATTTCTTGACAAGGGGTTAATATTATAGAATGTGTACCTAGACATACATTTTATTAAATATCATATATATATTGAATGAAGTAACTGAAATTCACTGTCAATGGGTTGGAACTGATTCACAGTGACTCTGTAGGACAGGGTAGAACTGGCCCTGTGAGTTTTTGAGAGGGTAACTCTTTATGAGAGTCAAAAGCCTCATCATCTCCTCTGGAGCTGCTGGTGGTTTCAACTGTGGACCTTGAGGTTAGCAACCTACCACACAAGCACTGCATAACCCTGGCTCCTGTCAAATGTGAGCCTAAATTCAAATTAGAGAACGATTTACCTAACAGTCCCCTACACATTTAGGGGACAATTTAAGTAATGTATACATTACAAGAATGTAATATTAAGAGTAATTATATATGTCATATCACAGGGTGTTTCTAAAAGTATTATAGGCCTATGGAGTCTCTAAACCCAACCAGGTAGAATCATCTGCCCAGTGGTTCCCCTTGTTCGATCACAAAATAAAGAGTGAAGGAGGACAATATTGGGAGGCCTGATGATAGAAACAGAATCCTATTGTCCCAGGGCAGAGGTTCTCAACCTGTGGGTCATGACCCCTTTGGGGGTCAAACGACCCTTCCACAAGGGTCATCTAAGACCATCAGAAACATACACATTTCCCATGGTCTTAGGAACTGAGACACCGCTCCTGTATTTATCTCCCTCCAGTCGGGTCCGCCCACATGAAGATATTCCCACATAAGAGTACCCTGCGTGAAGACTGTTACCCGTGCTACACCATGCTTCAAGACAAAATTTCCAATCATAAGTTGATGGGAATTTGGGTTGCTTCCAACTCCTTGCAATTGTGAACTGTGCCGCAATGAACATTGGAGCACAGATATCTGGCCTTGGTTTGTTTCTTGCCTCTTCTGGGTAGATGCCCTGTAGGGGAATTGCTGGGTTGTATGGTAACTCAATTTCCATCTGTTTTAGATATCGCCAGATCGATTTCCATAGTGGTTGCACATACTTACAAGTCCACCAGCAGTGGATGAGAGTTCCTGTCTCCCCACAGCCCCTCCAACACTTGTTACTTTCTGAATTTTTGAATTGGGCTACCTTTTTGGGTGTTACGTGGTACCTCATTGTTGTTTTAATTTGCATTTCTCTTAT
>NW_022111372.1:7149931-7176175 GCF_000313985.2 Echinops telfairi | reverse complement strand
AAAATTTCATTTATTTGTAATTAGAAATAAATATTTCACAATATATAGTTTCCTATTGCTTTGTGATTAATCACTGATTTAATTATGTTCCATTTGTAGCAAAGAAAATACATCCTACATATCAGATGTTGTGATGATTCATAACAGTAGCAAAATTCCAGTTATGAAGTAGTAAGAAAAAATAATTTTATGATTGGGAGTCACCAAACATCAGGAACTGTATTAAAGGGTCGCGGCATTAGGAAGGCTGAGAACCACTCTCCTAGGGTTTGTCTTTCAGACCTCCCCTTATGATTTTCCCTCATTGAGTGATTCCAGGGCTCATTATGATGCGCTAATCAATGCTCCTGCCTGCGGACTTTCCACATCCCTCGCCATGTCCAGTGGGATGGCGTCCACTACCCTTCCTGCACTCAAGATGTGAGACCCGCTAGAGTGCTATAATTTCCCCAGACAGCTGTCTATTGGTGGTCATAATCCCGAGTCCGAGGAGAGACTCCAAAAACTAGTCAAGAGAGCTTCCTCTGGCTTTCCCTTCTCTGCTCCCCTGTCCCCACTTTCACACTTGGACTTCGCACTTCCCCTCCCCAAACAGGAACAGAGTGACCACATCAGTCACCCCTCTCCCTCTTCTCCTCAGCTCCACAAGTGACCTGCCAGCAGGGTAACAAAAGATAATTAGACACCAACTTACTATAGTCAGAGAGCCCCTGGGGTATTTAACTGTGCTAGTTCCCAGAGCCCTGGCACATAGGCTCTGGAGCCAAGCCAGAGTGAGAAAGAAGTGAGCCAAGAGGGCAGCTGGAAGAACTCAGACATCATGCACCCCAAACCCACATGGCCAATCTCAGCCCCCTTTCCTGGGGGACAGCATGGCACAGCCCAAATACCAGGACACCCTGCACACCCATAAAAAAAGAAAAAAGTACTTTATTAAGGTGGTCCTTCTGAGACTGTGTTCTTTTTGTAACATTCAATCTAAACCACCACACACCTAGTTCATGAACAAAACTTTAAGATAAGAAATCAGGAAAAATCACCAAAGGCTTAAAGTCCAACGACTCTGCCCAAAACAAATATTACCAGGTTGGGCTACACAGAGAGTCTTTGACAGACTGTTCAAAGACCACACAGTAGTAAGCCAGCAAAACAAGCCTTCCATATGGACACCAGCCTGCAGAGTAAAGCAGTGCTATACTTACCCTTCTAGGCTACATCGTTAGGTGGCAACAGGAATAGGCCACATCCCCCGCAACTCGACTTGGCCAATTGCTCCCAAGCCTCTCTGACCTGATTCACCAGAGATACATTCTTTCAGGATACTTAACTCAATCTCATGAATCCAGCACCTACAGCCATACCAGACACCAAATCACCCCCTCTGACACCTTACAAGACTACAAGGTAGTAAAACGTCATACCACCAAACACTGTCCCTACTTAATATGCAGGGTCGACAAGGGACAATGATGGATTCACTATACTTCTCATTTGTCCCCACCACAATAACCTCTAGAACCTGTGCCCTCATGGCAGCGACACACAACCACCTTTAACTCACCAAGAACAACTCCAGCTCTCTCAGGAAAGAGCCAGCCCCCAGGGAGACAGAGACACAACTTGAACTCATGGTATAGCTAGCTTCAGATAGTGTCAGAACTATTCACATTGTTCCCCCCAAAAAAGGCAGGGCTCCTTCCTGGACGCATGAATTGGGACTCATCACATCAGGGTTACCTTGTGACCTTCCTGCCCCTGGCAAAGTAGCCAGCAAACACAGGGTCCCACTGACCTTACCCAGACTAGATGCATTTGAGGTTGTGTAGCAACCTACTAGAAAGAGACCTTCTCTTACAAACACAAATAATATAAAGTGTGCCATCTCCCTTTCACAATTTGCAGACTCAATAAAGGACCTTGGTAGGTTTAAAATACCCACCATGCACCCCAACCACCACAACTTCAAGAACCTCTTTTCTACACCTCGACAATACCTATTCTCCACCAAACTACCAACTAAATACGTGTCCCCCATAATTCTATGGGCCCAGGTCCCCTGAGTCACTCTCTCCCTTGCTGTAAGCCATGAACACCAATCTACTTGTGCACGATTGGCATGCCCAGTGCCACCCTTGCTACTCGAGACAGACTTGGCACTGCTGCTAACGATCAGAGCCTGGCACCAGTCTGTGTGCAGGTCCCTTAAGTAGTTCCCTCCAAGCTAATATAATAATAAAGGTTCCTGGTGGATAGGGTGGAGGAGGAAGGATATAAAGGGGAGCTGATATCAAAGAGTTTAAGAAGAAAGAAAATGTATTGGAAATGATAGTGGCAGCAATTGTACAATTGTGCTTGATCTAATTGATTATGGATTGTTATAATATCTGTAAGAGCTCCCAATAAAATTATTTTTATAAGTATTATAGAGATTATTTTATTTTTGTGTGTTCTTAATATTTTGTAAATATATTTTATTTTACTATAACATTATCAATACATTCAAAAGTTATGTTATCACTCATTAACACCATAAAATATTTTTAGAATATATTAAAATATAATCATGATATAAAATATGCATATATAACATACACATCAACATACAAATAAAGTAATAAAATACAGTAAATCTTACACAATAGTAAACCACAAACATGTCCCTAAAAAGTTAGGAGTAATTAGGGCATTAGAATATTAATCTGAAAATATGTTCCTAATTAGTTGTGGGACTACAGTTCTTAATATTTCTTTTAAAATAGTTTCAAAATAAACCTATCCTTATTATCACTAAGTCTTGAATTGCTTTTCTATTTTACATTTGTTCTATTTTATATTGTTGAGTCAGACATATGAATATCAAGCAATTAACTTTTAATTTTAATATTCAATGACTGATTAAGAAAATTGCTATTGTGTGAAGCACTTTATTTTCAAATCAAAAAGAAGCTCAATACATAGTTTTTGAATGATTGATTTCTAAGGAGTCCTGGTAGTGCAACGGAAAAGTCATTGCTCAAATTGACTAATGCCTCAATGGGACAAATACCTGGTGAACTACTTAAATAAATATTACCGCCAAGAAAATCCTACAGGATATTGCTATACTGTCACAGGTTTTTGTTGTTGTTATTGTTTGTTTGTTTATTTGTTTTTTCTTTAACCGTTTAATTTGACCCAACTCTAAAAAGTAACTGGAATCATAGTGTGGTAGTGGTTATGTTTGGGGATGCTAACTGAAAGGTCAGCAGTTCAAAACCACCAGCAGCTCCCCAGGAGAAAAAAATGGGGCCCATAAAAGAGGTACAGTCTCAGAAACCCTCAAAGCAGTTCTACCCTGTCCTACAGGTTCACTATGAGTTGGAATTAAGTGAATGACATTGAAAGGGAGAGAGGATAACAAGTATTAATAATGAAGACTTTGAAAAACTATTATCCAATAATTGCAAATTTAGTTCACACCTGTTACATATTTCCACCACTTGTCTGTCAGTTTTTCATACTGTGGTGTCTTGCGTGTTCCTGTGATGTTCCTGTCACCAACATTTCAAATGCCTGTAAGGTGACCCAAGTTGAACAAGTTTCAGCAGTTTTCAGACTAGGAATAAACTCTGAAGAGGGAATAGGCAGTCCACTTCTAAGGAATTAGCCGCTGAAAACCTTATCAATAATAAAGAGAGCAGCAAAAGATTTTCAGATATAGTGCTTGAAGATGAGCCTGTCAGGCTGGAAGAAAAAAAGAATTGCTGCCTTTTCAAAGCAGAGTCAACAATATTGATATAGATGGCTGGAGTAAAGCTTTCTGGACCTTCTTTTACTGATGAGACCCAACTCAAAAAGATAAGAAACTGAAAACCTCCATTTATTACAGGAACTTAGAAAGTGTGAAGTGTGAATCTAGGAAGATTGGAAGTCATCTAAAATGAAATGTCTAACGAGCTATATCACAGGCATTTGTGATCTGAAATGGACTGATATTTGCCATTTTGAATCGTTTGGATCATTTGCTTTACTGTGCTCAGAACAACAAATGGATGAGAAGTGGCATTGCATTTATTCTCAAAAAGAACATTGCAAGACTTATCTTGAAGTACAATTCTGTCTGTGATAGGATAGCATCTTTACTCAATAATGATGTCCAGTTGAGACAATACTTTTTCAATTTTCACGCAAACCACTAAAGCTGGTTTTTCTAGGGAAACCCAGTTTGGGCTGGGTTGTCAAGAGAAACAAGGCCAAGGACACTTGTATATGTGTAGCAAGGTTTTGTTTTGTTTTGTTTTGTTTTGTTTATCAAAAGTAATTCCATCTCAATATTCTTGACCAGCACCACAAATAAAATGAATCTGTTCTCCTCTGGGTGATCATGAAGACAGTTGAATACAGATTTGGTGAGGAAAAGTCAAAGAAAATTGTACTAATAATACTTGTTTTTCAATCATGAGAATGTCGTTGCTCACTCTTTCAGGGCGCCGAGGCCTTACGTCATTCACTCTACAGGCCTGATAGTGCTCCTTCAACTTCTTTCCTTCCTAAAATCCCAAGAATCTTTGAGAGGACATGATCTGAGTCTCTCAAGAATGCCTCAAACTGCCCTTCTGAGGTATAAATCATAGAGGGCAGAATTCTTCCAGGATGAGTTATAGAGATAGAAACATTGCCTTCAGAGTGAAGAGACTTAGAGTGACATGTCTACAAACAATAGCTTCACGATTTGATAATCTTGTTTAATAAACCTTTCTATGGATTTATAGCAATATTTAATGACTTACGTATGATTGTTTAATTATTTCAATATCAAATTATTAAAAATGTATTTAATGCCCTATCATGTAATATGTGAGATGTTGCCCTTTTTGTTTACGTTTAGCTTTATTCTCACAGATTCTCCAGAACCTTATTGGCACAGTGGCTAAATCTCTGCTGCTAAGCAGAAGATCTGTTATTCAGTTTATCAGATCTGTGGAAGGAAGGCTAGGAAGTCTTCTTCTGTAAAGATTTTAGCCTAGTAACCACAGATGGTGTCCTTATCAGTTGTAATCAAGCCTATGGCAGTGAGGTTGCTTTACTAGTTTTATTCATTGATTCACAGATTCCTCCTTATGTGAGCACAATAGGATTAAGGCTCCACTAGCCGTTCAGACAGCTTATGCAAACTGTGCATTTTAGCACAACAAATTTTACCATGGTATATAATTTGAGCATGTTATATTATAAATATAATATTTTGTGCACAGCTAAAATTTGAAGATAGTATGGGTCATGGATATTACTTTTATTCTATTAAGATATACAATCTTCATATTCTCAAGTGGTTTATTTATAAATCATTGGTGTTTATTATTTCATATTAATTAAGATTTTTGCCTTTTTCCTTTGACTTTTGAACATGTGTGACCTAAGTTTTCATCTTGACTATTTATGGGTTTCGGAATTGGGATTTCTTCCCAATTCAGTTATTTTGTTACTATATTTATTTTGAAAATCATATAACTTTATTCTCCAATTGTATCTTTACAATTGCAAGTGGTGTTTTAAATTTCCAAAATATATGTAAAACTGTGTTTTTCTTTAACCAAAAAGGACAATATACTAGAATTTCAGTAATTTTATCATTATGTATCATTATATTCTTTTATATCACTAGCATAATGAATATTCATTATTATCATTTACATATGCTATATACAAAAATATAGGGAAAGCAAGTATGTTTGAACATACTTTGACTTGAGTGGTCTCCATGGACAACTATATGTTTGATTAGAAGATGTTTAAAAGAATTTATCAGAAGTTTTGTTGGTATTAGATGATTTGACAGCGGTTTAAGGAGGAAAGCCCCACTTAAATTGTTGCTGTCAGAAAGACAGAGTAACTTTAAGACCGCTTTTCTTTGTAAAACTTAGCGGAGACAAAGACTGGTTAAAAGCATAATTGGTGAAATTATGTGTAGCAATATTAGTCAAGAGATTGATATAATTGGTCATTTTTGTGGTTTGGACAATACTCATATTTTGTCCATGTTCAGACATGATTACATGATAGTCCTTTTTGTTTGTTTTCTTCCTTGATTATTTCATGATCACAGAGTGACCTTATTTGATCTTAATGTTTTGCTAAATTGCTTGTAATCAACAACATCAGGCCTAACTGTGCCTCAGTTCACCTCCTGAAACCATGAGAGTCTGGCTGACAGCCCTACGACAGTTATGACATTACAGGGGCTGCTTTTGCGCTTTACCAATTGTGGAAACTCCAAATTCTTAAAATGTTTATGGAGAGTGTATTCTACTTTATAATTTATTTGAATTAGCTACATATAAATTGAATTAAAAATTTTGATAACCAATCATTGATTTTTTAATAATTGAAATCAGATTCAAAGAGAGCAAAATAAAATAATTTAAATTAACTTTTGGAGAAAATCTAAAATATTGACTACAAAATATATTCTCAAGATATAATCCTAAGAACTAAAATATACGGAATGAAAAATAAAGAGAAAGTCACCATTGCCAGATATTTCTGCCCTTTTCCTTACTTATTCATTTTAAGAGCACTGCTAATACTTTGCTAAACTCCAAATGGAGCTCAACTTGCTCTGCATATCCCTTTGTATTCTACTTGTATTTTAGGCATTCTAACTCAAAATGCACTTGTCCTAGAAGATTGTCTTCTAACTTTTCACCAAGTACTCATTATCAATGCGGGCAAAAAACAAAACATAGTTTAATTCACAGCACAATGTTTTTATATTTTGTCTTTCAGGTGAAAACAATATTAAAGTTAATTAGGGAAGAAATATAAAACACTGATATATATAGTTAAAATATATTTACATACACAAATTTCTAATTAAAATACCTAAGTTTATATACATATAGTCTTTTAAAAATGTATTTTAATCAGACATTTATAATACTTTAATTTTCAACAAATAATATTAGTTCAAATTTGAAAATATATATATTTAACTTATAGATTTTGGCATAATACTTTGGATAGTTTTATTTAATTATAGGCTTTCTTAAGCTGTGTTCTGTCACCACAGTTCAGTTATTTTTTATATAAAATAACTATTTTTATAAAACTCTTCTTTAGGAAAATAATCCTAGAAGGGTTAAAAGATTCCTTATGATTCTGACAGGTAAGCATTGGACTACTAATCTCAAATTCGCAATTCAAACCCACTGGCTGCTCCACTGGTGAAAAATGAGGCTGTGTGCTCCCTTAAAGATTTATAATATCTCTTAAATATTTACAAATCTCAGGAATGCTATATAAGGGTGCTGTGAGTCAGAATCAACTTAATGGTAATGAATGGTTTGGGTTTGGGGAAAGAATGAGATTTAGAGTAAATCTTGCCTGCATGATTTTAGAACATCTAAACATAAATTAGATATGCACTGATACTTAAGGTATGATCCTGTTCTTTGAGCAGGTTATGTTGTCACACAAAGGCAGAGATCTATGAAGATCAGATGTTACAGCTCAAGACAAAGCTTTTGAAATTGTCAAAATATCAATAATGTTAAAAAGGCCAAAAATATCAAACAACTGTTAAGATCTTGGTCGTTTGGGGGGAAAAAATATAATTGCACTCTTAGAGTAAAGCATAACAAAAATATGTTATTGTATGTACATTTATGTAGTCTACATTTACAGATGTGGAAACTGAGGCACCGAATTATAAAGTTACATTTGCAAGATGGCCTAGAGAGAAAAGAAATAAGTTGGCATTTGAACATGTGGAATAAATTCCCAAACCTGCATTCATAAGTGGTTATAATTTCTCATAATTTAATGTTATTTTAAAAAAAAGAATAACAGTTTCCCTTTGTTTGGTTTTGTTTTAGCTTTGTATTATAAGCATCGTTTTTATACATCTGAGGAAACTGAATCTCAGATGGGGTTAAAAAGAATAAACCAAATCTATCAACCTGGGTTCAAATTTATATTTTTATGAGTAGTCCATGGTTCATTGTGTTGAAATAAGCCAGTCGAGAGTAAGGCAGATGAGGGGTGCCCCTCCTCCCCAAAGGGGGAACAGCTCAGCAGGCAGAGCTTTCCTAGCACTCATTTTCCGGCTAGGCAGAGCATCAAGCAAGTCTCTCTGCATTAGTGCACCCTGAGGCATCGCCTGAGAAGGTTCTCTCTGGTCACATTAATTTTTTGTGAAACGGTTTCTCTTGAGCTTCATTTTTTGTGATGGCTGATTTAAAAAAAACGGCATTGGAAACCCTACCGGGCTGCTCTACTCCATCCTACAAGGTCAATATGATTCTTTATTAACTCCAGGGCATTGATTTTTTTTTTTCATTTAATAGATGTGCACTTGTATCTATTTTGTTGTCATTTACAATTTACTAGGGACATATTTTTATTACCGTTTCATATTTGTTTTTGCCATCGGCATACTTTCATTGATGAATTCTCTTTCTAAATGATTTGTCCAATTTAATTGACTTTTTGGTTTTTTATAATGCCACCCCTCAGAATTAGTACTAGAAGTCCTCCTCCCTTATTCCTAGCACAGCTATCAAAATGTGGGTTCAGTCCATTCCTTTTCATAAAACGGAATAGTATTTGAATATAACTTATGAACATCCTGCTGTATATTTTATATTATCAAGAATCCACAGACTAATTATAACACATAATACAATGTAAATACTATGTGAATATTGCTATATTTTCTTATTGTTTTAGGAATTTTTATGGCTACTGCGTTAGACCAGGTTGACTAGAGAAAAAATCCAAGAACACTCATATGTACGTAAGAGAGCACTTTATCAAAGAGCAATTTTATATTGAGAAAATACCTAAATTCTGTCCAGATCAAGTCCATAACTCCAATATTAGCCCATATATCCAATACTAGTCTATAAATTCCTCTTCAGACTCAGGTAGCACATGCAAGGATGATGAATGTAGGAAGATCACAATCCAGTGGATGGAAAATCTTGTACATCCAATGCCAGTAGAAGTGTCTCAGCACTGGCATGGGTCTCCATGTGGCTTTTCCATGGTCTCCACGTGCCTCCACATGGCTTGTCAATAGGACAGTGATGCGGAGAGAGAGTGTGGCCCACATCCAGGAGAAAGAGAGGAAGTTCCCTGAATCAGGCTGTGACTTGATTGACAGGCTAGACTCTACGCCTATACTTAATTGTCAAGTTGACATGAAATTATGAAACTACCACAGCCACTTAATTGTTGTTGCTCTTCTAACACCTTCTATCTACTGTAGTTGGTGTAATTTGATGATGCAGACTCCATTAATGTAGAACTCGTGGCTACTGAATGCTTAAGTTTCAAAGATTTTTGTATATTTTGCACATAAAATGTTTAGCATGTATGTTTTCATGCAAAA
Source organism: Echinops telfairi (assembly GCF_000313985.2). NCBI lineage: Eukaryota > Metazoa > Chordata > Mammalia > Afrosoricida > Tenrecidae > Echinops > Echinops telfairi. Next base: position 7,166,805 of record NW_022111372.1, on the reverse strand, counting down.
ATTTGATTCTAATTTCGGATTTATCTTTATTCTTTTAGTGTATCTGCCACAGAACAAAAGTGCTTGCATTAGGCTGGGTTGACAAGAGAAACAAATACAATGGCATTTATGACTGGTTTTATTTATTAATTATCTTGTTATATTTACCTATTTGTTTAGTGCTTCATCAACACTATATTCTTTTTATAATTAAAAACATATATTTATTTTTCAAGAATATTTTCACTTTGTAAATGTGACATCACATATCAACTATGATCTATTCTGTAAAATAGGATGCTATGGAACTTGTATGCTTTATGAAAGCCATATGAAAACCTTTTGAAATTGAACTTCCTCTCTTCCTTCTCTCTGTTTGCCATTATTTTTAGGATGCTTTATTTCTGGTCTTTCTCTTATATTTTGTCAAATTCCCTGTTTGTTTCCAGAGAGTAGATGAGGGTTTGTGCTCTTCTCTAACCTTAGATTTTAATATGTTTTCAAATTATATGGATTTCCATGCTTTTTGCATCCTTCAGGGGGGAAGGGCAACAGAAAAGTGAATATAGGGAGACAGCGGGCTGTGTAAGATAAGATAAAATAATAATTTATAAATTTTCAAGGGTTCATGAGGGAGGGGCAGTGGGTAGGGAGGGAAGGGAAAAAGGAAAATAAGGAGCTGATTCCAGGAACTCAAGCAGAAAGCGAGTTTTGAGAATGATGAGGACAACAAATGTCTAAGTGTGCTTTACACAATTGATGTATGTGTGGATTGTGATAACAGTTGTATGAGCCCCAATAAAATGATTTAAAAAAATAGACATGTCAAAGATTCACTTTTGTGTGTACTTTTCCTGGGGAAAATATTTCTACTTCCAAAATGACAAGAATACAAACATAAATTTTATATGTAATATAATATAAAACATTCTCACCTCTCACCTTAGGGCAACAGATTTGGGAATAGTTAGGGAATACTTGGGATTTAATTTAATTAGTTTTCAATTTTTCAGTGGACCTAACAGTCTTTTATAATAGCTGTGCAGATTTTTTACTTTTGTTTGCCAATTTTTAATTTAAGGACACTAAAGTTATTGTCATTTGCTGCCCATTATTATTAAATTGTTCAGCTTCACTCACATCATTTCACTTGGAAATCCATGTATAATATCTGAGATTAAGAAAAATATAGACAAAGAGCATGATTAATTACAATATCATTAATGGTTATTAAAAAGAAATAATTTTCCTCACTTAAGTAAAAATACATAAAATAATTAACTAAAGTTCTTATCATTATTTTATCTATTCTATGGATGAGGTTTTCATTGAAAATATAAAATAGAGTAAGTTATTTTGAAAATTTAATTAGCTCATACGATAGCCTCTAGATCTACCATCATAGCATCATCAAGTCCAAATTCATAGGAAAACTAAAAACAATAGAATATAAATTAATATGTTCTAACTTACATTTTTATAAAATTTGAGATACACAATGCATATATGAATCATATATCAATATACAAAACTGTCATTTGATAACATAGCTAAATTTTTAATTTCTTCTATTAAGATTGGTGATTAATACTGTAATTATATGGATAATGAACAAAAGCTATTTGAGCAATTCATAGGAAAAAAATCAAAAGTCAGTATTAACTTGAAAGAAAATTAAAACGGTGAAACACACGTTTTAATTCATAGGGTATAATTAAGTAAGTTATATTATTTGGCAGCACTGAATCCATTCCAATTAATCAAGGAAGTTTAAAAATTCAAAAGAAAGCCAATGATATTTAAAACTGCTCAAAAAGTTTATCTTAGTTCAAGTTTGTGTTTTTTTATTTTGTTTTGATTTTATAAAATAAAAATATAGGGAATTACATTTAAAATCAGAATGTGCAATATATGAATATTTATTTGTACCTGCAGTATATTTCAATTTCCAATTATCTGTAATGAATATCAAAGTACATAATAAATACTTTCTCTCAGTAAGAAGATACAATTATTGTAACATATACAATTATAGCAACAAGATGAAGTGAACTGGGTTCACTTGAAATTTGAGTAATCTAATTTACTGTCTTTTTCACTCTACATGGTAGTAGTGAGAGTAAATTCTGGGAAGGGTAGTGAATGTTTAATAAATGTTAGTCCATGGATAAGAGCTCCGGTGGTACTGTCCACGAAGTGTTGACTAACAGAGAGGTCATGGGTTCACGTTCACCAGCTGCTCACAAAGAAAGACAAGGCTGCCTGCTCTTGGCAACGGTATCGCTTCAGAAATCCTAGGAAGGTTTGCTTCATCGTGACTCAACCTACTGGTAGTGAGTTCTCTTTTTAGAATGGACGGCAGTTTGTTAATTCTAAAATAATGAGAATGAATGTAATAATTTTAGTAATATTAATATTATAAGTCATGTATTAAGCACTTATGTTCTGAATTCTTAGCTGTGAATAAATAGAAATATCCATATCTACCTATTTATCATCTATGACCTAAATTACTAATTTACATTCGCTCAACAAGTCAAAAAGCAATATTTATTAACCCTTATTTTTTAAATAAGATGGGATTCCAAAAGATGAGACCATCTGTATAAACCACATTGACTCCAATATCTACATTCTTGTATTTATATTTCATTTTATATATTCATGTATCTATTCAAATTTGTGCTGTTTCCTAGAATTTGTCATTCAAAATTTATTATTTTCTAAGTTAGAACTTGTTAATTTCCTAGTTGCTTCAACATCTTGAGACATGTGTATGTGTACAGTCATACTGACCTTAAGAATTTGCAACTACTACCATCAGTCAATTCCAACTTACAGCGAACCCCTGCAGTTGAAGTGTTTATACGTTGACCTGTTATCCACAAGGTCAGCATCTTGAAAACACAGCTGCTTCAAGGGAGAAGCATGAAGCGTTCTAACCCAGTGAAAAGTTACAGCCCTGCTCTGTCCTGTGGCGTCACCGTGACTGGACAGAGCGGAATAGCAGCACAGGAACTGCTATTTTCTGGAACTGTAAAATCTGGTGAGGCTTCTCTTCATTTTCACATCACCCAGTTGGTTCAAATGGCTGAATAAAATTATGAAAATAAGGTGCCCAGTTTTTGAGGAAGTTAAAGTATATAAGTATTCAGGAACTGATATTTGCAAATATACCTGCATCACTTAGTGCATCTTTGAATAATTATTCATCTCTTTAAAGTCAGATAGTGGGTTATATCACGATTCACCGATCTAAATTAAAATTTTGATATAAAATATGTATGTATTCCTGAACTAATGCTTGCAAATAAGTAATTGTTAACAAAAACTGATGTTTTTACACTATTTCAACAAAAATTTCTAACAGAGCCTTCAAATTAAAATGTATGATCCATTAAATAGTAGGTTCCTAAATATCTTAATGAAGAAGAAATTTTAAGATGTTAATGAGTCTTAAATGTACTAAATATATTTTTGCATATACACACGTGTAGTGGTGTACATCCACAAACGGGTACACGATGTTCTCTCTCTCGCAATACTGTTTTTCTACTGTCTCATACAATACTCTTTGCTTTTCTGCACTCTACTTTTCTTCTAGGTTCTATAATTCATTGCAATGGCCACATAGAACTCACAGAAAAATGCTTTTGTTTATATTACTTATACTGGAAATTGTCAGGTTGAAATTCAGATTAGAAATGTTTAGGATACAGCTCTTCAGTCAAAACATGTTGCAAAGTTCTCTTTGGACTGCTAATAATTTGCCAAAGGACATGGTACACTGCTATGAGCCTAACCTGAAGATGATTAGCACCAACACCATGTGTCACCAAGCCCAGTTCATCAAATTAAGTGCCCCAGAGCACTCCACTCCATTAAGTCAGTCGCTTACCCCAAAGGCCTCACCTTTACTCCCTCTGTGGGCTGCTTTGCCTCATGCTCTGGGTTCTGGTTCCGCTGTTGCTGTTTATTTGTCATCATGGTTCTGGCACTTAACTTGTCTCATGGATAAAGGAGGATCACTGTCCAGGGATCTTGGGGTCCACAGGGTGCATTAAATTCCTGGCTTTTGTTAGTAGTGATATCCTCATCCTGCTTATATAATGATTGGAGTATAACTGTATTTCACCGTAAATTACATTTTCAGTAAAATAGAGAATTGATTATATATTTCTTTACAGAGATACCTTGTTAAAATAAACTAAATCAGGATAATATGCATTTCACATATATCAGACACAGAAAAAGAGCACTACATTTTCTGATATGAAATATGTATTAATTTATTAAATAGTAATTTAATAAATTAATATGTCGCTGAAAGTTAGAAAGCAATATTATTTCATTAATCAAATATTTATTTAACATATGACATGATGCATGATGCGTTGAATGATGTGCATTATTTAGTGAACTATTTCCCTTGGTTTTTTGTATTCTTGTGTCAACTGATGAAATGACTTCTTAAGATTTGGATTAAATACATATATGTGCAGTATTAATAGATAATATGTGCTCAACTACAATATTTATAAAAATTCAAAGCATTCTAATTATGTTAAAACTTTACCTGTGTTTTAGACACAATATGTCCATAATTCTAAACATTTCTACTTCTTCTGTAACTTTTTTTAAAAAGTAAATTTTTAATGTCTTGAGGTGTTTAAATTTTTTAATGCATAACTGAAAAACTGAGGGCTGACAATTGACACAACTGTGCTGCCCTAGGGCTCTTAGATCCTTTATGAGAAATGTAAATCAACTTACCTAATTGGGAAAATTATAGCATTTTTGATATAACAAAACACAGTATCTATTACATAAATTTTTATGTTGCCTAAAACTAGCGACAGCAGGATTATATTTCTGAGTTGTAATAAGATCAATAAGAAAAATGTTAAAAATTGCTAATTTTTAGGTGAACAAGTAGGCTAGAACTCAATGCTTCTTTCTTACAAGGTATGCTTGGAGCTTTATAATGTTGGTTCTTTATTTCTACGTACATAGCCCCGTGATTAGGCCTGAAAGCCTTCTTCAGTACTCGTAAGGATGTATTTTCCTGTTTGTATCACTTCTCATTGGTTTTTTATCCATCTCTAGATGTACACAAATATCTGTTTAATTTTACTTTAAAAAATGATCTTATTGTCTCTTGCCTAAAGTTGTTCCAGGAACACTTATAAACACATGAGACAAAATAAAAAATAAATTTTTTATCAACTTTTCTCCTAATGGATTAAGGAGCCCTGGTGGGGTAGTGGTTCTTGTAGGCTGCAATTCTCAAGGTCAACAGTCCGAAACCACTAGTCACGCTGTAGGGGAAAATTGTGGCTATTTATTCTCATAAAGAGTTACTTATAGTCTCAGAAACTCACAAAGGATGTGCACTCCTGTCCTATATGGTCACTATGAGTTGCAATTGACTTGATGGCAATGAATCAGTTAATACTGGAATTAAAAGCCATCTAATGCTTAATATTAATGTTCACTTCTTAATAACATAAAACAAGTGCATTAAATACTCACAAATCGTACCCAAAGGTTTACATACGTTTATATTTTGGTGAAAGATAACTTGACTGTTTGCAAAATCCCCATGTGATTAATTCTTCATTGAATTTCTTTTGAATATTAAGTAGGAATTTGAACAGTCTTGCCACCAGGCAATGTACCTTATAAAATGACCCAACATCACCCTCCTAATCATCCCAGAGAGGGAGGTCTCCCTTAGGGGCATGCCTGGGTGTGTCCTTCATGGAGATTGCCATATGGGGTCCCATAGTTATGAGTCATGCTCTCACTGCCTTGGTCATGTTACCTTGGATCAAAGCATAGAATGTATAGGTCTCAATCATGAGCTTGTTCCCCATTCTGTAGTTCCACCTGTAACGGTGAGGTATTGCTCTGCCACCAATCATGCTTTTGCGACAGTTTCCTTTGCTCTCCCATGTTTTATTTAAGCAAAAATTTTCCTGTAACCCCTTGGACAATATATGACCTCATGATAATTGTATCCTGCATCCTGATTATATTTCTCTGTCTTGTCTTTGTCCTGTGCATTACATTTTAGATTTGGGTTTGGTGGTGTAGTGGTTGTGCATTGGGCTGCAATCATCATGGCTGGCTTTCTGAAACCACCAGCCGCTCCTCGGAATAAAGACTAGGCTTTCTACTCCCGTAAAGCATTGCAATATTGGAAACCTACAGGGGTATCACTGTGACGCAGAACTGACATGGCGGCAGTGGGTTTGGGTGGCGTTTTTGTCCCTAAAACACTAATAAGTCAAAAAAACCAGCTCTCATGATGGTGGCTGCTCTTCTTACAAGTATGTGCTGCTGATGATTCTTGCACTTTTTCTGAATCCTCTATTTGCCTTAGATATCCGTTCATGTTATGGTCAAAATCAGATTATAAATACTGGTTTTTAGTGATGACCATAGACAATATGGGTTCAAGAAAAAATGAATCTAACTGTTGCCTGAAGATAGAGTAGTCATATACCATGATAATAATACATGTTTTTAATCCCATTTATTAACAATTCTAATGAAAGCCCTTGAAGGCCAAGAATAATTGATACAGATAAAAGGTGCTCATTCGTCAGATTTTGGATAATGCTATTAATTTATATAACACACTAGAAATCATTAAATCATAAAATGTCACTGGGGATCTGACAGATTTTCCAGCTTTTCACCTGAGTTTCCTTCTAAGATAAAAGCAGGACACAACATGTTAGGCCTACTAGGTAACTGGCCTATACTTATGTACTTTCCTTTTCTCAATCTTGTTTTAAAGTCCAAACAATTTGCCAAATTAAGGACACTATCAAGAGAATTATCTTACGCCCCAAGAAGATGATTTATAATGCTCTCTATCATAAAATGATAATGATGTCTTTAAAGTGAACAAGAGACATGTATAAACCATAGATATAAGAATGTATTTTGGGCTTTGCCCTTAATTCTAGCTAAAATCTAAGAATAATTAGTTCTTATGACACGGCCCTGTTCGATGGTCACCGCCAGAAAGAGATCACTGAAACTATGGTTGCTAAAGCAAAATTTGGTGAGGAAAGTACATGGCGCACCACTATCAGAAAGAATAGCGTGTATGGTCTTAAAAGATTGGTTTTAAACAGGCAGCTGTTTATATGAGGCACCAACTAAGTCCACATGAAAGAAGGATGTTAGCCTATGTTATCCAAGGATTGTAAATAATAAAATTTAAATCCAAAGGAACTTAAATTGTGTACAAGTCTTTGCAGAAGTTTATAAGTTACAGTGGGAAGCCAAAAATCATTTTCAGGGTTTTCATATGAATTAAGCCTCTGGTGAATCCTCTCTGACCATATACGTGTATTTCAGGGATGTGAATGGCCATGCTATCAGATAGACAGCATTGTGAAGTCAATTATAAGAGACGCAGTTAGGGTAAACTATAAAACCTTATCATTCGCTCTCCTTTTAAACCCATTTTAAGGTTGTTTCAGTTTTTAGTGTTTTCTTTCTGATTAAGGTTTTTCTATGTTTCGACTTGTCATTGTTGTTGATTTTTATGTTTGTTAGCTACCTGCTTGTTTTTTGTCTGATGTTTATTTTTTTGTATGTCAAATCCAAGCTAGGTAGAGCTATGGAGACAGTAACTGTATTGGTATTTGCCTAGGGGCATATCAGGGGAGGATGGTGGGAGCTGCAGAGTTGGCAGCAAAGAGTAAGAGAAGAAAATGGTCAGAAATTGTGGTGATGATTGCACAAGTCTTCTTAACATCATTATGTCACATTCTATGTGCAGTGTGTGCCAATAACACTATTAAGAAATTCAGTCTTCTTGATTTTAATTCTAAATATATTTTTTATGCCTATAGGTACGCAGGGGTTTTGTGTTTTATGCCTTGGGATGTTGACTGAAAAACCAGCATTTTGAACCCACCTCCAGCTCAGCAAGAGAAAGATGAAGTTTTCAACTCCTTTGAAGATTTAGAGCTTAGGAACTCCAGGGGCTGCTCTGCTATGCGCTGGGGAGCTGCTCTGAGTCACAATGTACTAGAGGGCAGTGAGCGTGCTTGGTTGGCTTTTGGCTTGAATAAATATCAAAATATAGTATAGATTGATAACAAACCAATTGATAAAAAGCCCTCTATTTCTTATAACATGTGACTTTAGTAAATGGAGTAATACTTTCTAGAATAACTTCTTTATGTTTCACAGATGAAAAAAAAGCAGAGGGAAAGGAATCATAGCATTTCCCATTCCAAGAAAAATGTTTTTGTTTGTTGTTCTAAAATTTACCTCAGAATTACTTAAAGTACCTACTTAGACACTGTCTAAATGACTATAAGGTAAGGCTGAATTTCACAAGATATAAATGAAAGAAAATGTAAAGAATGGATTTTTGTTGATGGAAATTAAAAATGCACATAAAAATTTGAAGCAGTTTTTTACCTTCTTTGCAAAAATAAAAAGAAGAAATAAAGCATTCTACCAAAAACTAAAATGTTTCCCCCCATATTCCACTTCACATCAAGCCTTGATTTCATTCAGCATTCTCTTTGTCCCCACACCTGAGCCAGCTGTTCCTTCACACAGCGGCAGAATCCTAGATCTGTAACTTTCAGATACCCAGCCAGCTCTATGATGTAATATTTCCTACAGCACATCGATGTCAGCTCTTCACTTTGTTTTTCCTTTCTCTTTTATCACCAATACACTTCAGATGTCGACTTTACCAGCAGAAATGCGTAGACCATGTGTTTAGTCCTGATAATGGGTATCATTGCTTCATTATGTTTGAAATTCATAATGACAAGAAATTATTAATGAATTGTGATATGCAGTCTATATGAAATCTGTAACAACTTGATGCTGACAATTTTGTTGAATTTTATGAAAAAGTTTCAAGATTGAAAATCAGTCATGCATGCCCAGCAAATTTACACAGCTTTTTACCAAACACAACAGAGATTAGTCATTTTTAACATTTGCACTTGACCCCATGGTCTGAAAGGGATTATGTTTCTGACCTTGGGCAAGTCAATTAGTCTCCATATAACCCCATTTCTCTCTGCATTCAAATGAACATGAAAAAATAGATGTATGATTTCTAAATATTTCCCCAGACTTATTATTCCAAATTCTCTGCATTAATAAAACATACCCTTTAAATATAAAATGGGCATACTATGCTAGGAGAGATAACATGGAAAAGGACAAAGGAAAAACATCATGACTGGTACAGGGTCAACCAAAATAAGGAAGACACTCAATAAGATCAGTTGATGCAATGGTTGCAATACACTCAGACATACCAAAAATTGTGTGGAAATAGTGTTGGTTTCTGTTGCACTTAAGGTTATAACAAACGTCACCTAACCAAAGCATGCTCATTATTATGCTAGACTAAGAAGCAAATATGAACCTAGAGATGGCCTTTCTATTACCACATGGCTCTTAGCTGAATGAATAGAATACTAGAAAGATATTTTGTATGCTTTATTGACTATGGAAAGCCATTCTCCTATCTAGAAAGATTGTAACAAATCATATAAAATATTATGAAGAATGAGAACCAGAATATTCAATGAGAAACCTGTACATATACCAAGAGATAGCCGTTCAAGCAGAGAACAAGGAAATACTACATGAATAAATTATGCCCAAGTCATGACCATCAATGATGTCTTGACATATAGCAATCATATGTGATTTGGGTAAATTGGTAGTCATCCTATGTGTTTATAGATATGTTGTTGTTAGGGGCCTTCCAGTTTCTTCTGATTCATAACAAAGCTATGGACAACAGGAGAAGCACTTCCAGGTTCAGACCATGCTCACAATTGTTCTTATATTTGAGCCCACTGATGAATTCACTGTTTCAATCCATGCTGTTGAAAGTTTACTCCTTTTTGATGCCTTACTCCTTTACCAAGGATGATATCAAGTCCTTCTTCAGAGACTGGTCTTTCCTACAAAACGTTGAAAGTACATGAAACAAATTCTCCCCATCCTTGCCTCTAAGGAACATTCTAGTTGTACTTCTTCCAAAACAAAGTTCTTTGTTCTTTCTGCAGTCCATAGAATTCAAAATATACTACACCAGTGTGGTATTTATATATAATCTTGTGTCAATTTGGGACTTGAGAGGATTAAGAGTGAAGGGGTGGAGTCTAGTCTGTCAATCAAATCACAGCCAGTGAGGCCTTTGTGTAGGCATGGCCTTCTCCTGAGACTTCTGGGAACTCCTGTATTTTCCTCCATGGAGGTGGGAGAGACTCTATTCTTGAAGCACTCCCTTGGAGACACTCTATTGACAAGACACATGGCACTACTCTGATAGACCCCATGCCCTGGGAACTGGAGGAACCACATAGAGCCCCTGCCAGCACTGAGATGCGCACAATGTCACTGGATCCAAAGACTTTCTACTCACTGGCTTGTCATAGTCCTGCATTTGGCATCAGTGAATGTGTTTCGTGAGTCTGAAGAGGACTTTATAGACTGATAACAGACATATGGGCTAATATTGGACTTATGGGCTTGGACTGGACTAGGTTGGGATGCTTTCTTAATGTATAATTACTCTTCACATAAAACTCTTTCTTATACACATTTGCGTGTTTATTAATTTGTTTCTCTAGTCTATCCAGACTAATACAACCAGCATCACAATTCAAATGCATTAATTCTTCTTTGATCATCCGTATTCAGTGCTTTTCTGAATTAAACAGGAAATTGATTGTAAATATACTTGAGTCACACCCTAAAATGTGAGATTCAAAATATAGCTCATCTTAATCCTATCTCCCCTACAAAACATACACCTTCCTCCAAAACAGAATTAAAATCACTGGTACAGAAGCTAGGATTTACATCACCAAATGGATCACTATGGATCCAAGGGCCATATTAAGTAATTAACTGCACTGGCAAGCTCCATTTGGAGTTTCCAAGTCATGCAAATGGTTAAATGAATTTTATAAATGGAATATAATCTCTGTCCCTCAAATGAAAACATTTGGTTAATTTTCATACTGGACTCAGTGGAGAGAAGACATTTAATATTTTTAAATTTTATTTTAGGAAGAAAGTAACTTCCTTCATCTAACTTCAAACAAATTTAAAATATGAAACTTAAAATTAAAACGATTAAAAAACAATGTGAATTTTTATATCTGTTCCCCAACATTTGATTAGAATGCAAAGATATGGAAATTAGATCAAGGAGATTGTATTTACATAGAAAAAGAATAGGCAAAATATGATTTCATGAGATGCCATCTTCATTCTAGTGATGAAATGGAAAAGTACCTTGGTTCTTTCAGGATTCTGAAGTTAAGTCAGTAGGAATTCACTGGCCATGAATTTGAAGAAACTGCGTTGGACCAATTGCCACTGATGTTTGAAAGCTAATAGAGTTTTGCCCTTAGTATCTGATGATGCTTGGTTAAGTAATAGATTTTCTGTTAGGCCACAAATATTTTTCCTTAAATAGGGGTAAAATTGAGGAAGGCATAGGGAAAAGAAAAAAGGCTTGAACACTGAAAAGAGGACTAAAAGTATTTATAAGTGGAAACAAACTGGCTTTTTCTCTGCTATAAAAGGCCAGTGGCCTATGTGTTGTATTATATTGCCTTCATAATGATGGCTGTGCTTTTATAAATTATCATTTATATAAAACAGCATTTTAAAAAATGTTATAAAGTATCTTAATACTTTTCAACTAAAATATTACTATTTTCTTCCAAATGTCTTACTGGATGATTTAAGGCTTAAATTTTTCAACATATATTAATTATTTAGTAGTCATACTAAATGTGTTTATGAATATATAACATATTTTATATGCAGTAATTATTTTACATGAGTTTATTTGTTGTCTATATATATTAAAATTGTGTACTATATGAGAGTATGTTTGACATATTTATAAAATATATTAACACATATATAATGTTTACTATATGTGAGGATATATACATATGCTAAGTATATATGTGCATATATACTAACAGTATACATGCATTCATATATCTATATTATATACTCATTTGACAGCATCTAAAACAATAACTTATGTGATGAAGACATTTTTAAATTATAGCTTAACTGTTTAGCTTTATGCATAGACAGTCTTACTGCTCTATAAATTTAATCATAAGCTAAATCACATATATTAAAAGTACAAAAAGACAACGTGGTAGTTACATAATCTGGTGTCAGTTTGGGAGGATTACAAGCAAAGGCATGATGTCTCGTCTGTCAATCAAGATATAACCAATGAAGCCTCTGTGTGGGCATGGCCTTCTCCAGAGAATTCTAGGAACTCGTTTTTTCCTCCTTGGTGGTGGGAGACACTTCTCTTTCTCAGCTCACTCCCTTGGATACTCTCTACTGACAAGGCTGACTCCCTTGGAGACATCCCTGAGGAAAAGCCACATGGACCTACCCTGACGCAACCAGGCCTCTGGAGCTAGAGAAGCCACGTAGAGACCCCTGCCAGCACTGAGATGCTTACACAGCCACTGGATCCAGAAGACTTCCAACCCACTGACCTGTGATCTTCCTGCATTCGGCATCATTGCATGTGTTTCATGAGTCTAAAGAGGGCCTTATAGATTGGTATTGGACATATGGGCTAATATTGGATTTATGGACTTGATCTGGACCGGGCTGGGATGCTTTCTCAATATCCATTTGCTCTTGTATATAAGCCGCTTTCTTATTCACACATGAGTCTCCCTGGATTTGTTTCTCTAGTCTATCTGGACTAACACAACAACTATTAGAATGATAAGATGCCTATCATAAAGGTATATTCACACACATCACTTCATCCCATACTTTTCCAGTATATGGGCAAGACTAGGACCCAGACTACCAATTTGTCATTAAAGGACATTATAAACCCTAATTTTATAAATGACTCATTCTATATGCCTTAAAAAAGAAAGGCCCTGACTCAACCCTCAACAGCAACTTGGACTTTTTTTTAGCACAATCAGCTTTTTATCTAACCTATCTCTTGAAATGTTTGTTTGTTGACCAGTTTTTCCAGGTGCAATCACTGTATTCCTTGCATTTTCTTTGGTTGTCTCCTACACCTTTCAATTCCTTTAGCCCTAGAGTCCTTCGATATTGAAACTTAAGACTTGGGTTTTTTTTTCCTCCTTTTCCTTCAGCTTGAGATATTTTGAGTGTTCTTCGTTTTTGATTTTCTAACCCCCAGGTCTGCTGAACACATTTCTTGATAGTACTTTACTTTGCCTTCTTAAGATGCCCTCTGAAAATTTCTTCTCAGCTCTTTTATTGCATCATTTCTTCCATTTGCTTTAGCTACTCTATGTCCAAGAGAAACTTTCAGAATCTCTTCTGATATCCACTTTAATCTTTTCTTTATTATTATCTTAATTAATTTTTGGTTTTCTTGATGTTATCCTGTAGTGCATAAGGGTATTTTTGTATTATTAGTGTGCAACACATCAGATCAAATCTTGTGATGAGCCCTAAATTTAGGTGAAATATACTCAAGTTTGTATTTTGTCTCTCATGGACTTCTAATTTTCTTCAACTTAAACCTGAACATAATATGAAAAATCAATAATATGTTTCTGGTCAGCACCAGAACTCATTTTGGGCTGTGGATTTTTAATTTTTCATTATCTCTTCCCAGAGGTGTAGTTGATTTTATTCCTGTATATACCATTTGATAAATCCATATATACAGTCACTGTTTGTATTTTTCAGAGAAAGAAATTTGCAATGAAGAACTCGTTGCTCTTGAAATATTCTATCACATAATATTCAGTTTTATTTCTATAACCAAGGACATATTTTCCAACTATGGTTGAACTTTTGTTTTCAACATTTGTATTCCAATCACCAATAGTTATCAATGAATCTTTATTGCATATTTGATGATCAATTTCAGACAGAAGAAGTTGTTATAATATCTTAACTGTTACCATTAGTAATTGGTTTTTAAATTTGAATAAAAATTTTGGTAACTGAAGTTCCTTGTAGGTAGATACAGAGATATAATTACAGATTTCAAGACAGGTAATGAATTTTTTGTTGTTGTCTATTGTTTAAATTTTTGGCACTGAATGTGATAGAATGCCTCTTTAATTTTACTTTTATGGCATATTAAGTCCTAAGTTAATCTAATTTAAAAGGCCAATGCCAGTCCATTTCAGCTCACCAATGCCAGGGATATTAATAACTACGTGTTCCATTTCATTTTTGATGAATTCAAATTTTCCTTGAATAATATTTAATACATTCCATGTTCCAAATATTAGTATGCATGTGAGGCTACTGAAAAGACCACAACTTATGTCAGATGCACCATAGTTGATTGTTTTATCTGGGTTAAAACTCTAAGGTAGTATTTTCTATCAATAAAATATGTCATGTCTTTGTTTTTGTGCTTATTGTTTTTGCATGTCTATCTAGATAAGATAGGCGGGATAAACAATGGGACTAATGGTTCCGGGGGGACATGCGAGAGTGGAGGCAGGGAAAGGAAGTGGGTATTAACAAACTTAGGGACAAAGGAGCAAAAAGTGATCTAAAATTGATGGTGAGGAGGGCATAGGATGCCTATTAGGGCTTGATCAAAGGCAATGTAACCGAAAATGAATTATTGAAACCTGAATGAAGGCCAAACATGATAATGGGACAAGAGGAAAGTAAAAGGAAATAGGGGAAATGGCATTTATAGAGGTCTAAATACAGGCATGTATACATGTAAATATATTTATATATAACAATAGGGAAATAGATCTGTGTACATATATTTATATGTTAAGTATCAAGGTAGCAGATGGACATTGGGCCTCTACTGAAGTATTCCCTCAATGCAAGAACACTTTGCTCCACTAACCTGGCATTCCATTATGCTCACCTTCCTTGACATAATTGCTGAAGACAAAATGGGTGCATAAACAAAGGTAGTGAAGAAAGCTGATGGTGCCCGGCTATCAAAAGATATAGTGTCTGAGGTCTTAAATTCTTGAAGACAAACAAGTGGCCATCGGGCTGAGAAGCAACAAAGTCCACATGGAAGAAGCACACCCACCTGTGTGATCATGAGGTGTTGATGGGATCAGGTATCAGGCATCAAAGACCCAGAACAAAATATCATATCAATGTCAATGAGGGGGAGTGCAGAGTGGAGACCCAAAGTCCACCTGTAGACAATTGGACATCCCCTTACAGAAGGGTCACAAAGAAGATAGGAGCCAGTCAGGGTGCAGTGTAGCACCGATGAAATGTAAAACCTTTCCTCTAATTCTTTAGTGCTCCCCATCTTCCCCACTTTCATGATCCCAATTCTAACTTACAAATCTGGTTAGACCAGAGCATGTACACAGGTACAGATAATAGCTGGAAATGCAGGGAATCCAGGATAGATAAATGCCTCAGGACCAACAATGAGAGTAGCAATACCAGGAGGGTAAGGGTAAGGTGGGGGGGAGAATGGGGGAACCAATCACAATGATATACATATAACCCTCTCCCTGGGGGATGACAAGAGAAAAGTGGGTGAAGGGAGACATCGGTCAGTACAAGGCAAAATAATAATAATAATAATTTATAAATTATCAAGGGTTCCTGGGGGAGGGAAGGGAAAAAAGGAGGAGGTGATACCAAGGGATCAAGTAGAAAGAAAATGTTTTGAAATTGATGTTGGCAACAAATGTACAAATGTGCTTGATACAATGTGTGTATGTATGTATTGGGATAAGAGCTGTATGAGCCTCCAATAAAACGATTTTTAAAAATGTCATGTGAGGAGTGGTTGATAAAAAGGGACTTCCAAGTGTGTTTAGAAATTTTCCATTATATTTCTATATTATATTTTCAAACAAGCATTTTGGATCTTCTTATACATATCTCTAGAAGTTTTATGCCTTCCTAGAAGTCTAATGGCTGCCTGGAATTTTGAGACACAGCCTCTTTGTATTTTCAGTTCTAAAAGACAAACAGGAACACATAGGACGTCTTCCAAGGCATTTCTAGGTGGACTGAAACCCCCAAACTTTCCCTTTGAAATTGAGTTAACTGTTTGTGGGATGCAGAAATTCCTTCTAAAGTTCTATGATTGCATCATATATAACCCATAATTTACTCTCCTACTAATTATTTCAGGAGAAATGCATATACATATTCATTTAAAGTCATATTGAAAGTTTCTACTTAAGATAATCCCAAACTGGAACTTACTTAGATACTCAACAATCATAGTAAATAATTAACTATTACCTACATTACACAAGGGAGCCATAGTGGTGGAGTGGTTATGTTGGGCTGTAATACAAAAGATCAGCTGTTCAGAACTGCCAACTTCTCTGCAGGAGAAAGATGGAGTTTTCTACTCATGTAAAGAGTTACAGTCCTAGAACTCACAGTGGCAGCTTTACCCTTTCACAGGTTTTGTCATAAAATGTAGGGAAAGATGGACACCACTTTTGTTTGGCATTTAGTCCAGTATGCAGGTGATGCCAATAAAGAAACAAAAAAGTATGCATTAAAAAGGGTGATAGGGAATAAGATAAAGTATGCTGACTGCAGGCTACGGATGTTAAAAGAAACAAGAGATCCATATCAAATGCTGTATGTGTGTAAGTGAATAGGAAGGTGGACTCCCTAACCAAAGAAATATACATAGGAAAATGAGCATAATAAAGAAATTAGATTAAACTGGCCGTGTTGTGGAGAAGGAAAAACAAATCCCCAAACTTCTGGAATACAATTATATATGCTTCCACACTGTTTTTTGGTATTAAAAGTTAGCTTAAATACATTTTAAATTAGAAGTATCCAATTTTTTTTTTTTTTTTTTTTAAACATTTTATTAGGGGCTCATACAACTGTTATCCCAATCCATA
>NW_022111372.1:7136535-7148887 GCF_000313985.2 Echinops telfairi | reverse complement strand
TGTGTTGAGGGAGTACTTGAGTGGAGGCCCAATGTCCTTCTGCTACCTTAATACTAAATCTATAAATGTAGGCACTATTGTTCGGCATAGTCATGGTTGATATGAAACACTAGGAGTAGATGCAGATATCAATAAGACAAAAATAGTTTGTGAAAAAAAATGCTTTTCTCATATTGTAAAAAATAAATCCGTAATATGGAACACATAAAGATCCATGTACTGGTCATTAGTGAGCTGCAGTGGACTGGTATTGACCATTTAATCCACTTTCCTATGCCAGTAATGGCACATTCAGGAGAAAATATTTAAATTGTTAAGGATTCTGTTTTTTTTGGAGGGGGAGATCCAGAGTCATTGCTCATGGATACTCATAATTCCAAACTCACTACCACGAGTCGATGAGATGTATGACAGGAAGAACTGTCCCTGGGAGTACATCTTGACCAAGTAGAAAATCCCGTTTCTCTGCTATCATTTTTAAATGCTGATCTTGTCCAACTCATAACTACTCTGCCACCAAGGATGCTCATGGATGTAGCCATCAAGAAATAAGACAAACTACTATACCAGACAAATGAATAGCACACTTACATTTGTTTTTAAAGCAAGATATCATTTTGAGACTAAGGTGTGCCCAACCCAAGCCATGGTATTTTTAATGACCTTATATACATGTGGGAGTTGGACAGTGAATAAGGAAAAGCAAAGAATTGATGCATTTTAATGATGGCATCAAACAACAACAAAATATGTCCACTTGTCTGCAGTCTTCCATTGATCCCAGAGGCCTGTTTAGACCCTTTTCTTGGAGCAAACTTGTGTGGGTGTATAAGGAAAGGGACTGACAGCTTTGACCAAAACCTCATTTCTACTTTCTCAGCTGCTGTGATTAGAATATACTTCACTACACTTTAGTGACTGATGAGTAAACCAGCAAGTCACATGAAGTTTTAATTTATCAGAATGCATATATGCTAATTTACTTAAAGGGATAGTCCATTTAAAATTCCACTATAAGTGCTCAATGATATTTTTTGGATAAACGTATTAGGTATAATTTTGGATATACCTATTACTGCAGTAGTAAAATTTCCATCAAAGTAGTTTGGATATTTAACAAAATAAAGAGAAGTATTTAAATAAATTTACTGATACCCCACAGAGAGAAATGAGATAGTTAATGTTTATTGTGCCAACCTGGCCGATAAACACATGTGGGGTTAATTGAAGGGCGGAGGAATAAATGGCTCCATGAGCCTCACCTTTCTAGTTCTTGGGTCTCTTGCTTTGTAATGGTCGCACCAGGGTGCAGCTGCCTTAGCAAGTTCCCTGCTTCAGCTGGCAAGGCTCACTTCCTGCAACACATCCCTGAGGAGAAGCTGCATGGACCTACCCTGATGTAGTCCTGGGTGCTGGAGCAGCCATATGGAGACTCCTGCCAGCGCTAAGATGCTTACACATTCACTGATTCAGCTTTCCTCCTGTAGTCGGCATCCTAGTGTGTGTTTTGTGAGATGGAGGAGGACTTGTGGATTGCTGTCGGACATATGGGTTAATGTTGGACTTGTGGGCTTGGGCAGCACTGGGTTGGGATGTTTTTTTGATGTGCACTTACCCTTTATATAAAACTGTCTTATACATATAAGTTTCCATGGATTTGTTTCTCTAAAGTACCCAAACTAACATATTATCATATATAATATATCTTATAATATAATAGATTTTAGTATATTATATATATACATATATATATGAAATCAAAAGAAAGATAGAAGAATGTAAAATATAGGGAAGAATGCTAAAGACAGAGAATTTTTATTGCAAATTTCCTCATCTGCATAGAAACTAATATATCTGGTTTAAAGTTCATTTTTCAAAAGTAAAGAAGAAATATTTTTATAAAAGATTAAAATAATGAATAGAACAAGTACAAGATGAATTTTTAGAACTGTTTAAGAAAATGAATAAAATTAATGATTAGTTTTCATTGTAGGGAGTTCACTTATCATATCTAAAGATGTCATATCAAGAAATTACATTAACATTTATAATTCAAAGATATATAGGGAATCTGCAGATGAAAAAAAAGAATTAAAACTTGTTATGCTTTTGTGCATTTTAAAAAATGTCAGGTGTTTTTGTGGCACACATCCCATACTTTCAGGTGGTCTGGCCGGTAAGAACTCTCTGCCAATATATAGTACAGTGTGTTTAGTGGGGGGAATCCCCCTAATTCTGTAAGATTATAGTTCTCTCTCAATGGTTACCTCAAATAAGTTAAACAAATAGTGGCTTCTGTTCAGCATAAGAAAAATTATTTTATTATATATGCAATAAAGAATTTCCCACACTAAATATTGAGATAAACAGGTATACTTTTGTACATGATGCAATCATGAATAAGTATATAGGCACAAAATATTGATATTTTGGTTATACCACAATATCTAAGGTGAATAGTGTTAATTATTTCTAAATTGGGGGTTATGTGGTAATTATCAATTAGACCTAAATTTTTATGTTACCATATTTTTTAATCTCTCATTGAAACATACTGAGATAAAGAAACTTTCATGCAAATTAAGTGTACAGCTTGATGAATTTCAGTCAATATTTGAAGAGTAAGTTTTATTATATTTGTACTGGTTGTTAGAATTCACAAATGGTACATCTCTCTAGGCACCATAAATATTAGAAATCACACAAAATGAGATATGATGGTAAATAAAACAGATATGTGTCATATAAAAATATGTTGCTTACTTTTTGAAATAAATAACATGGAAATGTGATTTGACAAATCTCTACAACCCTGAAGTTTAGTTTCATAAAAGGTAGATAGGGCTGTAGAGATTGAGAGTAAAAAGTAAGTATTCGTTTTTTTCTAATAAGAGTGGGAGGGTTCAGAATATGAATGAACGGCAACCTTTTCTTTTTGTGAATCTTTTAATATTATGGCATTTCAGACAGTAAAAAATAAGAAGATCAATTCATGCAAGTGTCAAAAAGTTTCCAAGTATGTATTTTTCAGTATTTTAAGACTGAAAGTTGGAAAGAAAGCCGGGAAGAAAAATTGCATGTGACGCTACAGCTAGGGAGTAAGTTGTAATCAGTGTGAGCAGAAGAGGAATGGTGGAATGTTGACTAATTCTTTTTGATATATTGACTATGTAAATCTTTCCAACTTAATTTGATGCTACCTGCTTCATTCAGTATTTTTTCCATAGAATCTTTTAATATTGCAAATTTAGGGTTAACTTTTTTCTTGAGCTCTTTCAATGTAAAGTATGATGAGCACATGCTTTCCTTTGGGGTTTCTAATTTGAGGTCTTGGAAAAATTCATAATGTTATTTGGCTTGTCTTTTCAAGCTTCTTTGAAATTTTCTATTCAGTTCTGAATTGATCCTTACTTCCCTTTGCGTTTGCTACTCTACATTAAAAGTAATTCCAGAGTCTTTCATGGCATCGACTTGGATCTTTTCTTTCTTTCCTGTCTTTTTAATGATCTTTGGCTTTCTTCATAAATGATGGTCTTGATGTCCTCCTAAAGTCATCAGGTCTTCTGATACTTATGCTCAATGCAGCAAAATTGTTCTTGAGATATTCTCAAAAATCAGATGGGATATAGTTAAGCTTGTATTTTGGCTCTTGTGGACTTTTTTTTTTTTTTCCTCAATTTTCTTCAGATTTACCTTGAACTTCTTTCTATGAGAGGAATTGACCTGTTCTACAGTCAGGCCCTGGCCTGCTTTAGCTGTTGATATTGAGCTTCTCATTCATCTCTTCTTACAGCTTTAGTGAATTTGATATCTTTTTATTCAATATGGAGAAATCCATAGTCACATTTTGTGTTGTTGAAAAAGGATAATTGCTATGAATAAGTTGTTGGTCTTGCAAAATTCTATCATGTAGTCTCCTGTTTTATTCATATCACCAAATCCCTCTTTTCAATTCACTGTTCTTTCCACTTCATTTCCAAGTTTTGCATTCAAATTACCAATAATTATCAAATTATCTTGATTGCATCTTTGATCAATTTCAGACTGAAGATGTTGGTAGAATTCTTCAATTTATTCATCACTAGCTTTGTGTTTTATTTTCATAAATTTGAATAATAGTTATGGCGATTGGATTTCCTTGAATGTCGAGAGATATAATCCTATCACAGGTAGTATTGTACTTCTTGAAGCATTGATTTGCAATGTTCCTTTTGATAATGAATGCCACACCATTCCTCTTGATTATATGATTCCTGGAATAGTAAACCATATTACTTTCTGATTTGAAATGATTCATACCTGTCCTTTTCAGCTCACTAATTCCTAAGATATCAATCTTCATGCATTCTATTTCATTTGAAACAACCTCCAAATTTCCTAGGTTCATATTTCTCACCTTCTAACGTGATCTTTAGCAGATTTTTTCAGTTGTTTCACCCTACTCTGAGTCATTCCCCATCAACAGATGAATATTCAAAAGGCTCCACTATCACAAGTTTTATCAGACTCACATCATCATGGACTACTCCACAGCTTCTCCTCAGTTACATATTGATGCCCTCTGACCTAGTGGTCCATCCTCTGGCACTATCTCAGACAATGTTCTGCTTCCATCCATTAGCTTTAATGCCTCCAAGCTCTGCATAAGATTTTCAGTAGCTGCTTCCTCCAAAATGAGGACTTGAGTCCTTCTTCATTGTCTTTTCTCATTCTGTGAGCTCTGCTGAAACCTGTTCGCTTTGGGTAACCCTGCTGGCATTTCAAATACCAGTGACATAGCTTCCAGCATCACAACAGCACACAAACCACCACGATATGACAAGCTGACAGAAAAGTGGTTGAAATTAACACGTTACAAAATTTTTAAGGATACAGTTGTCCTCAGCACATTTTTTTTGCCATACACCTTCTAAGCCATATTGGCAGGCATATTTTAGCTGACCATGAGCCTCTCATCCATATGGTTCTATGCTTCATAGTCTTAGAGCTGCACATCAGTTCCATATAATGATTCAGTGATTTAGCCTCTGTTTGCATGCAATTCTGATTCTTGCTTTCTGATATGACTCACTTTTATACCCAGCCAATTGCTAAAACTGATAAGTCCTGGAGTTAAAGTTCTGGATACCTTATTTATACACTCCTTGTTAGAAAGGCAATGAATAGACGGGCTACAGCAAATATTTTTTCTCATTGCACTTATTTTGACATATTGCATCTCATAGATTCTTAAACGTTTATTTGTGCAAATATGCCATTTATGTGTCTTGTATGTTTTATTAGCATTTATTGTAAGTGAAATATTATAGTTTTATAAACTTACATGTGCAGAAGTCAAATTTTTCAATCACTTAAAAATAATTTGATTTATTTTATTCAGGTAAAATAGAAAAGAATGATTTTAATAAGATTTTATTCTGAGAAAAAAAATTCCAAGCAAACAAAACAAAATTGTATTAAATCTCCCAATTATATTCATTTTTAAAGCATTTGAGCAACAAACATCACAAAACACTGGCGATGTATATGATGTTTGACTCACTTTATAATGAGTTAGTGTAAGAAGCCTCCAAAACTAAACATATACCATAATAGAAAATTGCAGCACAAATTGCTTTTTTAATACTTTCATCATTTGAAGCTGTTTCTACATTGTTCTCTTGTTTCAGAGAAAATGAACAATTTTCTAGAATACTTATTTCAGTTTACTCAGATCTCGTGTTCAATGAAGTCACTGATTATTATTTTCTTCTGTTGCTCGGTAATTCTTTAACAACAGACTCAATGTTTTGAAACCATAATTATATTCTAATTTGATTTAAATAAAGCAATCTGGATGCAGTTTTAATTTCTTGCCTTAGGAAAAAAAGGAAATACAGAGATGTGATGATATAATTCCCAATGATATTGTACTGGTTATTTGGATTTAGCATTCTGTCTCATTAAGATTTTTTTTATGTCATAGTGTTTTCAAATACCAGAAAAAGTGTTGGCAATTATTTTATTATTTTATATTTTATTCAAGCTTGAATTTATAGCAAACAAGTATAGGACATCAAACCATAATAGAAAGCAATTATTCTTTTAAAAAATGACAATAACTTTCTAATCTGCTTTTTACCTTAAAAGCTTAGAAATGACACAGGGAGGAGACAAGCCAGTCAGGTGCAGTGTAGCAACGATGAAACATACAACTCTCCTCAAGTTCCTAAATGCTTCCTCCCCCTACCTCACTATGATGATTCCAAGTCTACCTTACAAATCTGGCTAGACCAGAGGATGTACACTGGTACAGAGAGGAACAGGAAACACGGAATCCAGGACAGATGATCTCTTCAGGACCAGTGGTGAGAGTGGTGATACTGGGAGGGTGGAGAGAAGGTGGGGTAGAAAGGGTTAACCCATTACAAGGATCTACATATAACCCCCTCCCTGGGGGACAGACAACAGAAAGGTGGGTGAAGGCAGATGTCATAGTGTAAGACATGACAAAATAATAATAATTTTTAAATTATCAAGGGTTCATGAGGGATTGGAAAAACGAGGAGCTGATACCAAGGGCTCAAATAGAAAGCAAATGTTTTGAGAGTGATGATGGCAAGAAATGTACAAATGTGCTTGCCACAATGGATGTATGTATAGATTGTGATGAGTTGTATGAGCCCCCAATAAAATTATTTTTAAAAAAGCTTAGAAATGATCTATCATGTCTTATCTTTAATTCTGGATTATAGTTTAAATTTGCACTTTTTAAAAAACTATTCAGACAGCTTTAATAATTATTGAAAATAACTCTGTTCTGCCAAAATAGCTTTTATTTTATAATGTTTTATTATTATATTAAGTTATTTTATAATGTTTTATTTCATAATGTCATCTGCACTTTTAATAATTCTTTCATTCATGTAATGACATTTCAAGCTATTTTTTCCAAACTTGCTTTTCTAATTATATGATAGGAAATGAAGTTTGCTTACCCCAATATCAGTTGTAAAATAATTACAGCTTTCATAAACCAAATAAACCAATACCCCACCACCATCAACTGATTCTCACTCATGGTATCTCTATATAGGATTTCCAAGGTCTTGTGAATATTTGTGGGAGCAGGTAGCCTTAATTTTCTCCTTCAGAGTCCATGCTGGATTTGAACCACCAACCAACACTTACCAGTCAGCCCCAGGGCTCCTTTACAGCTCTCACAGTAGACCTGAATAATGGATTTATAATAGCTCTCTATATTAGGTCATCTCTAGTTTTGTCAGAATAGATCTCCTTGCCCTGCTCTATATCATACTCATTACTTCCTTTTTTTTTTTCCAGTTTGTAATGCCTATCTTGCTTTTCAACATGGATCTTCTCAAATTCCTTTCCTTGAGGATGCTCTGTTCTCCCTTATGCATAGAAATGAATTCTTGATGACTCATAGATGAAGCAAAATACAAAAGAAAAACCGGATTGTCACTGAGTCAATTCCAACTCATTGCGACACTGTATAGGACAGAGTAGAACTGCTTTTTATTATTTCTGAAGCCTTAACTCTAAGGAGCAGGCAGTTCCATCTCCCTTCCAGGGAGTACTGATGGGTGTGAACACTGACCTCACAAGCAGTCCAAGGCTTATGATACAACACCTGGAATCTAAAAGCCAAGCACACACACACACACACACACACACACTGCCATTGACATGATGTTAACTCATCGTGACCCTATGTAAGTTTTCCAAGATAAATTTTTCGGGTGCAGAAAGGTTTCCCCTTCTATTTTTGAGGGGCTGGTAGATTTGCGCTGTCCATCTTGATGTTTACAGTCCAACGTTTATGCCAAAATACTACCACACCTCCTTAACTTAACAATCAGTTATTCTAAAATGTGTCAGAAAAATTAGTCTGTGATAATTTTTGTCATCTTAACTTATTCATATTGTATTCCTAAACTGATTCTCATGATATGAGTTTCAAAAAACAAACAAAAAAACTCATTGTGTTCTGTAGTACTGCCCAATAAAAAGAAGGCAGCAGCAGCTTTTGCTTTTATTAAGGTTTGTGCAGATTTCTTTGGCCAAAACTTTAAATAGTGTAATTAATTATATATATATATATCAAACCGACTGCTGTTGAGTCTATTCTGCTTTCCAGACTTATACAGAGCATTTGAGGTTATACATATTTACAGGAACAGACAGTCTCATTACTCTCCCATGGAACAGCTGTGCACGTGCCAGCAACCTCTGAAAAATAACTGAAACCACCATCCTACATTTTTTACGCCAACCACAAGGAGAAAATTTAAGAAGATAAAGTATATTCAGGGTCTGGTTAAGTAATTTTATATTGTAGCATCCTCCATCTTAAGAACTCTAAAACCTGTGGCATCTCTGGTACAGAGATAAATGAAAGAGTTTAGTCTAAAGATGAACTGAAATAGAATTTAATAAAAGACTGCATGTGAAAAATAAAAATAAATATATCTCTTCATTTATAATGTTTGAGGATATAATAAGTTGCATTACAAATGGAAATAAATACTTATGTCAAAATATATCTACTCTGAAATATGATAAAAGTTTGTCATCTTATTAATTCAATAAACAAGTAATCAAATACACTGAATAGAGACATACTGTTTGAGAAAATATATTGAAAATTTAAGCAGTATAAATTGACAGTACAATGCAAATTACATTTTTGTTCTATGCACTAGCATGATTACATAGACTGTGTTTTTTATGAGAAACAAGTTGGTTATTTTTGTCATTTGTTTTCTAAATGATATTTAACATTGCAAACTCAAAATTTTAGATGAGTTTAACTTCTTTTATTTGCATTGCAATTGACATAGAATCATCCTGATGGTCTAAAAATGTGAACATTCATTTATGTCCCATTCTTTCAGTGTCCATTTGGAACTTCAATACAAGCTGCATGTCATTTTAAAACCCATAATTGTAAAGCTAAATTACAAACCAATTCAGTATGATGTTTGAGTACATACAAAGAAAATGTAATCAAAAACATAAAATGTTTTCTCTTTCAAATTTTCTCCTTTGGCTTTTATTTTCTTTTGTAATTTTATTTATTTTAAAACTTTTTATTGTGAATTAGGTGAGGTTTAAGATCATCATTTTTGTATTCAATAATTTGAACAACTTAATAAACTTCTTAATAACTTACCCTGCCCCCTTTTTAATTGCTTCTCCCTCTTGTAAAATAGTATTTCAATTTAGCTAACTCCTCTCTTCCCTCTAGCATATTGTTTCCTCTTCCTATTTTTTCTTCCCTTCTTACTATTAGTAATCATCAAAGTCTGTTTATTTTAAAGTAAAAAACTTTATCTAATTTTTCCTTGCATGGTCTCACAAAATTTGTCCTATTGTGATGGACCTTACTCAGCATATTGTTCACCAAATCTGCTCATGTCAAATCTGCTCAGTTTCATCATTATTCTTATTAATCATAGTATTCCATTGTGTGCATGTAGGTAGTACCTGGGATAGAAGGCCTCTGTATTGCCAAGAGGCAGGAGTCAAACATGCCTTCACCTTCCATCTTTCTTTGTACTATTCTGACACCCATGGCACTCTGCATCTATTCAGAATTCAATGATTCATTGCATGACCACACAGAACTCACGGACAATATTTATGATAAAGGAGGTATATAAGGGAAGTTAAGGTGTACCACAATCATCCGTCAGTATAGTCAGTAAGTATCTCTCTAGTCCTCAGCCTCTCAGTCCCATGTGGGCCAGGAAGCCAGTCTGTCTGCTACTCTGTCTCATAGTCCCATAGTATTGGGCCACAAAAAAAGGAAGGTACCCCAGAGTTTTGACATGGCTCCTCTGGGTCTCCATGCCGCAGTCTCAGATGCATCTGGTCTTGGCAGCTTCTGCCACTTCAGAAAAAGATTTTTGACATGTTTTTCCAGTGGCCGTGTGTTATGTCAACTTCCCAGATCTGGATTCGAATTTTAATTTTTTTATAGATTGCTTTGGGTAATATTGACATTTTTCACAATAATGTCTTCCTATCCATGAACATAGAGGATTCTTCTATTTATGTAGGTCTTTATTGGTTTCTTATAGTACTGCTTTATACTTTTCTTTGTACATGTATTTTGTGGGCGGTTTTGAATGGTATTGACTTCTTGCTTTCTTTTCCAAGGCACTTTTCATTCGTCTATCTGGACTTGGTTGATTTTGTACGTTGATCTTGGACCATGGCGGCTTGCTAAAGCTTTCATTTCTTTCCCACCAATAGAATAATATCGTCTAAAAATAGAGAATTTGTCTTATTCTTCGCCAAGTGTGAAGCCTGAGAGCAATGCACAAGACTACACTGATGCATCAGTGGGCTTGCATAGGAACAATTGTAAGTATGGTGCAGCATCTTGTAGCGTCTCATTCCGTTGTGCATAGGGTCACTATGGTTAGAAGCAGAATTAATGGCACATAACAGCGGCTATATTTTCAATAATGTAATTTCTTTTAACTTTGAGACTGCTTTAAATGGTTAGATTTCTAGGTAATGTAGTCGTGTACATTGATCTCAGTTTCATGACTGGTGGGTTCTTTATTCTCTATTTTCTCTGTGGATTTTTTTATACCATTACTACATCTCATTTGTCTTAAGACTGTCCCATATAATACTAAGACTTTATTCAGATATTTTTGCTCTTTTTATTGACTGCTCTTTTATGTTGCTACTGATAGATTTGTCTTTAAGCTCAGTCATTCAGTCTTCCATTGGTTCAATTTTATTATTTTGCTAATTTGAAGTGTTGACTAATTCTAATAGCTTATCATTAAACTTTCCACCTTATGGTTGGAGTTTTTGTTTTTTAAATACTTTTATTGGGGACTCTTGCATTTCTTATCACAATCCATACATTCATCTAGTGTGTCAAGCACATTTGCACATATGCCCCCATCATCATTTTCAGAGCATTCTCTTCTCACTTGAGCCCCTGATATCAGCTCCACATTTCTTCCCCCTCCCTCCCCCACCCACCCTCCCTCATGGACCCTTGATAGCCTATAGATTATTATTTCCATATCTTACATCATCCTTCATCACTCCTCACCCACTCTTATGTTATTCGTCCCCCTGGGTTGGGGTTCTAGTTTGATCCTTGTGATCTATTTCTCTCTTTTCCCCCACCATCCCCTAATCCTCCTGGTATTTCTACTCCCATTGATGGCCCTGAGGGGTTTATCTATCCTGGATTCCCTGTGTTGTGGGCTCTTATCTGTAGCTGTGTGCATGCTCTGGTTTAATCCAATTTGTAAGGTAGAATTGAGGTCATGATAGTCGGGTGAAGGAAGCACCAAAGTAGAGGAAAGTTGTGTCTTCAACGGTGCTATATTGCACCCTCATTGGCTCATCCCTTCCCTGTGACCCCTCTATGAGGAAATGTCCAATTGTCTACAGATGGGCATTGGGTCTCCACTGCATAGCCGCTCCCCTCCCCCATTCACCTTGGCTATAGTTTATTCTGGGTCTTAGATGCCTGATACCTGATCACATTGACACAAGGTGAGCATCTCAGAGTGCCAGATTGTTAGAACAAAGTGTTCTTGTGTTGAGGGAGTACTTGAGTCAAAGCCCAATGTCCATCTGCAACCTCAATTCTTAACATACGGATATGAGTACATAGTTCTATTCCCCTCACATTATATATGTATTTACATATGTACATGCCTGCATTTAAACCTCTATAAATGTTCTTTGCCTCCTGGTTCTTTCCTCTATTTCCTTTTACTTTCCTCATATCCTACCATCATTTTCAGCCTTCATTCAGGTTTAGTAATTCCTCACTGATACATTGCCCTTGATTAAGCCCCACAAGATGTCCTATGGCCTTCTTTCCATTGATTATAGTTCACTTGTTTTTCCCTAGTGCCTGGGTTGGTTATCCCTCCCTGCTTCCCTCCCGCCCCCCAACTTGTTGGAGGATTTTTTAATGGTTTCTAATTTTTCACTTAATTTGTCAGGTTCTCTTGTAATATTATCCTGAGCTCTTCTATAGCTTTTTCAGGACTTTTTTTGTTTGCATTTTTTTGATCTTTTTCTGGACTTTTTTGTTTGCATTTTTGATCTTCATTTATTGCAGTAACATCATTCTTGTGAGTTCTTTTTTTTTTTTTAACATTTTATTAGGGGCTCATACAACTGTTATCACAATCCATACACACATCAATTGTGCAAAGCACATTTGTACATCATTCTCAAAATATTTTCTCTCCACTTAAACACCCGACATTAGGTCCTCATTTTTCCCCTCCCTCCCCGCTCCCCCCTCCCTCATGAGCCCTTGATAGTTTATAAATTGTTATTTTGTCATATCTTGACC
>NW_022111372.1:7093171-7135114 GCF_000313985.2 Echinops telfairi | reverse complement strand
ACAAAGAACAAATTAAAATATACCAAGAAAGAAAAGCTTGTGTTTTCCAGTCTAGCCTGTTGGGGCACCATGCCCTGTCTCCAATGTCCACCCTCATTCTTGTGAATTCTTGTGAATGTGTTTGAGTGTTCTACAGCTCTGTGCCTTGATCACTCACTTATGTCATTTTATCTTGCTTCTTTAATGGTTGTTATCTTTGAGAAATTGTGCTATTATTATTATTTCTTTGTTGATCTGGTGGTAATGGAATGTGGGCCTGCTTGTAGGCTTTGTGGGCCACAACTTGTGGAAGTTGTAGCTGTTGGAAGTATGGAGGTAGCTGAGTAGCATTAGGATAGTTGACTCTAGTAGATGGCGAGGAAGAGAAACAATCATCAAGCCAAAAGCAATTGAAAAAAATCTGTCTTCTAGTTATGGACCTGTTTTAGTTCCAAGCTGAAGCTATGAATTAGAGCTTTGGCTGTAACTATGCAGAACCTGAAGATGCATGGTATAGTGCTCCCGTAGTCTCTTTGCATCCATTTATGAATCATTGGACTTGTATCCAAAATCTGATTAAAGTCCCTAACTCATGTCCAGAGCTACAAAGAATGGGATCATTATCATTTGGACAATAAAAAGATGTTACAAATGTCTTCTATATCCAATATTATACTTCAGACATTTGCTCCAATTATAAAAGAATGTATGACTTTCTTTGTGGTTATGGGTAGGATTAAATACCATTTTATTCTGTTTTCAAAAAAAAAAAGATCACTGAGCTTGCTTGACCTGTAAATTGCATATATTGCATTCGATATAATTAATATAAAATCGGTGCCATAATAGGAAGCTATTAAAATAAAAATGATAAAAATAAAGATGAACTGAATTAGAATATAGTTGTTTTTGCTTCCATATTTCAAAAGGAAGCTAAAGAAAAACAGATTAATATAATTGAGAGAGCCAAAGAGCTATCCAAATTTATAGAATAAAAATTGTATTATATTATGAATATAAGATAACTTTTTGTTGACATTTTTCTCAGAAATGTTAATTTTTACTTTGATAATTTTAACATGCTTTAATTTCTTTCAATTTCAAAAGAGATGCTATCTAGATAAATAAATAATTGTTAACAAAATTAAAACAAAACAAATAGAATAAATTCCAAGCATTTTAATGAGAATTTTATTAAACTTTCAAATAACAATAATATTTAAATTGCATAAAACCTTTCTAAGAACAAACAGGTAAATAAAAGCAGAGCTACCACTTTAATAGTATGGCATGGGTATTGAAAATACATAAAATGAGAATTCGAAGCTGTATTTACTTATAAGCACGAACTCAGTAAACCTAGTCAGACATTAATATTAATTGCATATTATTTTAAAATATATGATAAAGGAAGGTCTATACTAGCGGTAAGAATAAGTCAATATCATTAAATAAATTACTGAAATTTTAATATTAATTTTATATAGATGAAAAATATCATTAAACATTATATATTCAGAAATAGAAGTTATTTTACTAATAAAACATTTCTTCTTGTTTAAAAATTACCCATAACAAAAGGAGAAAAAAAGCATACCTAGACTAGAAAATAATGATTTGATTTAACTAAAATTAAAATCTTTTATAAAAGAGTGGAAGGAAATGGCAATAAATCTAAATATAAAACCACAAGTATGAGAAAATATATGTGCAATGCTCAATTAGAAAACTATACTGAAAATAAACTTCAAACTAATAAAAATGTGACCATCATATACAAAAATGAGTGAAATGAAATAGAGAATCCCCAGCTGAGGTAGCAAAATATAAAACAAAAACCAACCCACTGACCTTGAGTCAGCAAAGACTCTTAGCAACTCCGAAGAACAGGGTGGAATTACTCCTATCATTTCTGACACTGTGTCTCTTCTTTTTGCTTCTGTGAGGTGTACACTTTTATTGAACTGGTCAAGTCAGTACACGTAAAGCCTTAGTTCCTCCACATCCTAACCAACCCATGGGGACACAAAAGTCTTCATATCCTTCTAAATTTGGGGGCACAAAAAAGGAGGGAGGTGCCCAATGGCTGACCATTCAAAAGGAAACTTTAAAAACAGA
Source organism: Echinops telfairi (assembly GCF_000313985.2). Lineage (NCBI taxonomy): Eukaryota > Metazoa > Chordata > Mammalia > Afrosoricida > Tenrecidae > Echinops > Echinops telfairi. The sequence goes on along the minus strand of NW_022111372.1, from coordinate 7,133,017 downwards.
AAACAAACAAACAAACAGTGTTAAGGTGGAAGAAATTTTTCCACACGTTGACTCTTTATGGGAGTAGAAAGCCTTGTGAATACAAATTAAAACAGAAAGAAAAGGATTTTGTAGGGATGAAATAGATCAGTTCCCTCTCATAAAAATTACGTAATTTAAAACCTTTAACCCCAAACCACAATTAAGGGAATAAAGCAATCAAAAGTCCCGAGTACTATTTAGATTTAAGCAAACTAGTAACTGAGTATTTGAGAATGTTTTCTATATTTTCGTACTTATTAGCAAATTAATTAATTTTAAAAGAAAATTTACTTCAGATTAAGATTGAAATCAATATTTAATATGCCTTTAAAGGACGGGTAAGGAACATGACAGAGACTTTAACGTGAATAAGTTTGCAGGCAAGCTGTCAATGTTAGGGTAAGACTCATTTCCCAGTGAAGAACTGATAAAACATAAAAGGAAGAATCCATGATTTGGAGTTAAATGGAAAGCTATTGCTCTGACTATACCGTAGGAGTCAGGAACATATCCCAGAACTATTGGACTCTATTTTTGCAACCCAGGATTGGTGGCATCTGCTATTAAGAATAAGGCTAGTAATCTTAGACCTGCACCACCTGGCTCAAGAAGGGAGAATTATATCTATACACCAACTGCACTTAGACCCCACAGATATGGCCATATATTGAGAAGTTTCTAAAAGTAATAGGGACTGTGCTGACTCATGGAAAGAAAAGTACTGCATGTATATAAGATCTAATTATATTTAAAATGTTTATTTTCCTGACATTTATTTTGATAAATGGCATCAATATTTTAGGTTGCATATTTAAACACTGGTTGTATTTTAATCTGTATTATGAACCCTAAAGGGAAATTAAATTTTCATGATTCTTATAATAAATCTGTATGTGTGTGTGCACACAAATAAAAATTTTTAAATCATATTTTATTTAGTTCATGCATATCGCAATTCAATAAAATCATATTTGTTTAATACTTTCAAATAATATATCTTCAGATATTTTCAGCTTATGTAAACATTTTCTTTTACCTGTGAAGAAGTAGAGGAAGCTATTTCATTGCATGATTTGTTAGTCAAATACTTATGAATTAATTTAAAAATGACTATCTAAAATGTTTTTGAAATAATGTTATTAAAATCAAGTGACAGTTGATGTAGATTAATTGAACAGATAAGATGTAATATTGTTTTACTCATGTATTTCTAATAATTCTAATTTGTATTGTTGTCAAGTTCATTGTCGTACAGCTTTTAAATGTCCTGAGAATAATCAAGCTGATAAGTTACAGATTTTACAGGATTACTTTTTAATATTATGGAATTTACATAACTGGAAGCTTTCCACTAAAATCTATTAGTTTGCATTATGCTGATGTAATGTATATTTCTTAAAACAGTTTGAACTTCTGAATTGCTCTTACATCATCAAATGATTTAACGAATTCTATTCACAAATTATATTTCCTTGACAAGATTTTAATTACTTAGAGTGAAGGCATAATGAGTTGTGAAATTTAATGATATAAGTTTATGTAAATATACCAACATGTTAAAATATCTAAATAAGTGTTATATTTCCTGTTTTATTATGCACACACATATATTCTTTTTACTATCTGCCAGTGAGTTAGTTCTGACTCAGAACACAGTGGCACCATAGGCCTACTCCATCATCACAAACATTGTTATGTTGTTGCGGCCACTAAACCAATACATCTCTTCCTTTTTCTCACTCTCACTACTTTATCAAGCATAGTGTCCTCCAGATATTTATCCTTTCTAACAGCACATTCAAATAAATTCTAGGAAGTCTTACTAGCCTCACATGTAAGGAGAATTATGGGAACAGTCAATATTCTTCATCAACACCACAATTTAAATGCAAGAATTCTTTCTTGTCTTCCTGATTGGTTGTCCAGCTTTTCCATGAACAAACACACACATAATGCAGTTGTTTAGGATTTGGTCTTGCTTGGATCCATAATCAATGGTTATGGAAGTGGTCCCACTATGAGACATGACGTCCCTCACTAACCCATACCCCTACAGAGGACAACACCAGAGAGACATTGTGAGAATTGTGCCATAACTGATCCTGACACACTGAGGCAAAACACTAAGGGGGTGCAATAGAACAGCAAGGGAATGGAGTGGCAAGGTCCACAGGGAATGCCCAAGGTAGACTTTGGGAGCAGGACATGGCGCCCCAACAGACTGGACTGGAAAACACTCCTAAAGGCCAACAAACAGTCCTTGAACTAACTACAAGCTTTTCTTTCTTGTTATGTTTTGTTTTGTTTTGTCATTGGTTTGTTGTTGCTGTAATTTTGTTGTATATTGTTGTTTGACTTTGCTCTGTCTTGTTTTTCTGCATGCTATTGTCTCTGCAGATCAGTCTAAATAAGATAGGTTAGATGAACAATCTGGAGGAGCAAACAACGGGACCAACTGTTCCCTGGGGACATGGGAGAAGGGAAGGTAGCGGGAAAGGTAGTGGTGTTAACAAACCCAGGGACAAAGGAACAATAAGTGATCCAAATCGGTGGTGAGGAGTATGTGGGAGGTCTGGCAGGGTGTGATGTGAGCAAGGGTAATGTAACCAAGAGGAATTGCTGAAACCCAAGTGGGGACTGAGCATGATAGTGGGACTGGAGGAAAGTCAAAGGAAATAGAGGAAAGGGCTGGGAAGCAAAGGGCATTTATAGAGGTCTAGATAAAGGCATGTACATATGCAAATATATTTATATATGAGGATGGGGAAATAGATCTATGTGCATATAATTATAGGTTTAATATTAAGGTAGCAGAAGGACATTGAGCCTCCACTCAAGCACTCCCTCAATGCAAAAATACTTTCTTCCATTAAATTGGCATTCTACAATGCTCACCTTCCCGACACAACCGCTAAAGACAAAGTGGGTGAATAAACAAATATGGTGAAGAAAGGTGATGGTGCCCGGCTATCAAAATATATAGAATCTGGGGTCTTAAAGGCTTGAAGGTAAACAAGCAGACATCTAGCTCAGAAGCGGACAACAAAGCCCACACCAGCCTGTGTGATCATGAGGTGTCGAAGGGATCAGGTATCAGGCATCATCAGAAGAAAAAAATCTTATCATAGTGAATGAGGTGGGGAGTGCGGAGTGGAGACCCAAAGCCCATAGTAGGCCACTGGACATCCCCTTGCAGAAGGGTCTCGGGGAGGAGATGAGCCAGACAGTGTGCGATGTAGCAAGGATGAAAAATACAACTTTCCTCTAGTTCCTAAATGCTTCCTTCTCCACTCCCCCCTCTTCCCTCCACTATCATGATCCGAATTCTACCTTGCAAGTCTGGCTAGACCAGAGGTTGTACACTAGTACAGATAAGAACTGGAAACACAGGGCATCCAGGGCGGATGATCCCGTCAGGACCAGTGGTGTGAGTGGCGATACTGGGAGGATAGAAGGAGGGTGGGTTGGAAAGGGGGAACCGATTACAAGGATCTACATGCGACCTCCTCCCTGGGGGTCGGACAACAGAACAATGCATGAAAGGAGACATCGGACAGTGCAAGATATGACAAAATAATAATTTATAAATTATCAAGGGTTCAGGAGGTAGAGCAGAGCGCGGGGGTGGTGGTGGGGGGAATGAGGAGCTGATGCCAGGGTTTAGGTGGCGAGCAAATGTTTTGTGAACGATGAGGGCAATGAATGTACAAATGTGCATTACACATTTGATGTATGTATGGATTGTGATAAAAGTTGTATGAGCCCCTAATAAAACGATTAAAAAAAAAAGAGATCAAATGGCACATCGCATTGGACAATTCTGCTTCAAAGAACCTCTTTAAAGTGTTGGAAAGCATGGATGGTGCTCTGAAAACTAATCCAACCTGATCCAAGCCAGGGGTTTTCTATTGTTCCGCATACAATAGAAAGCTGCCTATGAGGGGAAGACCGAAGAGGAATGGATGCTTTCGAATTGCAGTGTTGGTGAAGGATATTGAAAGCACCATGGACTGCCAAAGGGGAAAACACACCAGTTGTACAAGAAATGCAGCCAGAAATCGTAGGCAAGTATAGGAAGACTTTGTCTAATGATCTTTGAACGTGTTCTCAGTAGAGAACAGCACCCTGAGAAGGACTTCATGCACGGTAGAGTAGAAGGGTATCAACAAAGAAGAAGAATTTCAACAATATGCATGGACACAGTGGCTGCAAAAATAACATAGGCATAGAACAATTGCAGGGATAGCACAGGAGCAGGCAGTGTTTAATTTTATGGTACATAGGGATCCAACTAGAAGGTACCTAACAGAAAAACCATACACACATATATAGTAAACAGATTCAACTAGTGGTTTTATGGTACATTTGTAGTTAAGCACAGAAATCTAACAATTTATTTAGGTCTATTTATTTAAATAATAAATTTAATTAATTTAAATTTAATTAATTTACACAATTTATTCAAATCTAAAAATAATGACTCCTATATTATTTAAGTGATATTTCAAACTTTCAATATATATTAAAGTATAGCACACATTTTCTAAAAAGTATAATATACATATCAAATTTGTTTATACTATTTGATCACTTTAAAAAGTTGAAATGAAATTAGTAAAAATTCACATACTTTGAACTACAAAATTGGCATCAGAGTTTTTTTTATTTTTGTTACAAAATGATTTATGTGTTTTGAGAGACTGGTAACAATTCTAGCTAATTAAAAATTCTAACTGAAAAATGGGGACTCTAACTTCCGGTTTTGGTCCCCAGTCATCATTCTTAATTTTGTTCGTTATATTTTAGTAAATCACAAAATTAAGTGTGGCATGTAAAGTAGGACAGAAAACAAAGGATACAATTGTTTGAAAATGTGTGTACCTCCATTTAAAATTTAATATATAAAGTAATGTATGTTGCTCTTCTGTACCATCAAGGTGTTTTTGACTTAGAATAGACCTGTCCAGTAGCACTTCCTAGGCTGCTGTCCCTATGGGAGTAGTTTGCTACATCTCTCTCCTACTGAGCTACTGCAGGATTCAATCTAGTGTCTTCTTGGTTAACTGGCAAGCACTTAAACATTGTGCCACCCGGGCTCCTATGTCAACGCATGCCATATATGAAAATAATTCTAACACATTTTTCATTGTATCAAAGTAATTATTTGAATAATAAGTTTAAAAAATTAAATATTAAACCCCGTCACTATGCTTTTCAAGCACTTCACTACTGCTGATAGAAAAAGGAGTCTGTGGCCTAATGGTTCATTGAACAACTGCTCACGCTGCAATTCTACAAGAGAAAGGCCTGGTCATCTACACACACACACACACACACACACACACACACACACAAATTGCAACCTAGAAAATCCTCTGGGGCACTTCTACTACTTCACATGTGTTCACCGTGAGTCAAAATCTACTTGCTGGCACATGACTACAATTACTATATAGTTGATCTAGTGATAACTTAATGCTACATTTTATAAAATATATTAAAAGAAAAATTTACCCTTAATAGAAGAGAACAAGAGTAAAATCGTGTATCATAAAATGCAATCTCTTGAGAATTTTTGAAATAGAGGATTTATCACAATTGGCAACTTTTGACATATAATTATCTAAACAAATATTGACATCAATGGCCCCGTTTTTAAGACATAAAAATTTCTTTAGCCTTTGACCTAGTCCTAGGAGAATAAGTTCTGAAGCTATTACTGAATGATATTTTATTCTTTAATATTAATTTATTATTTTATTGCATTAATTAGATACATACAAATAATAAGAATTAGAAAATTAGAATGTATTTAATATTATTTAAAATATATAACTTTAGATCTGTAGAGTCAAACGTACTTAAATGAAACAAGGCGGTATTATTTGTGAATTAATAAACATGAATCAAGGTACTCCTATATGCTGTTACTATAAGTATAAAATGCATGTCAATTTCAATATATAATCAAATTTTATTTATCTTGAATGGAGTTAAAATGCATTCTTAAACCAAAAAGTCCAAATATTTTAGCCATTTGAACAGAAAACTGAAAAAGCATTTCCATCGAGTAAACTTTGCCTGACAGTAACTTTGTAAGACAGCAGAAGTGCCCTTGAGGGTTGATGGCACTGAAACTCTTTCTGGGAGCAGTAAGCCTCTTCTTGGAGCAGCTTGTGGTTTCAAGTGTGGACCTGTAGTGGGCACTGTGTTCACAATGCTACCGGGATACTATACCATCAAAGAATGTCTTCGTTCCTTAGATTGGACATAGCAAAATGACATAAAACCGGTGGCTTTGAGAAGCAGAATTTTACTTTTTCCAGTGATCAGACAAGAAGTCAACCTCAGGGTATTGACAGAGTTATGATCTCGCTCTGTCAAATTGAGTGAAATATTTTCCTTATCTCTTTGAGCCTCTGAAATCCCTATGCATAATTTGGCCTTCCTGGCTTGCTCATGTTGTATCCCCTTATACATGATCAAGTTCATGTTTGTTCTGAAATATATGACACCCATCATATAGGAGATTATTAGAGACTATGCTCTACTCCTGTATGGTTTCATTAACTTAATATGACAATGTCCTCAAATATCATTAAAGGAACAATATAGTCCCTCAAACAAGATAACATTAAAAGGTATATGGTTTAGGACTTCAAGTTATCTTTTATTTTTAGGGTAAAATTAAGTTTATAACAGAATAGAATATACCAAAAACATATAAAGCTTAACTTTTGGAGTGTCTGAATTAGCTCAATGGCAGTGAGTGATAAGATGTGCTGTGTGTTGTATTATTATTTTAATCAGTTTATTGGGGGCTGGCACACAATCCATACATGCATCCATTGTGTCAAGCACATTTGTACATATGTTGGCATCATCATTTTCAAACATCTTCTCTCTACTTGAGCCCTTGGTATTAGCTCATTTTTTTTCTCTCCCCCTGATCCCTCACTCATGAAACCTTGATAATTTATAATTTTTTTTCATGTCCTACACCAATTTCTGTTTCCCATCACCCACTTTTCTGTTGCCCATCCCCCTGGGAAGGGGTTATATGTAGATTATTGTGATAAGTTCTCCCTTTCTCCCCCCACCTTCTTACCCTCCTGGCAACACTACTCTCATTATTGGTCCTGAAGTGTGTATCTGTCCTGGATTCCCTGTGTTTCCTGCTCTTATCTTTGCCAGTGTACATTCTCTGGTTTAGCCTGAGTTGTAGGGTAGAATTGGGGTCATGATAGTGGGGAGGGGGTGAGCATTAAAGAACCAGAGGAAAGTTGTATGTTTCTTTTTAAAAATAATTTATTGGGGGCTCATACAACTCTTATCACAATCCATACATACATCTATTGTGTCAAGCACATTAGTACATTTGTTGACATCATCATTCTCAAAACATTTGCTTTCTACTTGAGCCCTTGGTATCAGCTCCTCATTTTCCCCTCCCTCTCCACCGCCACTCTCTCATGAACCCTTGATAATATATAAATTATTATTATTTTGTCATGTCTTACACTGTCTGACATCTCCCCTCACCCACTTTTCTATTCTCTGTCCCCCAGGGAGGGGGGTTTAAGTAGATCCTTATAATCAGTTCCCCTTTTCTACCCCCCTTCTCTCCTGTTATCACCACTCTCACCACTGGTCCTGAGGGGTTAATCTGTTCTGGATTCCCTGTGTTTTCAGTTCCTATCTGTACCAGTACACATCCTCTGGTCTAGCCGGATTTGTGAGGTAGAATTGGGATCATGATAGTGGTGGAGAGGAAGCGTATGTTTCTTCGGTGCCATACTACACTCTGACTGATTAATCTCTTCCTTGTGACCCTTCTGTAAGAGGATGTCCAGCTACATACAGATGGGCTTTGGGTCTTCACACTGCACTTGCCTTCATTCACATTGATATGATTTTTTTGTTTGTTTTGGGTCTTTGATGTCTGATACCTTATCCCCTTATCTCATGATCACACAGGCTGATGTGCTTCTTCTATGCAGGTTTTGTTGCTTCTCAGCTAGATGGTAACTTGTTTATCTTCAAGTCTTTAAGACCCCAGATCCTATACCTTTTGATAACTAGGCACCATCAGTTTTCTTCTCCACATTTGCTTATGTGCCTCTTTTGTCTTCAGGGATCATGTCAGGAAGGTGATCATCACAGAAGGCTAGTTATTAAAACAAAGTGTTCTTGCATTGAGAGAGTACTTGAGTAGAGGCCCGATGTCTGTCTGCTAAGTATTAAGGTAGCATAATATTCTATATTATTATTAAGAAATACTTTACAGATATTTCTCATAGAATTCTTTTAAAGGCTTGAGGAAAGGGATAAAAAATTCTAAGGCTCTGTTGAATTTTTTGCAGTTTTCATCTCTGTTTCTAAATATTTTTCCATTTATTATTTTATTTAGTAAATAGGTTTTGAATATCACTATATGTAAAACATTGTTTTAAACACTAATGATACAAAAGTAAGAAACAGGAAAACTTTCAACAAATATAAAAACTCATAAACACACAAGTGAAATGGGCCTTAAAGGGTTAGTTTTTCCTTCAGATTTATTTTCTTTTCCATGTTTTACACTAGTTTCACCTTAAATGGACATTTAAAAGCTCTGAGTATCCTAATCACTTTGCTCCAAAATGGGGTGCAAATAAACATTTCATTTAATATCCAAATTTTGTATTCTTTATTTTTTCCAAAACAAAACACATCTCCAAAGTATAAAAACTTCAGGTTTCATTCATTTGTATAGCCTCGGATATTCTTATACCTTCATATTTTAAGAAAGTAATTTGATCCTTACTGTTGTGGGAACAGGACAAGTGCCTGAACTGGGAGGATGGTGCCATTTATGTGCAGAAACTAACCCACTGAGAATGAAAACAGCAGAGAGTAGGTTACAGAGCTCCAGCTGTTAATTGATGTGCTGGAGAGCCAATGGAAAAATAGATATTACCTGGAAATAAACTTAATGACAAAATCATACAAACAATAGAACATGTAGCTTTTTATTAAAAAGGTATGTATTACACTTATTAAAGATAGGTTGTATGCTGATATTAATGGAGACAGATATCAGAAATGAAGGATGGAGCATACCAGAAATAAATAAGCTAAAAGTATGTAAATTGTGTTTCAAATGGTAAATGTTGTTTCAATGTCAAGTGGTGTAATGTAATATTTGAGGGGTATTCAAGAAGGTCAAGGAATAATTTCACTGTTTTTCAATTCCATTTTTTCCATGAGCTCTTTTAAGCCCCCTAAGATGTTGTAATCCCCAAGAAATGACTGATGAGAAAGAAAGAAAGGAAGAGAAAAAGAAAGAATGAAATGCTAGAGGCATAGAGAGAAGAAAGTGAAAAGATTCATCCTAAAAAAATCAGTCAAATACTAACAAAAACAAAAATTCAGAATAAATAAAGCAAAGATAAGATGAAGTACTCAAAAATCAATAGCAAATGAGTGAGGGGGATCTTAATCTTTGGTATCAACCTTAAGCATAAATGGTCTATATACCCCTTGCAAAATCCTGAGATTGGAAGAATGAAATAATAATAATAATAAAGGATTCATTCTTTGGTTTTCTATAAGAAACACACCTTAAGCATATGTCCCAAAATAAACTATAGAAGAAAAGAAATCCATGCAAGAACTTAAAAATAAAGAGCAGCAGTGGCCATAACATAAAAGCGACTTTAAATAAAAATATTGTACAAGAAGTAAAGAAAAACATTACATAACAATAAAAAAGGTCAATCAAACGAGAAGACCTAACAATTATAAACAATTTTGAGATTATTAGCAATACTCCAAAATACATGAAATACATACGAATATGAGTAGAAATTGTGAACTACACCATATCAAAGGAGCCTACTACAGATTATTTTCAAGTATAAATAGCACATCTAAAATAAAGAATATTAAAACATTGCTAATTTAAATAAAAAAGCATAAGCCAATTGGACTTAATGGCCATTTACAGAAAACTCTACCCAGCACCAGGACCCTGCAGCACGCTTGGGGTATTTTTCAGAACAGACCACATACTAGGAAACACCAATTCCAAACACATTTTAAAAGATGGAAATCATTTTCTCTAATTGTAACAGTATGAAGGTAGAAATTAACAACAGACAAAGAAGATACAAAGGACACTAAATAAAAAATTGTTAAAACCTGTCGTGTCCTAAAATAAATCAAAAGTCAAGTTTTAAAAAAGTACTAGAATAAAATCTAAATGAAACACAACATAACAAAACCTTTGGGACACAGCAAAAGCAGCACTAAGAAGAAAATTCATAACAATGTCTGTTAAAAAAGAAGCGCGACCTAGAATTATTCATTTATAATTACAACTTGAACAAATAGAAAAAAAGGCTTATGGGGGATAAAAAGTAAAATAATAAAGGTCAGGGTAGAAATAAATCAGAAAATAATTTTTTAAATGAACAAATCAGAAGCTGGTCCTTGAAAGACCACTGTCTAGCGTGACAAAGGGAAATACCTAGAGGGTGCAAATAACCAAATTAAGAAATGAAACAGTTGACATTAGAACTCATCATAACGTTCACACTTTCTCAACTATCCAGTTTTCCACAGAGAGTTGTTTACATGATCTATAGAAAGCTTCAAATACGAAAACAAATAAATTATACCACTGTTACATCATTTTCATGGCTAACTCATCACATTAGTTACATAGCTCTAATTTCTGTGGTTTATACTGTTTCCAAAACTATAAGAATGTTTTCTTTTTGTGACAATTAAAAAACTGAATTTATTATTTAACATAAGTTCAAGTCATTTTTCTTTCAATAAATATCTCCTCTTTATAAGTAAAATGTATTTTCTGAAAACTCTCTTGATTTTATGCTTAGAATACTGAAATTTAAGTATCCACATGTGTGATATTTTCCCACACTCCCCTTCCATTTTCTTCTCTGTTTTTTGCTCTCACTCTCTCACTCTCTCTCTCCTGCCACTTTCCATCTGTCTTTATATCTATTTGTCCCTCTTTTAGGAGAGCATTATTTAAAGGTAAGGACTTAATGCCTCTTTTGCCACCTTTTTTTCTAGACCTCTAGAAGATGTAATTAACATCAATGTAATAATAACAACCGCAGCAACAAAACTGCTTGGGTTCATAAATCAAAAGAAGTGTAATTGAGAAACAAGGGACTTGGAAGAAAGTTTTTTTTAAAAATTTTCCAAAGTCTTAATCTATTAACAATAATATTCTGATTTTAAGAGAATTCATCTTTCAAGCCAAATGTATTACATAATGCTCTATAGCAAAGTGATTAAACTCTATGGTCTCTACAAACTATAAGGTAAGACCTTTCTTTCTAACCTAAACGTAGGGCAATCGATAAACATGATGCCTAGGAGCAAAGATCGCCAACTTAAGTACCTTTTCCCATTTGTGCCATTACTTATGCAAGGAAACCTACTCTAATTTGCTAGATGGAGCCAGTTAACTTGATCTTTAAGTATAGTTGAAGAGCCAATTTTTCTAACCCTTTGGGACAAATCAATTTATATTCACAGAGCAAGATCAGCTAATAAAGTATTTTCTGCACAGTAGATGTCATGAGTTAAGTACTGTATTGCGTGTACCTCATTAAGTGCCACCACCTCAGATATCATTTAGGTAAGTAGTTATCTTGGATATTCTCCAAAACATAAAGTAGTTGTATGAAGTGCATAAACTAAATCTGGTAAATGCTAACATATCTGCTGAATCGGCAGAAATGACGATGCATTTGATCTAATTTTAAAGAAAAGATGTTCCCTGTGTTTTAGTCTAGTTGTACTAAGCAAAGTTATGAGTTAATATGTACAATATTCTTCCTTTGATTTTTAAAGTTTGTGCCACTGTTTGGAAAATATGCATTAATTGACTTGCAGAAATTCAAACTATAACCATTGATTGAAATATCAGCCTGGCTGGAAGATTGAAAAGGATAGCAAAACTTAATTTTCCATATATTTAATATAATATTGTAGTTACACATTATGTATTTATTATCAAGATAACTGTGGGGATAATAATTAAATGCTTGCCTTTTTTTCTTTTCTGGACCACACAGACTCATAGGTGACTTCTCCTGACTCATACAAAGAATGGACCATGGGAAAAGCATCAGCTCTTGACCTTAGGTTAGGTTGACTTGCTAGTATTGTTCACATTTCTTATAGAAGGATCATCCAAGCTGTAACTAAGGTAGGAATAAAAATAGCGATATAATTTTTATTTCTTTTTTTTTAATCAATTTATTGGGGCTCATACAATTCATCACAATACATAGATCAATTGTGTAGAGCACATCTATACATTTGTTGCCCTCATCATTCCCAAAATTCGCTTGCCTCTTGGGTTCCCGGAATCAGCTCATTTTCCTTTTTCCGCCCTCCCCCTCCCTTCCTCTGCCCCCCTCCCCCATGCACCCTTGATAATTTATAAATTATTATTATATCTTATATTACACTGCCCGGCGTCTCTAATTTTTATTTCTAAAAGAAATTTATTGAGCATAAGCACTGAAAGAAATGTATCAAACCATAAAATGAAAATATAAAATGAGCTCAAGTTTCTGATTCAAAGGAAAAACATGAAGGACATTACTGAGTGTAGATTAAAAGAAGAGTACAAAGTCTGATGCAAAAGGTTAGTATCAGAGACAAGCTTCATATACCTAGAGACAATATAACTTTGTAGTCATTGAATCCATTTCAATTTATGGAGACTGTATATGTTACTGAGGACAATTGTGCTCTACAGAGTTTTTCAAAGCTGAACTTTTGGAAATAGACATGTTAGTGGAAGAAATATAACTAGTGCAACTTCATAAACCAAGATTTAATTTAAAATAATCTGCAAAACATTATAAATATAACAAAATCTGAATTGGACATAGGTAAAAAGGTCAGTTGATATTCAGAGGTATAAAATGAGTACTTGATTTAACAACTTAAAAATGAATAAAACAGATTAATTATAAAAATTTATCAATAAAATAATTTGAGAGATTCATCCGCTGAAAAGAAGAATATTGTAGAAGGAGTAGTAGAGAAAGTGCTATTTTTTGGTTGCTATTTCATTAAGGAAGTGTTTATTCTAAGAATAATATCAGTTATCAAACTATGACAGAGTTAAATCAAATACACTAGGATCTAGCTATATTGTAGAAAAATTGGAAGACATTAAAAGTAAGAAGGTATAATATCTGCTGATGAATAAAAATATATATATTACTTAAACTGAAGCCTAGATAGACCGACAGAATATTCCCTGCAGCAAATTGCACTCTAGAAAAGATAAAAGCATAAGAGGTTTTATAGTTTTAATGTACTAAAGAATATATGTGGAATCACATAAAAATAAACAACTATTTAAGATCAGCAATGGAAAAATTTAAGGGGTATTTGTATTCCCAACATATGAACATTAAGAAATGTTGTCATCCTAGAGCGCCATCAGAATGTCATAGATTTGCATGTTATTATTGTATGGCCGGATCAATACTAGGCTGGCTTCTAGCAGCAAGTGACCTTGAATCTCCCACAAACCTGCGGAGCTGACCAGAGCTGACTAATGGCCCGCTTTGTTCTAGACCTGCCGCTCTGCACCTGGCACCAGCAAGGCCCTTTGGCTCAGTGCTCACTTTGGTCTCGAACCTCCACTCTGCACCCGACAAGAATACACCCAGAACCAGGAAGATGCCTCATATTCCAGAAACCGGCACATACCTGTCCATATATAGCATTATCTCTGTAGCCTGCAGTGCGACTCCCCCAGCCCGGACATTGTGGACTGTGGGACTTCACCCAGCCTGGGTTTTTCTCCCTAATAAAGCTTGTTTGTTCTAATTTGACTGATTTGGGTCTGGCGCCTCTCGACTACCTTACGATTATATTGTTACTTTTTTCATTCTTATCTATCTAATTTCTGAGTTTACTTTTTATGTTATAGTCTCACCTTCCATAAAAGGACCTATGAAGATTAGTATTTTAGATCTAAAATTCCATTTTTATGTGATTGAGACATTTGCACAATATTTCACTACTTCCTAATGTAGAACTAAAAACTGAAAAATGAAAAACACAAAATCAATTGAAGGAAGCATGTTGGAACATCAGAATCCTCTTACTGTGATGCTGGAACATCAGAATCCTCTTACTGTGGAAGCAATGACAACCGATACTGACTTTACCTTTTTCATTTAGATTAATTTTGAGCTAAGATTAAAGTATGTAACTTAGTGTTACCTGTTGTTTTCCACTCAAATGTAACATACAATACACGGAGGTGTTATATGTTTCCAGAGCAGACTGGTGCTCCATTTCAACGGATGATTTTTCAGAAGCATTTAGTTGGCAGGCAAGCAGGTAAGCCATCTACTTTAGCCAAAGTCCTTAAACAAACTCACTTCCATGCAGTCAATTCTGACTCACAATGATCTGTGAACCAGGGTAGAACTGCTCCTGCAGGTCTCTGAGACTGCAAGACTTTACGGGAGTAGAACCAAACTAAATTACTATGAATATGTTAATCTAAATTTTCTTTTCCCTTTTCAAAGCAGTAACTTGAATTAACCAATGCTTATCTGTCTATTTGTCTTACTTTGGTGGTTTGTGGTGTTGGAAGTTGTCACTGGTATTTCAAATAACAGTAAAGTTATCTAAAGTGAAAAAAGTGTCAGACTACAAAGATGGAATAGGCTGTCCACTTCCCAGGAATTAGCCCCTGAAAACCTGATGATTAGCAGCAGAAATTGTCAAATACTGAAAAGATCATGAATAGCAGAACCTTGTAAGAGATGATGCCAGAAGATGAATCCTTGAGGTCAAAAGATATTAAAAAATATGACTGAGGAAGAGCTGTCTTCTCAAATTAGAGTCAACATTAATGACATGGATAGAGTGAAGCCTGCAGGAGTAAAGGTTGCATAACCTTCATTTGCTGATGAGGAATGACTAACAATGAGCAAATAAACAGCTGTAAATATTGATGACTAACTGGAAATTGGAATGCATGAAGGAAAATGAAAAGTATTTGAAAATAAGATAGAATGCATAAATAAAAAGAGACCTGCTAGGCATTACTGAGCTGAAATGAATTTGTTGTGGCATTTTCAAGTAGGCAGTTCCATGGTTTCCTAAGCCAGGAATGGTGGGCTCAACAGGAATGGTGTTGTATTCATAATCAAAAAGGATATGTCAAGATCTATCTTGAAGTAAAATCTTGTCTGTGACAGTATAATATCTATGTGCATACAAAGAAATTATTCAATTTTATGCAGCAATCCCTAAAGCTAGTGATGAAAAAGACAAATCTTACATCTATGTTCATTCTGAAATGGATCAAACATGCAAGCAAAGTGCATTGATTATTGGAAATTGAAATGCAAACATTGAAAACAGAAAGGGACAATTGTTAAAAATTATTGTATTATTGACAGAAATAAAGCTGAAGATCACATACAAGAGTTTTTCAAGACAAATGGCATTTTCATAGCATATACTTTTTTCAGCAACACAGAAGATGATTGACTATGCACGTAGAACACACAGAAATCAAATTGTTTAGATCAATGAGAAGAGACGCAGAAGGTCAATCTCAGCAGCTAAAATGAGGCCAGGGCCACCTGTGAAGTCAATCATCGATTGCTCATGTATAAGTCCAGTTTGAAGTTGAAGAAAATGAAAGCAAATGTCCAGAGCCAAAACACGACTTGGAGTCCATTCCACCGAAATTTTGAGAGCATCTCAGAGATTTGACTAATTGAACACTAATGATAGAAGATTTGATGAGCTGTGGTATGACAGCAAGATAATCATGCATGAAAAAAGCAAATGGTCATAAAAAAGACAGAGAAGTAAAAAAGAGAGAAAAGCAGATGTTTGAAGATACTCAGTTATTAGTTACGCCAAATGGAAGAAATGATGAGATCAAAGAGCCTACCAGAACAGTTCAAAGGGCAGTTTACGAAGACCAAGTAACATGCTATAGTGAAATGTGCAAAGACTTGGGTTAAAAAATCAAAGGAAAATAGTCAAGTTAAAAAATTCAGTAGTCAAGTTAAAATATTAAAAAGGTTATATGATCAAGACAAAAGAACATCAAAAGAAGATGTAAAGCATACACAGTGTCACTGCCCCCCCCCAAAAAAACTAGTCAATATTCAACTATTTCAAGAGGTGGCATACGAGCAAAAACCAATGGTACTGAAGGAAGAAGTCCAAGATGTAAAGGCACCAGCCCAAAACAATGCTCCAGGATTTGATGGAATACTAATTGATATATTTCAACAAGCTTATAAAGCGAAGCAGTCACTTGACTATACCAAGAAATTCCAACTGGAGGAGATCCACATATGTTCCCATTCCAAAGAATGGTTATCCAAAGAATGTGAAAATTATAGATAATTTCACTTATATGATATACGTACAATTAAATAATTTTTCTGAATATCATCAACAACCTTACAGCAGGATATTTACAGGGAACTGCCAGAAATCCAAGCCAGATTCAGAGAAGGACCTGGAACAGGGATATCATTGCTGATGTTGGTTGGACTTTGTGTGTTCCAGAAAGAGGTTTACTTGTATTTTATTCACTATGATAAAGCATTTGACTGTGTGGGCCATAATAAATTATAGATATCCTTGAAAAGAATGGGAATTCCAGAACACTTCATTATGCTCATGCAGAAGCTGTACATGGATCAAGGAGCAGTTGTGCCAAAAGAGCAAGGAAATATTGAATGTTTAAAAATCAAAAAAGGTGTGTGCCAGAGCTGAATCCTGTCATCTCTGTTCAACCTGCATGCTGAACAAATCATCAAAGAAGTTCTAAATGTGGCATCAGGATTAGAGGAAGCCTTATTAAGAAACTGATATGCAGATGTTACAACCTTGCTTGCTGACAGTGAGGACGATCTGACACACCTGTTGGTGAGTATAAAGGATGGGAGGTTTCTGTATGGATTCCAACTCAGCTCAAGGAAACAAAAATCCTCACAACTCAACTAATAGGCAAGTCTAAGAAAAATGAAGAGGTTGGACTTGTAAAGGATTTCCTCTTGCTTGTGTCCACAACCAATGTCCTTGGATGCAGCAGTCAAGAGATCACACAACATATTGCATTGGGTATATCTGCTGCACAAGACCTCTTTAAAGTGATGAAAAAGAAGGCTGTTCCTTTGAGGACTAGAGTGTGCCTGATCCAGGCCATGGTATTTCTAATCCCCTCAGTGCACGCTATTGCTGGACATTTAATAGGCAGCCTGAAGAAGAACAGATGCATTTGAATGATGGTGCTGGTGAACAATATTGAAAATGCCATGGGCTGGTGATGAGTTTTGTGATTTATTCACTTTTTTCTTTTCTTTTCATTATTTTTGTTTTGTTGCTGTAAAAGCTCATCAAAACAATTATAGCAAACCATGAGAGGTCACTATTATTATTTTTTAAATTCACTCTTTCTAGTCTAAATGAGGTAATTGAAATCCTTGTTTCAAACCTTTAATACTGCTTCACATTAAACTCTGTCAAAATTTTCACATAAATGCCTCTTAGATGATAAAATTAAGAAAATAACGTCTACATCATCTGGTGTATCTTATGAGATACTGGACCTTACAGCTACAGAAACGGAACAGATACAGCTCTGTTCTCTGAGTTCAGAATCAGAGAGTGATATAAACAATAGGTAAAAGTTTCAGATAATAGAGTTTTCAAGAACTAAATCCTTGGTAGATTTTGTTGAGTTAGTCATTGAAAAAAATCTGAAACACCCATAAGAGGTTTCAAGTGAACAGAGGCTTCAAAAATTTGTGGAACAATAGAATTAAAATATGTATAAATATGAAATATAGAACCATTGAAACAAACAACTTTTTTCTAGTTCTTTAATGTTTGCTGTAGCCCCTCACTATCATGACCCCAATTCTACCTTACAAGTCCAGCTAGACCAGAGAATGTATACTTGTACAGATAAGACTCACAACACAGGGAATCCAGGACAGATAAACCCCTCAGGACCAATAATGAGAGTAGCAATACCAGGAGGGTAGGAGGAAGGTGGAGGGAGAAAGAGGGAACTGTTCACAATGATCGATCTATAACCCCTTCCCAAGGGGGCAGACAACAGAAAAGTAAGTGAAGAGAGACAGCGGTTGGGGTAAGACACTTAAAAAAAATTTTTATAAATTATCAAGGGTTCATGAGGGAGGTAGGGTAGGGGAAGTGGGCTGAAATGAGCTGATACCAAGGGATCAAAAGTAGAAAGAAAATATTTTAAAGATTATGATGGCAACATATGTACAAATGTGCTTGGCACAATAGATGTATGTATGGATTGTGATAAGAGCTGTAAGAGTCCCCAATAAAATGATTTTAAAAAAGAATTAAAATATGAAACATTTTGAGGAACCTTTTGATTTTCCTCTCATGCTATCAAAATTTAAATTAAAATTTAAATGATACATAATCTCTTCAAATAGGTGAATATTTCATCTTGACTTATTTCCATTTATTTATATAAGGAAATATGTATCAAAATGTTCTCTTTTTCCTTTTCTCTCTCTTCTCAATTCTTTTGCATTGTCTCTCACACCCTGCTGTACTCCAACATCAACACCCCATTAGCAAATACAAACACAAATACTTTTCCACAGATCATTGTGAGAACATTCTTATTACTCTTTTGCTATCAATGTCTTCCAGATCAACTTCACATTGTACATTATTTACAGAGCCATCTTTTTAAAAGCACTTTCAATTCAATATTTGTTTTAAAAAACTAGTTGTAATTCTTTTACTCCTTCTGGTTGTTAATATTAAGTTGTTTTAGCCTGGGTAGACTAGAGAAACAGATTCACAGAGATACATATGTGAATAAGAAAAAGGTTTATATACCAGAGCAATTGAATACTGAGGAAAACATTCCAGTGTTGTCCTGAGCAAATCCATAAGTCTGTTCAATACCAATCTATAGAGTCCTATTCAGCCTCACGAAACACATGCAATGATGTCGAATACAGGAAGATCACAGGACAGTGGTTGGAAGTCTTGTGGATCCAGTGGCATTGTAAGCATCTCAGCATTGGTAGCAGGTCTCTATTTGGCTTCTCCAGCTCCAGCTGTCTGGTTGCGTCAGAGTAGGTCAATATGGCTTCTCCATTCCCAGGACATGGGGTCTATCAGTGCAGTGCGATGTATCTAGTCAGTAGAGCATCTGCAAGGGAGTGAGCAGAGAGAGAGAAGTGTCTCCCGCCTCCAAGGAGGAAATACAAGAGTTCCCAGAATTCTCAGGAGAAGACAATGCCCACACAGAGGCCTCATTGGATATATCTTGATAGACAGGAGAGAGACTTCAACCCTTCCCTCTTAATCCTCAAATTGACAAATGATTATATCACTACCACATATGTCAACAGTGGATTTTTGACCCCCTCTCTCCTCACTCTTCTATCTTCATACATGCTATTTCAGTATTCGTCATCCAGCCTCCTTTCTGTTTCACAATGGATCCTGGACCACCTAGCTTCAGGACCCTGCACAAGATGTCTGGAAACAAACCTGTCTAATCACCAACTGTGCTTCAGCCTTTTTTATTTGGAGACCCTTCTTGATCACTATGCAAATCAGCACAACTTTTCCCAAACTCTTTTGTCAGAACTTAGTTTCTTTAATAACAGTTGTTTCACTTGGTAGATTATATACATTTATGCATATGTTTATGTTCTGTAGCTTTTCATTACAATTATGTTTCATAAAATAAAAAAATAAATGTCCTCTTTTTTTGTTTGCCTCTGGAATCATGCATAGGTTTCATTACATATTAATATTGTTATTAATTTTATTATTGTTCCTAGGTTTAAATAATATAATTTATTTTCAGAAAAAGTACCAGGATTCAGCTTTTCACATTCATGAAAGTATTATGCTTTCTAATATCTTATAATAGTTCATTATATATGATTTACTCTATTTGAGGTATCTTCTCCAAATATCAGATATTATGATTTTAATTTTTCAATTTACATTTCTTGATCAGTGTTTTCTCATGCCATCATAGTGATCTCATATTCTCATAGTACTCAAAGCTCTTAAATCCATTGATGATATGTCATATCACTTAGGGTACAATAGTTATTATTGACCTTTATGTCTTTTCGTATATTATAACTTCCTTGGTAATATAGCCAAGTATTAGCTTTGGTTATAATTATTGGAGCTTCAAAAGGAAATGATAATAGTAATATGAATCTGAAATATTTGGGCAGTAAGCTAATAGGGACTAAAACTATTTCAATCTCAATTCTATTTTTAAGCACTACTAGGAAATATTATATTGATCTTTTATTATTAAACTGAACATTTTTAAAGAGTTGACTATTCAACAATTTTCAAGCACATATTAATTTGAATTGAATATCAACCAGACATTGTAATACACAGATGCACACACACACACACACACACACACACACACACACACACACACACCTTCTTCATTAAGTAGAAGAATGCCCCAACTTTACAGTGACAAAAAGATACTCATATTCTAATGCCTGGAATATGGAAATATTTTGCTTTACATATCTTAAAGGACTTTTCAGGGGTAATTAAGACATGAACCTCGACTCTTGAGAATATTATGAAGATGGAGAAATCTGATCAAATGAGCCTTTCAATACAGAACGTGCTCTCAGTGGAGGCAGAAGAAGTGATGCAGAAGAAAAATTCAGAGAAAATTTTAAAACATGAAAGAATGAATAAGAGGGTTTTGGAGCTGACATCTAGAAGACTAGACAACCAGCAAAGACAAGGGACCTATTACCACATTCCACAAAAGTGTTCCAACTACCTGGAGAAGCATGGAACCAGATTCATCACCCCCAAAACCCGACCCCATTGAGGGATTCCAATTCACAGAGAAATTATGGGACAAAATAGAACAGTCACATGGGGTTTGCAAGGATGTAAATCTTCGTGGAAATAAACTGCCAGAAATGTTTCCCATGATGACTTCAGAATACAGACCTTTCAGTCCACAGCTGAACGTCTAACCTCTGTGCCACCAGAGTAAAGAGAAGCATGCCCCACCTACTGCTGTCAATTCTGACTCACAGAGACACTACATGTTTTCTGAGACTAAATTTTTTTAATCATTTTATTCGGGGCTCATACAATTCTTATCACAATCCATCCATCCATCCATCCATTGTGTCAAGCACGTTTGTACATTTGTTGCCATCATCATTCTCAAAACATCTGCTTTCTACTTGAGCCCTTGATATCAGTTCCTCATTTTCCCCAGTCTTTCCCCACTCACCTTCCCTCATGAATCCTTGATAATTTATAAATTATTATTATTTTGTTATATCTTACACTGTCTGACATCACCCTTCATATACTTTTCTGTTGTCCATCCCCCAGGGAGGAGGTTATATGTAGATCCTTGTAATCGGTTCGCCCTGTCTGCCCCACCTTCCCATCACCCTCCAGGTATCGCCACTCTCGTCACTGGTCCTAAAGGGACCATCTTTACTAGATTCCCTGTGCTTCCAGTTCCTATCTGTACCAGTGTGCATCCTTTAGTCAGATTTGTAAGGTAGAAT
The DNA here is from genome assembly GCF_000313985.2 of Echinops telfairi. NCBI lineage: Eukaryota > Metazoa > Chordata > Mammalia > Afrosoricida > Tenrecidae > Echinops > Echinops telfairi. The sequence goes on along the minus strand of NW_022111372.1, from coordinate 7,111,361 downwards.
TGGGATCATGATATTGGGGGAGGAAGCATTTAGGAACTAGAGAAAAGTTGTATGTTTCATCGTTGCTACCCTGCACCCTGACTGTCTTGTCTCCTCCCCGTGACCCTTCTGTAAGGGGGTGTCCAGAAGCACACAGCTCCATTTTTCTCCTGCCAAGGGGCTGGTGGGCTTAAACTGTAGACCTTCAAGTTATCAATCCAATGTATAAGGCACAGTGCCACCCTCAGAACCACTAGAAAGAAATGTGTCTCTGTTGAACCCTTCATTCCAGTCTTGTGAGACTATAAACAGATGAGTCTGCTGAGTCACAGTATGTGTTAGACAGGGTTCTCTAGAGAAACAAAATCAGAATGCTAATAATTATATTTATATTTATATAGATAGATAGATGTATAACATAAGAAATAAAAAGTTAATTAAATTATAAAGCAGTACAAATGGCTCAGTGCAACTCACTCCTGTGAGACAGTTGTGAGACGCTGGCAGTCCTTCATGTCTTGAGGGCCGCTGGGTAGTCCTCTGAAGAGCAATTCAGGTGTCCTGGCACAGGCAGCAAACAGCAAGGCAGGCCACCAACAGTCAGTCAGATGACAAGGTCCTACAGCCCCCAGCTCAAGAGATGTAAATTCCAATGATGTGGCGAAGCAGGTCTTGAAGGAATCTCAAATTACAGCAACACAGTCCACAGGTTAGGTGCTCCACAGTTAGTGTAGTTTGCAAAGTGAAGCACAGCACAAGCAAGGCAGCCAAAAACTGGTCTGATGATCAAAGAGCAAGAGACCAGAAAGGTGAGGCTCACCGAGCAATGTATCTCTCCGCCCTTCAGTTAATCCCATATGTGTTTATCGGCCAGGCTGGCACGATAAACTAACTACCTCAATGTACATTAGGGTTTTTGACTTACAAGTGACAATGTTGACTTACATCAGGAAGACAGGAGAAAGTAAAAAGTGGAGATATTCCATAATACACAGGTTGAGCAGAATTTTTAGATAGATTGGGAGAAAGAGAAGTAAATGATGATCCTCATATTTCCTCCCCAGATATCTGAACAACTTGAGTGTGAATAACTGAGATTGGATACACTTTGAGGCGAGAAATTGCAGGGCTTGACTTTTATGTATTGATTTGGAGACACTGAGTAGCCTTAGAGATATGAGTAGAATATAGTAGAAATATCTGGAAAGTAGAGATCAAGTTGTAAGTCATCATTATGTGAAGAGTATTTAAAGCCATAAAAATAGGTTAAAATCATCAAGAAGATGAACAAATAGAAAAGGGGGGATTTTATGAATTATTGCTTGAACTTTTGGATATTATGAGGTCTGTTATGTGAGGAATGACTAACAAGAAAGACTAAGAACTGAACCCAGGAAAATGTAGTCAGCTTAGTACTACCTGAAGAAAGAGGTTTTTATTTGTTTCATTTTGTTTTCTTTTCTTTTTGATGAACAGTTTTATTGGGACATAATTAACATATCATACATTTCAATACTTCAATCACTTCAATGAAATTCGTACAATAATTACCACAATCAATTTTAGAACATTTTCTTCTTTATTGTACTCCTATTATTAGCTCCAAATTTCCCCCAACCTCCCCTGCACCCCTGAGGAACTTTTATTCCAGTTACTCTCTCTATAGATTCATCATCCTGGATCTCATCTGCAAAAGAACATACAAAAACAAAGGGTAAAAAAACTAAAAATAATAACAAAATGAAATAGAGAAAAAACAGAGTTGAATAAAAAACAGAAAAATAATGAAAACTAGAACAATTTTAAAATGGGTCAAACAGGAGATCAAATGATCAGGTATTCAATTTTAACCTAACTACATCTTCCAAAACACACTTTCCAATGTACTCTGTATGATATCAAGGTTGTCTAAATCCCTGATCTATCTTCAGAGGGGATTCACTGGAGAATTAATCTGTGTATTTTCCCTCCATTTTTTTTAAAGCTAGTGTAACTTTTAAATGAGTGAAAATGGGGATTAAATCTGATGTTATATTTTAACCTGGTTATATCTACTATAATCATATCTATACTACTGTTTTTTCTTAGAACAAGGATTTCCACATCCCTCAACGATAGTCAGAAGGAACTCACTTACTATATATATGTATATATATACTTACTATATATATGTATCATAAAAATAGACTTGGGGCTTCCACTGTCATCTGCAGCCTCTGTACAAATATTTTCACATTTTTAAAAGAAGAAAGTGATCAACTAAATCAACTTTCATCTCTTTTTTCATTTTTTGTGCATCTTCTAAAACATATTGGATTTTTTCATGTATTTAAATAAATTGTGTTACGTTCTTAATATTTTAAAAACACAGTTATTTATTAAAGCAAATGTAGTATATTTTTATTGTCGGTCTAGACGTTTGTTTGTTTTTTTAGTCATTTTATTAGGGGCTCATACAACTCTTACCATAATCCATACATAGATCAATTGTGTAAAGCACATTTGCACATTCATTGCCCTAGATGTTTTTCTAAAATGAAATTTTTAGGTTGTTATAGAAAATCCCAACTTTGTATTGATAATTTTTCAGTTAAATGATAACACTGAAGAAAAAAATTTAAAAATCAAAGAAAAAATCCATTAGATATGTAATATATATATTGTCAGGAATACTACTGATTTGATATTGTTATTAAATATTTGAAACTATTTTAACACGTTGGTTTGCTTTTTTCAAATTATGAAAATTATACTCTATAGTGTTGTTTCTCCATCAATCAAGGAAATTAGAACTTGACATTTACAACACTAACGGAATCCTTAATGAAACCCAGGATTGATGGTCCTGCAGGGACAACAGTAGAATAAGGGTTTCAAAGGGTGGGCAGACGCAGGGATGTGGAGGAGGGGCGGTAAAAGGGAGATGATGTCGAGGCCAGGAAGAAAAAGAATGTTTAGAAATTGATTGTGGTAGCAATTGTACAACTTTGCTTGACACGATTTAACTATGGAAAGATATGATACATGTATTAACTCCTACTTAGTAATAAATTAAAAATAAATAACATTCTTACTTTGAATAAAAAATATTCTAAATGATATTTTGTTTCCCTCAAATTATTTCCCTATAAGTATTTCTATCTTTATTTGTAAAAGTAATTTCTGTTTGAAACTGCTTATCTCATCTTGACTCTTTTCTTATTTATTTTCATCTACATGTACAAAAGCAAAAAAAAAAAAAAGAAGAAAACAATCAATCAATACTCCCTTACTTACCAAATATAATCCAACCTGTTTACTTGTGAATCTTTCCATCACAATTATCTCTGAGGAAGTAAATTGATTTTCTTGTAAAGCAGGATTGTGAGCTGGATCTCAGATAGGGGAATACGGGATCCTCCTATGATAATGAAACGAAAGGCACAGAAGATGAGCAAAAAAAATTGTGCAATTTTCTTCCACATCTCACTTCACACTGTAAATTAAGCTGTAACTTTGTGGTCAGCAGTTCCAGTCTACCAATTCCCTTGAGGGTGAAAGATGGGGCACTCTGCTTCGTATTCTATCCTATATGGTCTCTGTGAGTCTGAGTCCACTTAATGACAGTGAGGGTTTTGGTTTTTTTCTTTCCAGAATCCTGCAGCTGCTAACATCCGGTTCCGCAGTTTGAAACCACCAGCCATTCTAATGGATAAATGTGAGCTTTTCTACTCCTGTGAAGAGTTACAGTCTAGGAAACCCTTAGGAGGCAGTTTTTCTAGACCCTAAGAATACCTATGATTCACGATCAACTGAATGGCAGTGTATTTGGAATTCAAGCGCTATCATTAGCATCCAATTATTAGGTATTGTTTTATCAATTCTAAAATCACACGATTCTGACAGAAATAAAGAAGGAACAGGGTGGGGTAACGTTAAATTATTTCAACGTTTTAACCATACTATTAAAAGAAGGGGAAAGCATAAGAAGGAAAACTGCGGGGCCGGGAAGTAACAGTTCTCATTGTCCTGTGAACATGGTTACTCAAAACAAGGTGAAAGCATTTCAACAAAATGACTATCCCTACTGAGAATTTTCAGAGTGCAGTAGAATGTTTTCTTTCACTTGCATTTTCTCCAGTAAATTACATAATTTGTAGCTTAAATTTATAATTTTATAAATGATACATAATTTATAGTTTTAAATTGATAATTTGTTTTATTCATAGATCAGGTTGTTGTGAACTATTCTTTTGTGTGTGTGTGTGTGTGTGTGTGTGTGTGTGTGTGTGTGTGTGAAGTATTCGATTCCTGCTTCTATGTGTCAGGTATGGAAATGCCAGTACAGAATAATATAGGTAAGTCCATGTACTTGATCAACTCAGTAGCGATCCCACTATTAAGAGTTAATTTGGTTCATTTCATTAAGCTTTTTTGTTTGTTTCTTTGTCCAAAAAAGAAAATAAAACACGATTTATAACTATTTAATTTATTTCTATACAGAAATAAAATTTCTACTAGGAATATTCATTAAAAGGCATAATTCATAAAGAAATGGTTATTAAATCTATTAATTTATCTCATAGGTTTGGGGGATGTTTGAAAATATTTTGCTTTAGAAAATAGGGTGCTGAAGAGAAAGGAATAACACTTTTTAGAAACTGTCTAACTTCCATGATAATTAATTACTCCATCTGTTCAAAACAAGGAAAAAGAAATGCTTGCATGATGTTAATACTACATATAAGACCATCTAAAACACCAAATTTTGAATAAATAACAATAGATCAAATACTTTTTCAGAATTAGCATATATCAGAAATAAATTTCATTCTCCCTGAGAAGAAAATGTTTACCTCTGTTGTCTTTTCTTTGTTAGTATGCATGACAAATAGACATTGATCTGTATTACTTATTCTGTTCTGCCTGTGATTAACTATTTGCTTTGCCCACCCAGTTATAGTTAAGAGATATTATATGCCTGTACTTAATGTTTATTTAATCATATATCTAAAACTAGACATGAAAGTGAATTTTTCTAGATGTTTACAAAATGAATCCAAAGTTGCTTAAGTTCAATTTCAAAGAAGTAAAAGTATTAATAATAAGATTGTTTAATTTTTGTCTTAGTAACTTTGAAAATAAATTAGTGAATTCATATTTGATTGAATAATTTTGACTTTCATCACAAAAGTTATAATACTTTCAATAGTCTTTAAATTAATGTAAAAACACAGGAATTTATTGAAGTCTTCATGTAGAATTAATTAGAGTGTCTCCACAGATCTAAGAGGAACACTATTGTTAGGCCGTGTTCAATCCTGCACCTTGACAAGTCAGAACACATTAGAATGAAGTGGTCAAGAAATATGTTTGACAGTTTAGTTTTTTTACCTCTGAATGTGATTCCATTATGGCTTTGAAAGGGATATAGACAAGATAGCGTATATCAAGTCCTATTTGTACTTACACACTTTGAACATGTGCTTTCTGTTTGTTTTGGGAATTCTATTTTTACTAAGAGAAGTAGAATCCTGCCTTTGACAAGTGCTCAAGAACGACTTTGCTTCTTGGCATTCCTTCTATGGTGTCTATGTAATTTTCATATACAAATGAAATTCCTTTGGCATATTTTTCCTGCAGCTTTTGTTTGTTTACACAACTCGCCATAGGGAAATTTCCAAACTAATTTATGACGAGAGAATGTTGGATTGAGCATTGTCAAAGTGATTTAACAATGAACTGTTTCAGTAACATTAAGATATAAGCAAACATACACAGATTTAAAGCTGCTATATATACTAAGCAAGAAACTAAATTTATATTTTTTCTATTTTAAAATATTTAATAACTAAATATATATACTAATCCTTAGAGACAAGGATGGTAAGACTTTGTCTTATATACTTTGGACACATTGTCAGGAGAGACAATGGAAAAGGTCATCAGGTTTGGTAAAGTGAAGGGGCAGCCCTTGGAAAAGGTCATCACTCTTGGTAAAGTGAAGGGCAGAGAAAAAGAAGAAGGCTCTTAGAGAGATGGATTGACACCCTGGCTGTGATAATGGGTACAGCACTGGAACAATTGTATGGTAGAGGACCATGCAATGTTTCATTCTAACATGTATAGGGTCACCCTGGGTCTGAAATGAGTCAATGGCAACTAACAACAGCATGTACCCATATACCATGTGAGATGTAGTCAATTAATATGACCATTTTGCCAACAATTTCTTACATAATATAATATGAATTCTAGCCTCTATGCCTATGGTTACAATCTTGTTTGGGAAGTTCTTTGTTGTGCTGATGGACAGGATTCAGGTCGCATATAGTTTCTCTACCATACTAGAGGATGTGGACCAAGCCACCCCACTCTGTTTCCTTGGAGATATGATCCATTCAAAAAACAATAACAAAATAAACTTCCAGTAACGCTCTTTCAATGTATGTAATAGTCCTCTTTAAAGCAGAGACGGAGAATCCCTGGGACCATGAGTGAAGAAAAGCAACCATTGGAGCCCTTTGGTTTGAGATTTCTGTCTGATGGACGAAGACTGAATCCCGAGGCACCAGAGACTGTAGCATGGAAACCAGGGGCAGAGCTAAGACTAAGAGACTATGAGGCAGAGTAGTGAGCTGGTTTTCCAGGCCACGGAAGTAGAGGCTGAGGATGAAAAGGGCCTTGGATGCTGGCTCAGGAGAGATGTTGCTGGGCAGCAATGACTGGATCCTTAATGTTTTCTAATCAGTTTTGAGGTAACTTGTTAGTTTTTTTTTTTTTTTTTTTCACTGTGCAACATGCTTCAGTGCCTTAAAGCCACCAGATAAAGCCAGACAATGGTTTAGGGTGACAGTTTGCTTTGGCATGAGACACTGTGAGAGGCCCGTGGTATCGGACCTGCCACAAATCCAAACTGATGCACAACTTGTTAATTTTTGTAATCAACTCCCTTAATCAACAGTATTTTCTGTGAATTCTGTGCGGCTATTGCAATGAACTATCAAACTCAGTAGAGAAGTAGAGTGTTGGTAGGGGCCATGTTCAGTGTCAGAGGAGGGTAAAGAAAGACAGATGCTGCAGTCATGATTGATTTCTGCCTGATGACAATAGGTGAGGAGTGAGATTCTACTGCTACTTTGTGTAGGTCAAATATGACCTCTACATAGTTCACATAATAATACGTGGTGGTACCTATATTGTTGTTGCTGTTATTGTTAGAGTCCATCAGGTTGGTTCTGATCAATAGCATCTCTATGCACAACAGAACAAAACACTGCTCATTCCAGCACAATCCTCACGATTGTTCCTGTGCTTGAACCTATTGTTTAAGCCATTGTGTTCATCATTCTTGCTGTAGGCCTTCCTCTTTTTTCACTACTCTTCTACGTTACCAAGCAGAATGTCTTTCTCCAGGAATTAATCTCTCTTGACAACATGTCAGAAATATCTCAGGTGAATCCTCACCATCCTTGTCTCTAAAGAGTATTCTGGTGTACTTTTTCCAAGACTGATTTATTTGTTCTTTTGGCAGCTCATAGTATTTTCAATATTCTTTGCCAGCAGCATAATTCAAATGCATAGATTCTTATTTAGTTTTCCTTATTCAATGCCCAACTTTTCCCAATTAAAAATACCATGGCCTGGGTCAGGCATACCTTACTCCTTAGAGCAGTGGTTCTCAACCTTCCTAATGCCGCGACATTTTAATACAGTTCCTCATATTGTGGTGATCCCCCCCCACCACCATAAAATTATTTTTGTTGCTACTTCATAACTGTAATTTTGCTACTATTATGAATCTGGCAACCTCTATGAAAGGGTGGTTCCACCCTGAAAGGGGTCATGACCCCCAGGTTAAGAACTTAGAGTAATTGCCCTGTTTTTCAGAGGTCTTGTGCAGCAGATTTACCCAGTGCAAGTAGTCCTTTGATTTCTTGACTACTGCTTCTGTGAGCATTGATTATGGATCTAAAGAAGATGAAATCCTTGACAACTTCAAATTGTTTCTCCACTTCTGATGATGTTACCTATCTTTCCAGTTGTGAAGATTTTCCTTTTCTTTACTTTTGGGCTGCAATCTTTGATCTTCATGAGCAAATGCTTCAAGTTTTCCTCACTTTCAGCAAGCAAGGTTGTGCCATCTGCATATAGCAGGGTGTTAATAAGCCTCCCTCCAATCCTGATGCCACATTCTTCTTCATATAAGGCAATTTCTGTCATGATTTGATCAGCATACAGCTTAAGTAAGTAATCAGATTTTTTCATAATCTCTTCCATTGCCTTAGGTCAGTGGTTCTCAACCTTCCTAATGCCACGGCCCTTTAATACAGTTCCTCATGTTGTGGTGACACCCCAACCATAAAATTGTTTTCATTGCTAATTCATAACTGTAATTTTGCTATTGTTATGAATCAAGTGACCCCTGTAAAAGGGTCGTTTGACCCACAAAGGGGTCACGACCCACAGGTTGAGAACCACTGCCTTCGATAATTTATGATTAAGAGCAAGCATGAGAGACTCTTCTGACATTTACTATGATAATTTCTTTCTTGCTTGTCTTTTTAATGATGTTTTTATTTCTTCATGAACTTTATTCTTGGTGATCTCCCACTGTTCATCAGGTTTTCTATCATTAGTGTTCAATGCGTCAAACCCGTTCTTGAGATTTCATCCTGCAAAATTCGATTATGCAGTCTCCAGCTGGGTTTCTACCTCCAAGACCATAATCCTATTTCTGTTGCTTCCACTTTGTTTGCAGCCTTTGTGTTACAACGTTGGAATGCAATATTTATAAATGCATGTTGGTTGCATGTTTGTTGAATTTCTGACTGAAGATTTTGGTGGAATTCTTATATTTCTTCATCACTAAGTTTCAAGGCAGTACATAAATTAGAATAATAATTGTATTGGATGGATTTCCATGAATGCAGATAGACATTATCCTATCATAAATAGGATTGTACTTCAAGACAGACCTTGAAATGATCTTTTGACTAAGACTGTAAAACCTTTACTCTCAACTGTGTCATTCCCAGCATAGTAAATCATTTCGTTTGTTTATGCAAAGCAGTCAATAACTGTCCATCTCAGTTGCTGGTGAGTTGATTCTAACTCATAATGGCACATGTGTTTCAGTTCTTCCAGAACTGGATTCTCAAAGATAGATGACTAGACAGACAGACTACACAACCCAGTACAGCAGACCCCAGAGATCAAATGAAGCGTATGGAAGATAGATAATCATAGGCCTTCGAAATTCAGAGAGAAGGATAGCAAAATGAATATAGACTACAGGAAGAACCTGAAGAAAATAAATAAGAGAATAAGAGAGGATACAGATCAGTGAATTTTGGACAGCCTGATTGGCATGGCCATTTTGAACATCTTCAAGAGTATCCCAATCAAAGGCTTGGCATACTGATGGCATCCTACTGACCTCAGAAACATGGGTAGCCACATCCATATCCACCCAGCATCCAGTGAGATTTAGTGACACCTTCCTCAACACAACCCTGCCTAGCCTGAGGTAGGTTATCTGCCCTAGATAGCGATGCCCCAGATAGATCAGGTGCCTGCGGCATCACTCCCAAATCTGGACTCATGTGGCCTCCACATCATTAGCACACCCAATACTGGGTCCATGGCCAATACAGGGGAAAAAAGAATTATTTCTAGCAAAAGTCACCTTGTCCTTAGTTACCCACTGGACCAAAAGAATTTCTTCCCTGAAAAATCACCCTGACCTGCAGTATAGGACCAATGAAACACACAACCCTCCTCTAGTTCTTTAAGGGTTCCTCCACACACACACCCGCTATCATGATCCTAATTCTACTTTGCAAATCTGGCTAGACCATAGTATGTACATTGGTGCAGATATGAACTGGAAACAGGGAATCCAGGACAGATAAACTCCTGAGAACCAATATTGAGAGTAGTCATACCAGGAGGATAAGGGGAAGGTGGGGGACAAATGGGGAACCAATCACAATGATCTACATATAACCCCCTCCCTGGGGGAGGGAGAACAGAAAAGTGAGTGAAGGGAGACATTGGACAGTGTAAGAAATGAAAAAAATAATAATTTATAAATAATCAAGGAGGGTTGGAGAGGGATGGGAGAAAATGAGGAACTGATACCAAGGGCTCAAGCAGAAAGCAAATGGTTTGAGAATGATGATGGAAACAATTGTACAAATTTGCTTGACACAATGGATGCATGTATGGATTGTGATAGAGTTGTATGCGTCCCCAATAAAATGATTTTAAAAAAAAGAAGAAGAAAAGAAAAAATAGCCTGACCTTAGCCACCATCAAAGCCAGAACAAACTGCTCTGGATCAAGACCCCTGAAAACAGACAACATGTAGACCAGGCAGTCCATCAACTCATCACTCTTCCAGACTTTCATATCCACTATGCAATTTTTGGATGACAGATATCCCTGCATCCCAACAGTTTTCTCCTTTATTATTATTATTGTTGTTGTTTTGTTTTGTTTTTCCTTTTTTTCTTTTACCTTATAAAAATGTTCTTTCTCAGCTTTTATTTTTTCTTTCATATCTTGTATTTAGTTTTTATTTTTTCCTTCACTTCTTCAGGTTTTATTTTTCTCTTAGTTTCTTCTTCTTTACACTTTTCTTCTTCACCCATATGCTTATTGCTGTTGTTGCTTTTGTCCTCCACCCTCACCCCCTTTCTATATTGTTCCCTCTATCTTTCTCTTTGTCTCTTTCTTTCTTCTCCCACTTGAAAGAAGAAAATAACTGTGCAAACATAGCACAGCCACACTTGTATCTCCTGTAACACTAGGTACTAGGTGGGGGCCACTACCTGGTTGTTTATATATACCAGCCAATATTAACCAAACTGACCCTCAATTGCACTACAAGAACAGGATACTATACAAAGATTTATATTCTCTACCATATTCACCAGGAGACAGATGGTGAATGTTTAAAGAGTATCATGTAATAATTAATTAAATACTAATCTATCAATACTACAATGTTGGGGAGGCAAATGACAACCTCAGTTCACACGAAGAGCCAAAACAGAGTGGCTCTAACAAATGACAATAGCAGAGAGTCAGATATTCAGGGAGCAATGGCATTGTACCTAAGGGATAAGGAATTAGTTTTTTTTATATTGTGATATTGTCAACGGATGCAGAGAAAGTTTGATAAAAGCTTCAGAAAAAATAATGAAAACAGAAAAAGTATTTTAGAAGAAATAAGGAAAAATCCTACAAGAACAAAATGAAAAAATAATTGAAAAACTAGAAACCAAAGAAAAATACCAAATAGAAAATGAGAAGACTAATCCTAACATTTCAGAAGTAGCTAACCCATAAAAACGTCAGCGATATAGAATTGTATCAATTAAAACTTCATGAAGTAAACATAAAAGCAAATCATAATCTGCTAGAGAGAAAATCAGAAAAAAGAGCAAAATAATTCAAAGAAAACTAAACTATGAGGTGGCACCGTCCAGAAGAAATATCTTTCATGTGATCAGAATTCCACAGGAAAAGGATGAAACTCTCTTTTGCTGTAAAAAGTTAGAGCCTTGGAAATCCACAAAGGCGTTCTTACTTGTAATACATGATTATAATTAGTGGGAATTGACCCAATGGTAGTAAGTTTAACTTTTAATCTGAATTACAGAACAGTAAGAAATAAAAGGCATGGAGACAATTATTGAACTGCTGTTGCTTGAAAACCTCCTTAACATTATAAAAGATGATAGCTATGTTCTCAAGAATCTGAACAAATCTCATGCAGGGAAAACCCAAAAGGAAATCACTGAGATCTATCATTATCAATCTTACCAAATCTAAGACACGGAAAGATTTTTGAGAGCAGCTCAGGAAAAGCAAAAGTTACCTGAAAAGTGTAATCAATAAGACTTAGCTCTGGTTCCAGCAGAAACCAGGCAAACAAGAAAGCTCTGCAGAAACAGACATAAAAATTTTTTAAAATGCAAACAAAGAATCATATACTCTGTCCAGTTGTCACTCAAATTGGATGGTAAAATTGGGACATTAACAGATAAACAGAAACTAAAGGAATTTGTAAAAACCAGACAAACCTTAAAATAAACACTAAAGTAATTCTTCTAACATAAGACCAAGGGCAAAACAAAATCCTGGGATTAGCATACAAGACAATGCCATCCAGAAGCCAATTTAGATACAGAAACATCCAAAGTAAAACAAACAAAAAACATAATCTACAAGATTGAAAATAAGGAACTAAATACATAAAATTGTAATAGACATGTTTAAAAGCAATAAGAAAGAATAGTATAGTTACAACATTTCCAAATGAAGAAGTCAACAGAATAAAACTTGTGTGCAAAGGAAGGTGATACACTAAAGTGATGACTGCAGGAAAAGACACTGGACGGAGTGCAGAAGTTAAAGGCAAAAGAAGGTAAATATTGCAATATAAATGATCCAACAAAAACTGTGATCTACAAATGGATGCATGGATAGACATGTATATTGAATGAATTTGGGAGGGAAATGGAAGTACTGTATAGCTAGAAATATATATAGATTTCACAGGGTATTTTTGCATAAGTATTTACATTTGTTGAAAAGTATGCATACATGTGGTGAAGTATATAGGAATAAAGAGAGAAAAACTTCTTAGATACAACAGAACACCTCCACGGGATGAGTTACTGAGATTGTTGGTCGAGGACCATCGGCTCAAGGGGATATCTGGGTCAATTGACCTAACAGGACCCACAGAGTCTATATGGGTAGATTTTGATGGGTAGATTTATTCCATACACACCATTATGGTCAAATATACATTGAGACCGCAGTGACTGTAAACAGGGATACATTTTATTTGGGGGGTGAGAAAAAATATCTTAATGTTGGATAGTTATAATAGCAAATCAATTTGTGTATATGAAAAAATCCACTGGATTAAGCACTTTTAAAGGGGTAAAATTTATGTGGTGAAAATGCTATAATATACAGTTGTTATTTTTAAGAAATCTAGACAATGCTTCATTAAACTTTTTATGTAGAGAGCCTGAGATAAATCAAATATTCTAGATTCTTAAGACTTCACAGTTTTTGCCATATATAAAAAGACAGAGGGCCAATTTTGACTTACTGGTTTGGGTTCTCCTGTTTTTGTATAGGATGTCTGATTTTCAAAATATTTGGCATTAGAATCATCTACACAAACATTTTCAAGTAAAGCCTGGAAAAGAAATTTCTGGAGTTTTATTTTAGCATCATTGTTATGGTGTTTTAAAGCACACTCACTTGAAGAATAGAATGGGAAAGAAAGAAAACAAAAACATAAAACAACTAACCTACTATACTAATACTAGTTACTGTGATCTCAGAACAGGGTGGAAGTTTCCTTTGACAAGGATACAAAACTGAGAAGTACAGTGAACCTAATTGCTAGCCTCAGGATCAAAGAGTGATCTGGGTCCAAGGCAACAATTGCTCACTGCCATTGACTCAATTTGGACCCATAGTGACTATAGTACAGAGTAGACCTGCCCCATTGGGTTTGGGCAGTTTTACACAGGGAGCCCTGGTGGTGTAATGGTTATGCCTTGGGCTACTAACTGCAAGGTCAGCAGTTTGAAATCAGCATGTCAATACAATAAGGAAGCATATATACTTAGGGCTTCTACTTAAATCTTACCTCAGTACAAGAACAGTTTGTTAGAACAATGTCACATTGTATGATATTCACTTTCCTGGCACAATCATTATGTAAGTCTGGGTGGACAAGAGAAACAAATCCATAAACACTCATATGTGTATAAGAAATAGCTTTATATACAAGTCCAATTGAATAATGAGAACATATCCCAGCCCAGTCCAGATCAAAGTCCTTAAGTCAGGTATTAGCCCATATGTCCCATACCAATTTATAAAATCCTCTTCAAACTCATGAAATACATGTAAGGATACCGAATGCAGAAAAACCACTGGCCACTGGGTGGAAAGTCTTGTGGATCCAGTGGCAGCAGAAATATCTCAGCACTGGTAGGGTTTTCCATATGGCTCCCCCTGTTCTCAGGGCTCTAGCTGAATCAGTGTAGCTCCATATGACTCTTAGTACTGAGTGAGCCTGTGTGCCTCTTCCAACAAGCTCTTTATTTCTTTAGGTCATGAATTTAGGTCTTTATTTCTTTAGGTCATTAATATGTGACCTAATTGACAGGCTAAACTTCACCCCTTCACTCTTAAGTCTCAAACTGACAACAGATTGTGTAACTACAACAATCACTGAAGACAAAATGGGTTTATGATCAAATGTGGTGAATAAAACTGATGGTTCCTGGCTATTAAAAGATATAGCATCTGAGGTCTTAAAGACTTGACGTTAAACAAGCAGCTATCAAGCAGGGAAGCAGCAAAGCACACACGGAAGAAGCATGCCAGCCTGTGTGATCATGAGGTGTCAGCGAGAATAGGTGTCAGAAATTCAAAAACAAGTAATCAAATTGATGTGAAGGAGATCTAAATTGAAGACCCAAAATCCACCTGTAAGATAATTGGACAGTCCCTTACAAAATGACCACGCAGAGGTGATGATATATCCAGGGTTAAGTATACTACTCATGAAGCACACAAATATCCTTTAGGTCTTTAATATTTCCTCCCCTTACTATTATGGGCTTAGTGTCACCTCATTAATCTTGTGAGGCCTGTATATATTCATTTGTAGAATCAAGGTCGTTTGATGCATGAAATCCAAGATAGTTAAAAACCTTCAGAAATAGAATTAGGAGTCAGGATTGCCTGGGGGTACAGAAAGGGGGAGGTGGAGGCAAGAAATAGGAACAGATAGTAATCATGACTCTGTGACCCCATTTGAGGGGAATGAATAAGAATGAATAAGTAGGTGGATATATTGGATTTTGTAAGATATGGCAAAACATAATAATAATATATTATATAATGATAAGGGTTCCTGGAGGGTAGGTTGGAGGAGGGAGGAGATAAAGAAGAGCTGATATCAAAGAATTCAAGAAGAAAGAAAATGTTTTAAAAGTGATGGCAGCCCCAATTATGCTTGATCTAATTGAATTATGGATTGTGATAATATCTGTAAGAGCTCCCAATAGAATGATTAAAAAAACTAAATGCATAGCTGTTTGAAAAAAAAATTATACTCCTAGAAACCTGGAGAGGCAGTTCTACTCTGTCTTATAGGGTAGCCATGAGTTGGAATCCACATAATGGCAGGGACATTTTTAAATGTTTTATGTAAATCGTAAAACAGACCACCAGCAAGGTTCTTTCCATAACTAAGATAAAATGGTATTAGAATTCTCTCTCTCACTGCCATCAAGGCAGTGATTCTGATTCATAGAAACCCCATAGAAAATCTCCATTGTGGATTTCTGAGGCTATAAATTTCTTTATCTATCTTTCTTCAAGAGAGGAGGACCTGATGATTTTGAACTGCTGTACTAACAGCCCAACCCATAACCACTACCCCACCAAGGCTCCTGCTATTAAAATGGATGCCTTTTAACTATTATCTGGAAGTTGAATGGCACCGTGGTTAAGTAACTCAGCTGCGATTCAAATGGTTTGTACCTCCATTCCACCAGCTGCGCGACAGGACAAAGATATGGCAGCCTGTTTCTGTAAAACCTTACAACTCATAAGGGTGTGCTCTGTCCTAAAAGGTCTCTATGAGTTGGGATAGATTTGATGGTAAAGGCATAAGTGTGATTCATATTGTATAATAAAAATAAGTCTTCATTATATTACTACATATTAGTATATTTGTGTCTTTACTAATTCCTTTATTTAATGTCAGTGAAGTATGTGTGTTTTTTCTAGAAAATGTTTTTGTCATAATGTTAGCTTTTCTTAACTGAGGTACAATAGAGCTGGTTATTTTAGAGATGTTGCAAATACAGTTACAAAAATTTGAACAAAGATTTTTTATTATAAATTAACAATGCCTATTAGTGAATTAGAAACTCATCATTTAAACAAAACAAACACTGGTTAGTGTTTCAGTCTTATACTTTGAGAGTTGTTTTACTCAGTATTTTATTAGGTATTTTCTTTTCTAATCTGGCACTAGCAGCTATGGATACTATTATGACAAAAGTGGTTACGTTAGTATGTGCGCAGCTGTCTAAAGGATAAAATATTGAAAGGGGCACAGCATGCTTATAAGACAGATAGATATTAATATTAATATTCTCATACTAGATATAATCCACTTATAGCTCAAGAGGAATTTGCAATGTTAAGAGGATGTTAAATATTTTGTGCACCATTGAATGAGGATAGTTTCTTCATCAAGGATGTAATATGGAACTCTAATCTGCATATAGCTCATCCAATTAATGTACAATTGGTAACATTCTCTTAGGGATCTTTCTTTATAAAGAATGTATCTGCTTGGATACTTCCAGCTACAGATAAAATAATAGAGAATCTATATTTCAATTTAGAACAATATAAACTGTGAAATAATCTGCGTGTAAAGTTATAAAAGTTGATTAAATATAAACTTTTCAGAGACTACATTTAATTATCTGTATTTAAATAATTCATTTAATAAGCAAGATATTTAAAGTTTATTATAAGATAGGAAAAAGATGAAAATGATAAATAGACAGGGATTAATCAAGAGATAAAATGAAGATCAAGGAAGACAGAAAGAAATTATTCTTTGTTTTTGGTTTTTTTTGTTCTTGAAATGATTCTTCATTACATTAAATTTTCTCACATTTGGGGGAATAACAAGAAAGTTATTTTTATACTTATTAATTTACAACTATTTCAAATCATGTTTTTTTTCTTATATAAATTACTAAGGTTTTCATAATGAATAATATAATTAATCTAATTACATGGAATGATAAAATAAAATGTCATGTAGAAATGTAATTCTTAATTACATATATTTGAATATTAGCACTCATAAAAAGAGTATAGGACTAGTGAAATTGGAATTATATTTCCTCAGTACATTTGATTACAATTAGTCTTTTGAGTATCATATTTGATTGATATTTCTGCAGTAACTGTACAAATGGTAATGCTTGATATTTGTTTCAGAAAACAGAATCATCATAATTTTGAAAATAATTTCATCTGAACCCTTCAAATGGCATATTCATTCAGTGATTATATTCACAATTTGACTATTACCACAGTTTCTTATGTTCATTAAATTCATTTGTTCATAAGAATATTTAAATTCTTATCGGCAGTGAGTTGGCTGGGGTTTTGTTTGTTTGTTTGCTTTTTTATCATTGGGTTAAGCAAAGAAATTTTATGGCATAAGCTTAATACTGCTTACCCTAAGGTCAGTGGGCAATGAAAATCATAATTGATGTAATGAGAGTTGGTTTTGTTTTTCTGAGTGAGTGTAAGAAGTGATGAAGACTAAGCATAGGATGCTGAGGTTCTCCCACTCTTGAGGCCAGAGAAATGAGAACCAGTAAGCAAAACTCTATCATTTATTCCTGGTAATTTTTTTTCAGAGAAATTGGACCTAATGTCATCATCAATTCAGAGAGTGGCTCAAGGAAAAGGTGCTTAAAGAAAAGAGATTTTAACATGTGTGGAAGGAAATATAAACTTACAATATGGCTGATATCAGCTATTCTAGATTCAAAAGGCATCATGCTTGGTAATGTGGAGGATAGCAGAAAAGAAAAATAAAGGAAGAAGAAGCAGAAAAAGAAGAAGAAAAGGCTCTCAATGAAACTGATTGACACTAAAGCTTAAGAACAGTTATGGGGCTGGCACAGGAGAAGGGACAGTGCTCAGTTCTGTGGCACATAGGGACTCTATAGTTTGGAACTGTCTCAACGTCACCAAACAAAAACAAAAGATCTGAAATAAAACTATTTGGTAAAGTTTTATGATCTCCTCTCATATTTAGCTGTCCTGCTATGAACATATATAGGACCTTTTAATCTTACATTTTGAAAAAAGAGAGACAGAGGGATTATGATTTTATGTAAGGATGATTTTAAATGATAAAATATATAATATGAGTCAAGAAAATAATTTAGAAAGGTTGAAGGGATATATATACATGTGGGACAATAAAAATATGATAGTTTCTATAATGTTTGAAATGACATTTGTATACATAAAAGAAAGTGTGAGGATACATGGAAATATACTTTAACTCATAAAATAATATATCATTATAATTTTTATTTATTTTATATTGATAATTAATACATCTTTTTTTTTT
>NW_022111372.1:7082042-7090357 GCF_000313985.2 Echinops telfairi | reverse complement strand
TGCCGGGGGCTTAAGTGGAGAGGAAATGTTTTGAGAATTATGAGGGCAATGAATATACAAATGCGCTTTACACAATTGATGTGCGTATGGATTGTGATGAGTTGTATGAGCCCCTAATAAAATGATTAAGAAAAAAAAAAGAAAAATTAAGAGTATTTGGTTCTGACTTGAGTCATTGTATGTCATCCTATTTCATCTATTCCAATTCTTTTTAACTCTACAGGACAAATTAGAATTGCCTCATAGAGATTCCCAGGCTGTAATATTTAAATTAAAGAGAATTATTAATAACTAAAAGGTTGACAGTTCTAACACATTAGTCATACTGTGGGAGAAATATGTGGCAGTCGGTTTCTATAGTGATTTGCATCTTGTAATATATGGGACAGTTCTACTGTTTTGTAGGGTTACCATGAGTTTAAACTGATGTGATGGCAATAAATTAATCTTTAAGAAAACTGCTAGCCAATTATTTTCTTCCTAGGTGACTGGTAAGTTCTATCCATCAATTTGCAATTAGTAGTTAGTAGCCTAGCACTAACCATTCAGTGATAAGGGCTCCTTGTTAGAGGCAACTTACTTAACAAGTCCTAACGGAATATATCCCAAGCAAATTATATATTTAGCTATATACAAGGAGGCCCACAAAGTTCACTGAAAATTGTCATTCTCTTTCACATACTTTGGATATATTATGAGGAAAGACCAGTCCCTAGAGAAAGACATCATGCTTGGTAAATCAAAGGATATTTCAAAAAGGAATGCCCTCAATGAGATGGATTTCCAGACACAATGGCTGCAACAATGGCCTCAGACATAGGAACAATTGTGAGGATGGCGCAGGACTGCAGTGTTTCTGCCTTAACATCTAGCCTTAACAACACGGTTTTAAGACTTAGTGTTCTTAAACCATATTCCACACAAATATACTGTATTGTTGTTAGGTGCCAAAATTTTGTTTCCTACTCAGACTGGCCATTAAAACACAGATAAAAAAATGAAAAAAAAATCCTCCTAGAACAAAATATATACATTGGTACAGCTAAGAGCTATGGACACACATAGTTCAGGACAGATTAATTCCCTCAGAAACAGTAATGAGAGTAGTAATTCCTTGAGGGTATGGAGAGGGAGGTGGTATAAGAGCGGAAAGGAGAAACTGATAGCAATGATGGGTATATAATCATCCTCGAGGGAGACGAATAACAGAAATAAGGGTGAAGGGATACAGCAGTCTTTATAAGATATGAAAAATAATGAAAACATATAACTTATTAAAGGTTCACGAGGATGGTAGGGTGGGGAGGGAGGGGAATGGAGCTGATATCAAAGGGCTCAAGTACAAAGATAATATTTTCAAAATAATGATGGCAAAATATATACAAGTTCACTTTATAATTGACTTGTGGATTGTTATAATATCTGCAGGAGCCCCAATAAAATTATTTAATATTAAATATAAATAAACAAAAATCTATATAATGGTTGTATGTAAAACCCTTATTGTGGCACTTGGCACTTAGTAAATGCTCAATACATACTAGTTTTATGTTTTCTTAAAAAATGTTTAAAAGAAGACGTTAGCCACTTTAAAATCTGAAAGCACTTCATCTTTAAAATATAAAATTACTATTATTTGCTGGAGGAGGGGTTGCATGTTGGGCTTTGATCCGCGACGTTAGCAGGTGGAATCCATCAGACCCTCCTTGGGAGAAAGACTGGGCTTTCCACTCTGATAAGTTAACAGTCTCAGAAACTGACCAGAGCAGCTCTTCCCTGGTCTGCACGTTCACTTTGAATCTTCAGCAACTAAATGGCAATGAGTTTTTTGTTGTTATTTTGAATTTAATACACAATGTAGATATTAGAAATTAAGGTGAAAATTAGGAGTAGTCGAGAAAAGTAAATTTATGGGAGACCAAATCTGGAGAGGTAGCAAGTTTATTACATTATTTTGTTATTAATCTTTAGAGTTTTATCTTTCATCTAGCAGACTATAAGCATTAAAAAGAGTAATACTCCTTATCGTTTTCAAGAAACAATAGTCCAATATGCAGTTTGTGAGACTGCAGAGCTGTATAGATATTCTGTAGGTCATCTCCCAATAATATGATCAAATTAATTGAGCTAATACACATCCATCAATTCACTCCATCATATATTGGGGGGGTGCTATTCATAAGAACATTTATAGAGATTAATCTTAGTGTAGTTCTGGGTAATTTGTTGTTGGAGACTAAATATAGACTCTTGGTAGAAGAAATAATAAGTAAAATATTAAACAGTTATAATTAGAGAACTCTAATATGTAAAGCTGTAGAGCGATATAAGGCTAACATGACTGCATTAAAAAAGGCTACATTAATTAATCCTCGATATATTACATAACAATAAATTGTAAAAAATGAGGAACAAGAAATATTTTCCAAAATCTATGTCTAAAGTAAGCTAATATATACACATAACAACAAACAAACAAAAAACACCTGTTATTATAAAGTTGATTCAGTCATATGGTGATCCCATAGGACAGAGTAGAAGTGTCCCAGAGGTTTTCCATAGCTGTAAATATTTCAGAACAGACTGCCACCTCATTCTCCCATGGAATGTCTGGTGGGTTCAAACCACTGACCTTTCAATTATCAGATTAATGCAACAACCTTTGTGCTACCATAAAAATACCTTTCTTTTATAATTTACTGATATCAATATATTAAAATAGTTAAACACAGTAAGGCACATGATTTGTTAGAACGAGGTGCATGGGAGTGAAGAACTTTTTTTTAAAAGAAATGAAAATGAGAACAATCTGACTGTTCAATCACATTAACTGAGAAATATTGTCTGAATTCTACACATCTGCAATCAAAATAGATACCTATATGATATGTGCTGATACAGAAAGTATCAAAAAAAAAGATGGAAGAAATATAAAGTACTCTAACAAAAAAAACTAATTCAGAGTCAACCATTTCCTGACAGAGCATACAATCAAGAACCAAAAACCAATGGTACTGAAGGAAGAACTTCAAAGTCACTGAAGTCATTTGTGAGAACCAAGGCTCCAGACATTGATGGAATACCAAGAGAAATTTTTCAACAAGCTGATAAAGCACTCACCCATCTAAGTGAAGAAATTTGGAAGACAGCGACCTGACTAACCAATTGGTAAAAAATCCATATTTGTATCAATTTCAGAGAGAGGACCCAACAAAATGCTGAGATTATTGAACAGTATAATTTATATCACAAACAAGTGAAATTTTGCTGAAATCATTCAACAATGGTTGCAGTATTACATGGAGAGGCAGTTACCAGAAATTCAAGCTGGATTCAGAGGAGGAAATGAAATAATGACAGTCATTTCTGAAGTCAGGTGGATATTGGCTGAAAGCAGAGCATACCAAAAAAATATTTAATTTTTTTTTACTACTTACACAAATATATTCAATGGTGTGGATAATAACAAATGATATTCCAGAACACTTCATTGTTTTGACACTGAACCTGAACATAGATCAAGAGCAGTCATTGGAACAAGGCAAGGAGATAGTGCATGGTTTAAAATCAGGGATGATGTTCATCAGGTTTGTATCATCTCACCATACTTATTCAATGTATATCCTGAGCAACTTGTCAGAAAATTGGGATTATACAAAGAAGAATGAGCCCTAATAGAGACTGGAGGAAAGTTAATTAACAACCTTCCATATACAGATGACACAACCTTGATTGCTGAAGGTGAGGATGACTTGAAGCACTTGCTGAGGACAATCAAAGATTGCAATAAAGAAAACCCAAATCCTCACAAATGGATTGACAGAGGACATCATAATAAAAGGAGAAAAGTTTGAAGTTGTCAAATATTTCATCTTGCTTGGATACACAATCAACTCTCATGGATGCAGCAGTCAATAAATTAAATAATACATTGCTTTAGGAAAACCTGTTGCACAAGCCTTCTTTAAAATATAGGGAACCGAAGATATTACTTTGAGGAGTAAATTGCACCCCTAACCAAGCCATGGTGTTTCAAACTCTTCCTATGCATGTGAAAATTGGACATTGGGTAAGGAAGATGAAAAGAATTGATACATTGAATTATGGTACTTGTAAAGAATATTAAAAATACCGTAGGATGCTGGAAGAATGAGTAAATCTGTCCCGGAAATGTACAAGCTGAATACTCCTTAGATGTGAGGAGGGTGAGACTTGTTTTCTCCTGTGCTGCACATGTTATCCAGAGAGACTATTCCCTAAAAAAGGACATCATGCTTGGTAAAGTGGAAGGATGACAAAATGAGAAATATCCTTGACCCTTGACACTGCAATAATGAGCTCAATCATAAGAACTGTGAGAATGTCAAAAGGCCTGGCAGTGTTTCCTCCTATTATACTTAGAATTGTAATGAGTTGGAACCAACTTGACAGTTGGTTAACAGCCGAACAATAACATGACATTTCTAAAATCTTCACTAATGTTCCTCACTTTTACACTATAGAATATATTTCGATCTTAAGCTCACTTGTAAATTTTTTATATGCAATTTTTTATAGCAGCTTATGTATATTTCAACTAGCAACTATATAACTGGATACTTGACTGTCAGAATCATCATATATGTTTACTTAGTTGGTTCATGTGTTTATTTGCCAAGGAAAGGCTTTTTTTGCATCATGCCTAGTCTACATTTATTAATTTATTCTCTTTCTACTTTTAACAACTAATATTAGTTACTATAGGTAGATAGATAGATAGATAGATAGATAGATAGATAGATAGATGATAGATAGATAGATAGATAGATAGATAGATAGATAGATTGTCCAAGCATCCTTCCATTCTATTATTCTATTATCCAAACTGATTTTTGTTGTTGTTTTTATTGTTTTTTAATTAAGCACTCTTTTATGTTTCATTTAACAATGGGACACATAAGATTCTAAGGCACAAATCAGGGAATTACATCCTGTGGACTAAAATTTACATTCAAACTCCATTGGATCCCAAGTCTTATTTTATAACAATGTCCTCAGAAATATGTGTTTAATATGAGTTCAGCAGATCAATATCTTTCCAAACACCAATTTATTTTGAATCCATAGTATTTTTAAACTATTCTTACCAATAATGATACACTTTAATAAAGCACACCCTTTATTTTAATCTGCAGAATAAATTATATTATATTCATCTTTATATTGACGTATTGAATTATATTGTTAACATTTATAAATTGCCCTGTAGATATTTTTTCGCTTAAAATTGCACTAAATAATGAAAGTCAACTAGCACTTTTCTTTCCTACTTTAAAATTTCTTTTTCTCTTGTCTTGAACTTGAATTTAGAAATGCCAGAATCTCACTAAAGGTGGAAGGTAATTTCCCACAAGACCTGGCTAATTTATATCTTTCAACACACCAATGACCCCTGCAATTTGGCAGTTGCTTCATTAATTCCTCTACACCTGCTCCATTTATCTTAGGTGGAGAAAAAAAGGCAGATAAAAGCTACAGTCCTCTCTCACTGCAGCTATTGTGGAAGTCCTTCATATCATCCCGAAGTGAATTGTAACCAGCATGATGGAGAACAGAAAGACAGTTGTGTGAGATGATGTTCCCAATCTGACACTGGGATGGAAGAGAGTTTGGAAGGCTACCTATTTTTGAAAGAAGTTTGTTCTTCCTTATCCCTTGTAACGGTCTGTCTATGTAAGGACAGTTTTCTCTAGTGCTACCATCTGTTTAGCACAATTACAGAATTTGAAATAAAATAAAAACAAAAGAATTAAAAACATCTAAAAAATATTTCATATGTGGAGTGTAATAAACATTGATATAACTATTAGCAAGATTGTATTTTATTTTATGATTTATATAAACTATCTTATGATTAAGAAAATCAGGCTTTTCTAATTTTGACCACTCTAAATGTACAATTCACAGATATAAATGTCATTATGGTGTGATGAAACTAACCCTCTCTAGTTTCAACTTGTATTTCCTCACACGAAATAGAAAGACAATACTGCTTAAGCAATAACTCTGAATTTTCCTATAGCCCATGATTCTGTTAAGTAATAATGAATTTTGTCTCTATGTATTTGCCTACTCTACCTATATCAAACCCTCTATTATGCTGACTTGCATGTTGTTTTGATCCTGGAAACTATTTCACATACTAGCATTTAGTCATGCTGGACTGTTGTTACTTTCCATACAGACCAAAATGTAGGAAGAGGTGGTCAAATTCCAAAAAACGTGCTACTGGAGACTTTGTAATTTAGCTGTGTACCATTGTCAGAGACAGTGCTGGAGGATGAGCCTCTCATTGACCGAGGAAGAGCTATCTGTTGGAAGTGCGTCACTCTTAATGACATGGACAGAAAAAAGCTTTTGACACTTCATTTGCTGGTGGGGGCATGACTTAAATAAAAAGCAAATTTCCTGTCATCAATAATGGGAACACAGAATATAAGAAATATTAATACAGGTAAATGAAAAGTCATTAAAAAATAACAGCGTACATAGAGATTAAAATCCTAGATATTACTGAGCTGAAGTGGACTTGGATTGTTCATTTTGAATCATAAAATCACTACTCTAAGAATGAGAAATGCAAGAGGAATGTTACTACATTCACCATTAAAAAGAACATTTGAAGATCTAACTTTCAAATTTCTTGGAATATATTAGTGAGTGCTTTTAATGCTGCCTCAGTTTATTGAAATATTCATTTGATACTCTGTTAATTTCTGGCATCTTGTTATGCACTAATGACTTCAGTGCAGCTTGAACTTCTTTTAATAAATTTAATTGTTACTAATATGCTATCTTCTAAAATGATTGAAGTGATTAATCCTTTTAAGTCCAATGGTTGTGTATTATTTCCATTTTCTTTTTATGCTCCATATATTCATTGTTCATTATTTTACCCATCAAAACTACAGTCAAATAAAACCCTTTATCATCTAGTTGATGTGATCCATAATGACCTTAGAGGACAGAATGGAAGTGTTCTCTACAGATTCCAGGGGCATAAATCTTTATAGTAGCAGAAAAGTTCATCTTTCTCCCTTGGGGTGACTGCTGTTTGGGCTGTTGCCCTTGCAGTTTGCAATCAAATGCATAATCCAAGACACCACTATGGCTCCCTTCATTTTGCCTTAGACTCCTTCAATATTATACCTTTTGAATTACATTTTTCAGCCGAATTTCTTTCAAGTTGAGATATGCTAAGGGTTGTCTTGTCTTTTGTCTTAATTGCAAGTCTTTGCATATTTCATTATAATCTTTTATCTTTTTCAGCTGAACATTGAAATATTTGGTTCAGCTCTTCTATTTAATCATTTTCTTTAAAGTATTAGCTACTATATTTTTGAGAGCAAGATGGTTGTTCTGACATCACTTTAGTTTTGATACCGTTATTTCTTGTCTGTTTAATGGTTTTATTATTTCTTCATTTAGCATGTTTTTAGTGTCATCCCACAGTCACTCAGGTCTCTTTCATTAGTTTTTCATATTTCAAATTTGTGCTTCAGATGTTCTCTAATTTCAGGTGAGATATAATCCAGGTCATGATTGACTTTCATTTCCTTCACCATCAACGTAAATTTACATGAGAACAATTGGTTGTATGTTCCATACCCCGTCCTTGGCCACATTTTGGCTGATGAAAGTGTTTTTTTGGTGCCCCAACTGACTGGACTGGAAAACATTTCTAAAGGCCAATAAATGCTCCTTGAACTAACTAAAAGTTTTCTTTCTTGTTGTGTTTTGTTTTGCTTTTTTTCATTGTTTTGTTGTATATTGTTGCTTGGTTTTACTCTGTCTGGTTCTTGTGCATGTTATTATCTCCACAGGCCTGTCTAAATAAGATAGGCTGGATGAACAATCTGGAGGAGAAAACAACAGGACCCACAGTTCCGGGGAGACATGGGAGAGGGGGAGGTGGGGGGAAAGGAAGTGATGTTAACAACCAGGGACAAGGGAACAATAAGTGATCCAAACTGGTGGTGAGGTGGGTGTGGGAGGCTTGGTAGGGCATGATCAAGGGTAATGTAACAAAGAGGAACTTCTGAAACCCTGGTGGGGACTGAGCATAATATTGGGACAGGAGGAAAGTCAAGGGAAATAGAGGAAAGAACTGGGAGAAAGAGAGCATTTATAGAGGTCTAAATAAAGGCATGTACATATTCAAATATATTTATATATGAGGATGGGGAAACAGATATATGTGCATATATTCATAGGTTTAGTATTAAGGTAGCAGAAGGACATTGGGCCTCCACTCAAGTACTCCCTCAATGCAAGAA
>NW_022111372.1:7073898-7081060 GCF_000313985.2 Echinops telfairi | reverse complement strand
AATGAGGACCTGATGCCAGGGTCTTAAGTGGAGAGCAAATGTTTTGAGAATGATGAGGGCAATGAATGTACAAATGTGCTTTACACAATTTATGTTTGTATAGATTGTGCTAAGAGTTGTATGAGCCCCTAATAAAATGAGTAAAAAAAAAAGTTTTTTTATCAGCTCGTTCCACGGAAGTACTCAGTTTCATTCCTGTGTATTCCATCTAGTCATCTCCAGTTGTGTATTTGCCATCATTTTTGTTTCAAAAAACGTATTTGCAATAAAGATTTAATTGGTCTTGTAAAATTGCATCATGTTGCATCCTGTTGTATTTCTATCACCAAGATCATATTTTCTATTTACTGACCCTTCCTCTTTGATTCCAACTTTTTTATTTCAAACACCAATACTTATCAATGTTTCTTGACTGATTGTTCAATTTCAGACTGAAGAATTTGATATGATTATTCATTTTTTATCACTACCTTTCGTGGTTGGTGGAGAAATGTGAATCATAGTTGTACTAAATGGACCTCCTATGGGCATACATATGTTACCTCATCACAGAAGGCATTATTTGACAAGATACTATTCGCCTTTAATTTGTGATTTATAGCATATTAAGCCATATAATTTATGAGTCAAAGTGGTTAATACTAGTCCACTGATATGCCTAGGATACCTATTTTTATGTGTTTTACTTTCTTTTTGATAATTTTGAATTTTCCTAGATTCTTCCTTCTTGCATTCTAAGTCCTAATTACTAGTGTTTGTTCAAAGGAATTTCTTCTCATTTTACGTCATGTCCTATTAGCATATGAAAGTTCATGTAGTTGTTACATAATATGCTGTCAATTTGAGACTTAAGAGTGAAGGGGTGGAATTTAGCTTGGCAAATAGGTCAAAGTTTGATGATCTCATTTGGGGACGCAGAGGGGATAAATAGCTCTCTGGACGTGGGACAAAGATTCACTCCCTGTGAGACATTACTGACAATGAGTCTGATGGAGCTATGCTGATACAGCCAGACCCTGGGGAGCTGGAGAAACCACGTGGAGAACCCTGCAAGTGCTGAGATGCTTCTACTAACTGGATCCACAAGACTTTCCACCCAGTGGCTTATCTTCCTGCATTCGGTATTATTCCATAGCTGTGTGAGACTAAAGAGGAATCTATGAA
The DNA here is from genome assembly GCF_000313985.2 of Echinops telfairi. Lineage (NCBI taxonomy): Eukaryota > Metazoa > Chordata > Mammalia > Afrosoricida > Tenrecidae > Echinops > Echinops telfairi. The sequence continues at coordinate 7,079,896 of NW_022111372.1, read as the reverse complement.
CTAGTATTGGACATATGGGCTAATATTGAACTTATGGACTTGATCTGGATTGGGCTGGTATTTTTTATCAATATTCAATTACTCTTCTATATAAAGCTTGTTCATATACACATATTTCAGTGCCTCTGGATTTGTTTCTCTCGTCAATCCAGACTAACACAGTTCCAAAAGCTTTACTCCACCAATATCATTAAAGTTGACTAATTTGAGGAGACAGTTCTTTCCCAGTGATATTGGGAGTGCCTTAAAACCTGAGAATCTTATCTTCTGTAGCTGTACTTCACAATGTTCTGCCTTGATTCATAAGTTTTCAGTAGTAGTGAACATTCTATTCCTGTTTCTACCCAGTTCCAACTGTGTAAACTCTACTGAAAACTATTTATACTCTGCTTGAAATACCAGAGAAACAGCTTCCACCATCACAGCACCGTGCAAGCCATTACAATATGACTGAGAGATAAGTGATGGCTTGCAATGTTGAATAGTAAAATTATGCTTACCTACATATAGATTTCGAGTATCATAGTTATTGTCTCTAGTTCTTCTCTTTTCGCTGCAATGGTTTAGGTTTGTAATTCTACATATGATTTCCCTATATGAATGACAAATATTTTAGTTTCTTTTGATTCCTATTTGTATCTTTGCAAAATATTGGATTTTCTACTCCCAGAAAAATTTACCGTCTCAGAAACCCACAGGGGATGGGGGGTTGCGAGGGGTGGGTGGGTGGCTACGAGTCAGCATTGACCAGAAGGCTGTATGTTTTTTATTTGTATCTTTTTCTTGAATTCTATCTCTTTTCTCAATCTATAGATATTTCTATCTCCTTGTTTTTATTGTATATGTCTCAGAATTAGAGACTACTTTCTTTTTTCTTGAGGTTTACAGAAGTATAATAGAGAAGTCATTTAACTGAGTATTCATTTATCTGCTAATTACACAATTATTTGTGGAGAGTACCATGCAACACCAACACAGTAGGCTAGGTACAAATATTACACACATTGTTTAGAAAATTCCTTAACTCAAGGATTTTTCATTATTTTGTCAGATGTAAATAAGAATCATCCAACACAATTTTGGTAAAGAAAAAAATCTTGAAGACATTAAAAAGTGTTATATAGTACTGATGGCCAAGTTAAGACATACTAAAAAACTCACTAAATATTTTCACTGAATGCTAGTATATCAGTTTTATTAATTCCTGGACTGGCTATTACAAATTTGATAAAGCACATGAAATATTACTCTTTAGAGAAGAAGAAAGCGTATTTTCCTGTTGTATTCTTCTTACAAAAGAAGTAAGGACCTAATACCAGTGTTGGATATTCAACTTGGATAGTCACTGAAATACAATAGGTATTTCAATAATTCACTTTCAATTAAAGTGAATTATTAATAGTGTCTACATTTTTTCCAATAAGAGCATATACAGCTATGTCACTGAGCTATTTGCTACTACTTGTAAGTTGCTCAATGATAAAATTTTTAAGAGAGAAAAAATTGAATTGATTTTTACATTAAAGTACTTCGTGGATAACTGCCAACTTTTCACATTTCATTTCTATAAAGTGCAGTGCAATGATTTAATGAAACACATAAATGTTGCAAAATAATTTTGGTTGAGAAATTACGTATAAAATTTTGAAATACAAAATAGTGATAGCATGATATAAAACTGTAGTCTAAGAAATACTCAGAAAATTCATAACTTCAAAAGATTCTGTTTAAAAGCTAAATTATAAAAATTAAAGCAAAAGTATATCATATTATCTAAAATTTTTCTTCAATTATGTTAGTTTTTAAATAATTTTCTTACAATTTTAAACATAAATTCTATTTATTAATGCCTATTATAATTCTATATGAACTCAAACATTGACCTGTGACATATTTTATATACATCCAATAAAACAGGAATAAAATTCATGTTAAAAATTAAAAATAGATTAGAAAAATATTAACATCTTATGAAAATAGGAAGATAAAGCTGGATTTATCTCTTTCAAATATAAATACATATAAAATTAAACATATAATAGGCGTCAAAATTCACCAATTATTTAAGTTTTTTTCAATTCCAATATTAATGAAAATTTGTTTTCAGAGTTTTCAAGAACATGTCATATAAATTTTAATTCTATTTTATCGTCTTTTTATTTTCTGAACATTTAATAAATATGACAGAATAATTATGGTTTCCTAAATCACTTCAGTAACATGGAGTAAATGTAGATAATGTAAATTGAAATCAGTGTATAATAGACTTGTTATATTTTTGCCTCTGAGAGGGGACCTAGCAAAGGGCATACCAAAGTTGACCTGATTACGGTATCTCTGTCTAAAGAACAGGGATTACCTATTATATGAATATGCTTGGGGAGAAAATTTTTTCAAGATAACTCAATAAAGTAAGGGGAAAAAAACCTAAAGTATAAAAGGGATAGCAAGGTTATAAGAGAAAACTTACTCCTAATATGTGTCATGCCTCCCCAAAACCAGGAGACCCAAACTCAATGTCAGCAAATTGATTCCAATTCATAGCGACACTATGTGACAAGTTAGAAATGCCCCTTCAAGTTTCTGAGACTACAATTTTCCCTTCCTACGTGGCAATAATTTGAATATCATTTATCGAACTTAAACATGAACGTATACATAAGGACAGATCTAATTCTACATTTATATAAATGAGAAAAGGCCATACATATCAGTTTTTTTAATCGTTTCTCTAAAGAAAGAGTTGTCATAAACATGCCAGTATTTTGATATCATATTTATGGTGATTGTTTCAAAACTTTTCTTTGTTTTTGGACTTTTAAATTTTGTGAGTTTTTAATGTTTATGTTATTGATTGGCTATACATTTAATTAATTATTTTAAATTTATTTGCATAATATCATAAGCATTAAAGTACATACAAGAATATTTTTTTTCAAAATTTAAGTGAGCATTCTAGCAAAACACCACATATAATTCTGCCTTTGTGATCCCTTTTCCATTAGAAACTAATTTCGGAGAGAGGGGAAGATGGCGGACCAGGGGACCCACTTACTCTGAGAGCTCTCTCGAACAAGGCTGGTTGGGTGTCCAGGTAGCCAAGTGGTAAGTGAGTGAGACATCCCCCTGGGGCTAACATCCCGCCCCCACCCCACATATTTGTCCTGAGCCTGGGCCTCGGTGATCCAGGCCCCAATCGTGGGACATCGCGGGTCCCTAAGCCCCTGCGACCACGATCTAGACTCGCTCTAACCCCACTCCATCCCCACACCGGGAACCTGTGCCCAGAGTCGCTTGCCTGCTCTGCGGAGACACGCACAGTAGTGGCGGTACCCCCAAGACAGCAATTGCCCATTCGAGGGACCCCACTGGAAGAGTAGCTTCTCCTCCCCGGAGGTCCCATCTCCCCACATAGCAGCGATCTGCCCCTGAGCCCGCCCATGTCCCTCCCTCCATTCATCCAAGCCCCCCCGGGGTAACTGACCTCCAATCTGCCAGGTGCTAACTGGGCGACCCTCACGGGACACAATCCACCCCCACTGCTGCCTGGGATCTCTCCACCAGAGCCCCGTTTGCGGGTCACCCGCCCGTGTCCCAGCTCCCACTCCATTCCCGGACCGGGAGGCGGAGCTGAGCACTTCCCGCCAAGCCCGCTTCTCTCTGCGGCGCTGCGTCTGTGCAGGAGCCCAGCGGAGTGCGGAACCCGCCTGCCTTGGAACAGTGGGGGCTCCTGCCCACTGAGCGCACTGCCGGCGGGGTTCTTGCCTGCCCTGGGGCTCTCGGGTATTCCGCACGCCCAGCGACCCCAAGCCTGTCACATTGCGTGCCCCCCGCAGGGCGGAGCACTGTCGCCATTGCTGGCTGCTCTCCGCCAGAGCCGCCGCTGTCTGATCGGCACAGAACACATCGCTGAGGAGCCTGCGCTGCTCACGGGCCAGCGGCTCTAGTGATAAACGCAAGCCAGCCAGTTAGGGAACCTGTGAAACAGCTCTCCAGCACCTGAGGGAGCTGTCTGTGTGCTCCGCCGGTGCCTATCTCTCCAGTACCTGGCGGATCCCCAGCGCCAACTCCAAGCCTGGCCCAGCCCACTCCAAGCAGCACAGGAGGCAGGCATGCGGCCAGCGCCTCCCCCCTACCCCTTGCGGCCCCAGTCTCTCCTGGGCGGTGCAGGAGGCTAGCCCTGTGGGGCATCGCCCACCAGCTTAGCGCTGTCCACAGCCTCCCTCAGCGTGGCCTCTACCCGCAGACCCCACTATACAGGCTGACAGGGACCTCGGAGAGCTTGTTGATCTGAAGAGTAATTTCCCCTCACATAGCCCTGCTCCGGAGCCCAGATCATCACCACATCCCATGGTAGGGAGGCCTCGCCCACCTCCGCCTTCTATTAAGCATCACTAGAACTTGGAGGGAAAAGAATGGGCGGGGAATCTAAATATATATATATATATATACACACACACATATATATCTTTTATCTCGCGCTGATTTCCTCTTTTTTCTCTTTTACTTTCTGTACTTTCTTCACTCCCTTCTTTCTTCCTCCTTTTTCACTATTGCTATTAAGTCTCTTCTGCCCCATTCCTATAGGTATTCCTCCTATCTCTTTTTATTTAATTTTCCAACTCTCACTATTATCATTACTCTTGTCTCCTCTTTTATAGCTTCTCCTTTCTTCTCCCTCTCCAATCGTTTTCTTTTTCCTCCCCCAATTAAAAAAAATTTTTTTAAATTAATATTTAAAAATTTTTAACTTTTTCTTTTTGAATATTAAATAACAAAAAAAGGGTGGCTGCTAAGGGTACCCTGATAGACCAGGTCAAAGCAGCCAAGAGGCACTCACAGAGGCCAAATCCTCCACTCCATTCGCTGAAATATCTCAACACTGCTGGTCACCAAGCCTACGGGGAACTCTGCCTACACAGCAGTCTGACACATCCCTAGAGTAGGTCAAAGGCAACCACCTGAGAGAATCCTTAACAGTAACACAGATAAGGTCCCCTGGCCTCCCATAAATATGGGGCCTATGAAAGGATCGAGGAAAAATCAACAAACCACATCACTCCCAACAAAGAAAACAGAGAGACAAAACATAGTAGCAGAGCTAACGTCTCTCATAGAAAAATCAGATACAGATCTGCCAGAGAAAGAAATCTTCGGAAGTCTACTGGCAGTAATAAAGGAGCTGAAGGAAGCAACCCAGAACAATAATTCCACAATAGAGGGGATGAAGTCCACAACAAAGGGGATGAAGTCCACCCACCAAAGGGAACTGCAAGAGCTAAGAGAAGAGGTAGCAGAAGCCACACAAAAGGTCACAGAATTTTCTATTAGGCTTGAGGAGGCAGAGAACTGTATCAGCGACCTTGAGGACACTCAAAGAGACACTAAGCAACCAAGAAATACAGTCAGATAGGAAAATTAAAGAAACAGAAGATAGCTTGAGATCAATGACAGATGCTATGAAGAGGAATAATATTCGAATTATTGGTCTACCGGAACTCAACACAACATACAAGTCAACAATCAAAATAGCAAAGGAATTCCTGGAAGAAAACTTTCCCACCCTAACAAGGGAGAACCAGGTACTCAAACAAGAAGCAGACAGGACCCCAGCTAGACTGGACCCCAAGAAGAACACGCCAAGATATATAATAGTAAAAATATCCAACTTCGAGTAAAAAGAAAAAAATTTATGAGCAGCAAGAGAAAGGAAGACAATCACATACAAAGGAGCACAGGTAAGAATGTGCTCAGACCTATCAGCAGAAACCATGAAGAGGAGGAGAGAATGGAGCAACATCTTCCAAAAGCTGAAGGAAAAAAACGCCTCCCCCAGAATTCTGTACCATGTCAAGTTATCCATTAAGATGAATGGTGAGAGGCGCGGGAAGATGGCGGACCAGGGTACCCACCTACTCTGAGAGCTCTCTCCAACAAGGCGGTTCGGTGTCCGGGTAGCCGAGTGGTAAGTGAGAGAGATAGTCCCCTGGGGCCAACG